>NC_091119.1:167157375-167510708 GCF_040183065.1 Periplaneta americana | reverse complement strand
TACTAACCCAGCGAGGCAATATTCACCGATATAAAGCGAATACTCTCCTCCAAGTGAGTCCCAAGGGCCGCCTTGCAGGGCACCTCGAGCGGGCGTGACTATGAGCGCATACAAATTGCAGGAGCGCGTTGGAAGCGGCACGTTTAAACGGAGGGGGCAATTTTCATCGAACCTCTAAATAAGTGATGAGCATTCTGATAGAGAAACAAGATGAACAAGCTTCATGCAGCCGTGCAGACTGCCCCTCGCTATATCGTCCACTTTAAAAGAACCGAACGCGATATTTTATCCATGAAAGCTTCTCCGTCCGCGTACGGGCAGCGGAATGGAGTGATGTCGGATTTACCCGCGGTTAGGTCACATTTAGCTCGGTTTTGAGTTATCCGTTCTCACTCAATCCTGGTGACATAGACGACGAAGTCTGATTATGGGAGACGAATAGTGATTCCAACAGATACTGTTAAGGGGTTAGGTACAGCTTACGGTAGTAAAATGTTTGGAAATATTCAACATTTTTTTCCTCCATTACTTTATCTTATACAATAATGAAAATTTGTATGTGTAAAACACTGTCGTTTTGCTATATGGAAAAAATGTTTTTACGATTTAAAAGAAATTATTTACTTACTTACTTACTTACTTACTTACTTACTTACTTACTTACTTACTTACTTACTTACTTACTTACTGGCTTTTAAGAAACCCGGAGGTTCATTGCCGCCCTCACAAAAGCCCGCCATTGGTCCCTATCCTGAGCAAAATTAATCCATTCTCTATCATCATATCCCACCTCCCTTAAATCCATTTTAATATTATCTTCCCATCTACGTCTCGGCCTCCCTAAAGGTCTTTTTCCCTCCGGCCTCCCAACTAACATTCTATATGCATTTCTGGATCCGCCCATACGTGCTACATGCCCTGCCCATCTCAAACGTCTGGATTTAATGTTCCTAATTATGTCAGGTGAAGAATACAATGCGTACAGTTCTGTGTTATGTAACTTTCTCCATTCTCCTGTAACTTCATCCCTCTTAGCCCCAAATATTTTGTAAGAGTAAGAGTAATGGAACGGAGAAAAATTCTCTGCGGCGCCGGGATTTGAACCCGGGTTTTCAGCTCTACGTGCTGATGCTTTATCCACTAAACCACACCGGATACCACCCCGGCGTCGGACAGAATCCTCTCAGATTAATATATATATATATACCCAAATATTTTCCTAAGCACCTTATTCTCAAACACCCTTAACTTATGTTCCTCTCTCAAAGTGAGATTCCAAGTTTCACAACCATACAGAACAACCGGTAGTATAACTGTTTTATAAATTCTAACTTTCAGATTTTTCGACAGCAGACTGGATGATAAAAGCTTCTCAATCGAATAATAACAGGCATTTCCCATATTTATTCTGTGTTTAATTTCCTCCCGAGTATCATTTATATTTGTTACTGTTGCTCCCAGATATTTGAACTTCTCCACCTCTTCAAAAGATAAATCTCCAAAAAATTATTTTTTTTTTTTCAAAATTAAAAATGGTGGCTGTTTACTGTGCAGTGATGAAGCGTTTTCCTCATAACTCATAAACTTGTTAACTTTTTCATATTCTCTCTCTTTTATTTTATTGTTGAAACTCATGTTTACAATATCTTGCTCTTTAAACTACATTCCTCAATAAATAATATATATTTTTTTTATTTTGTGTTAGAAGAAAATACTGATATTTGACAATTTTTTAAATGAATTTATTTTTTATCAATCTGTCAAAGGTAGAGAAGTGACCTTGCATCATATTGTAGATATTGCATGCATACATACACACAAAAATGTCATCACACAATGTTGAATAGTTTTTTAGTTATTTGGCAAACGCTTCATCATTGCACAGTGAACTGAATTTTGAAAAAAAAAAAAAAAAAAAAAATGTAAATATTTTTTTTTAATTCATAAACAAAATTTTGTCATATAGCAAAAGGACAGTGTTTTACACATACCAGTTTTCATTATTGTACAATATACAGTAATGAAGGAAAAAAAAGTTAATATTTCTAAAATTTTACTGCTGTAAGCTGTACATAACCCCTTAATGCGAGAAACATTTGTCCTCTTACTAGTTCGGATTTCTACTTTATTTTTAGGTCGATTCGTGTACATTTTCCGAATGACCAGTTTTCCGAAAGGCTGTAATCCTACTTTCAAGTTATTTGAAAACCAAATTACGAAAGTCATTCTTTCGAATCTCATTAATTCAAAATATCACAACTCCTAGTATTTTAATAGATTTATTTTACGACGTTTTATCAACTGCGACTGTTACCTAACATCTGAGTGATATGAAAATGATAATGTAAAAAAAAAAATCAAGCCAGAATCCAGCGCCAGAAGTTACCCAACATTTACTCTTAATGGGTTGAAGGAAATCCCCGGGGAAAATCTCAACATGGGAACTTGTCCCAACCAAGATATAAATCTGAAATCCTTCGTTTCATGGTCAGAAACAGCTGTTAGTAATAATTAAAAAGCTCTCACACATTATTAGATATGAGTATAAAATAGGGGAATAGTGGAGAAGATACATATTTTGCTAGTTATAATATTACCGGTATTTTAATACTTTTCCCTCAGAATTTATAGATCCTCTACAAATAAAAATTGACAAGTTTAATGCACACATCTGTATGTCACTTACTTATTTACTTACAAATGACTTTTAAGAAACCCACAGGTTCATTGCCGCCCTCACATAAGCCCGTCATAGATCCCTATCCTGTGCAAGATTAATCCAGTCTCTATCATCATATCTCACCTCCCTCAAATCCATTTTAATATTACCCTCCCATTTACGTCTCGGCCTCTCTAAAGCTCTTTTTCCCTTCGGCCTCCCAACTAACACTCTATATGCATTTCTGGATTCGGCATGGCGCGTCCTGAGGTTACGGATAGAAGACGGCCTCCACATATGAAGGGTAGCTGTGAATATATTGAATAAGCAGTCGTGGACAAGCGATAAGGGGTGGTCCTCCAGCTTGGGGAATAGTCGAAGGAGCTAACAACCCATCACTGTAGAAATGAGCTTGTTACGAAACCATACAATAAGCCTCTGTATGTCAATAAGTAATTTTAATGTTTTTTTTTTTGGAAATGTAATAGTTATTTTTTTTATATGAAAATTTGTGAACTATTTTGTTCAGCAGGAGACCGGTTACATTGTAACCAAAAAAGTACTTAAGATTATTTTTATGTCCACCTCTGTGGAATAACAGCACGTCTGACTGTGAAACGAGCGGGCCTGGGCTCAAATCTATATTGGGACAAGTTACCTGGTTGGGTTTTTCCGGGGTTTTCTCTCAGCCAATTAAGAGCAAAAGCTGGGTATCTTTCGGCCCTTAACCGTGGACTCATCTCGTTGGCGTTATCACCATCATCTCAGACGATGGATAACCACAGCAGTTGATAGAGCTTCTTAAAGTAACTAATAAAAAAAATAAATTCTGATGAGACTTTGCATGTACATATACATGAGAAGAATGTTTTTATATCGCCTGTTCAACATCTATTTGAAGGATTTAGAGAAGATTTTCTTTTTCAGAAAATGGGAGGCGTGATAGTAGAACAGCCGTGGCGAAAATGTGACTCACGAGCACATTGTGGCTCGCAATGATAGCTGTGCATATCTCTTACTTCCTATCTCAAACAACCTCCACCCTCTCACTCATTGCAGTCAAACTCCGTTCCATTTGTATTTGTCTCTGACCTGCGAGTGGCGTATCGTCGCAATGTCTCTCTCGAAACCATGTACCTCTATAAAAACTAAAGTTTCAAGTAGGATGGGAGGACGCATTTTTTGCTACCAATATGATGAGAATATTAAATGTATGATTTGTATAGTAATTGGCCCAGCAAGTACTGGTAATAATAATAATAGTAATTTATTTATTTATTTATTTATTTATTTATTATTATTAATATTTGTGTGCTGAACAACAGCCAGAGGCCAATTATAGTTCAGCACAATACACAAACAGAAGATACAAAGGTGCAAAACAAAAATAAATAATATCTTAAATAACAAAAACATACATAAATAAAATTGAGTACAAACAGTAAAAACTAATAATCAAAACGAAACTAAACCTTAAAAGGATCTAAATTGTGCCCATGCAAATTGGCATATTTTATGCATCTACAGACTGGAGAAAGTGATTTTGAATTTCGGTTATAAAAAATTTTTTGAAATCTTAAACCTTTTGTAGGAATACGAAGGCTGATATTGTTTATGATAGACTCACAATCAATATCACCCTTGATAACTTTGCAAAAAAATTGATGATCAAGATTTAGACGTCTAGCATAAAGGCTACAACAGTTAAAATATTTACAGTTAATATCATAGTTAAAGTCAGTGGAATTGGATATATATCGAAAAGCACATAAGGAAATAAATTTTCTTTCAATATTTTCCAATTTAACCGAATCGGTTGAAGTAATGGAATTCCAGGCTACAGATGCATATTCAAGTTTAGAGCGAACCAAAGTAAAGTAAAGAATTAATAGTGACTCAGGAGTAGAAAAAGAATAGGTTATAGACCTTATTAAACCAAGCATTCTTATTGAATGATTATAAATATATTGAACATGATCGTGAAAGTATAATTTAGAATCGAGTAGTACACCAAGATCTTTTATAGAATTTTTCCTAATAATACAGGCGTTATTAAGAGAATAATTAAATTTTATGGAAGTAGTTTTTCGAGAGTACGAAATGACAAAAGTTTTTGTTTCATTAATTTTCATTCCATTATTGTCAGACCAAAGTTCAATGGAGTTAATATCATTTTGAAGAGTTTGGCAATCGGCAGAACTATTTATTGAGCGAAAGATTTTGAGATCATCAGCAAATAACAGGTAGTTTGAACTTATTCTTTTACATATGTCATCAATAAATAATAATAATAATAATAATAATAATAATAATAATAATAATAATAATAATAATGCTGTAATAGCTACTGATCATACGAATAAGGGAATTCGTTCAGGTTTTATATTAATTGGTTTTATATTGATTGTTGTAGAAATAAAATTAACAAGTATTACGAGGAAAACGGTTGTACAACATAAAACGGCATTATACGAGTACTACATGTTACTGATGAAACATTAAAAGGTTAAGTGTTATTGTTGTTGTTGTTATTGTTATTATTGTTATTATTATTATTATTATTATTATTATTATTATTATTATTATTATTATTATTATTATCTCTGTACGTCGATCCTTTTTCAGCATATGTACGAATAATGCGGTTAGATCTTCAATTTAAACTCACAGATTTACAATGTGATGTTAAATGAAAGCTAGATGTAAGGACTTGACAAATGTTGAACTTCTCAAATCTTTGCCAAAAAATAAATATCCGAAGCTTCGTTCTTTCACTTGCTCTGTTGAAGCCATGTTCGCTATAACTTACGTTTGTGAAAAATTATTTAAAAAAATGAAAATAGTAAAACTCAAATTTAGATCATGACTGACAGACAAATACCTTTCGTGATCAACTACGACTGGCAGTAAGTTACATAATTCCTGAGTTTGAAACTCTGTCGCAGAGACATTCTGAAGACAGTTAATTTTATGTTGTGATAATGTGTCCTATGTTTTATTGTTCATTTCTTTCTTCGTTACACGTACTAAACATCAGTTTGTAGCCTTGTACTGTATAAAATTATATTTAAGTGCTTGACGTAAGGAAAATTAAAATCCGTTAATAAGTCAGACAGTTCGCTTCACTTCCCCTTCGGGTGTCTGCCTCCCTCCATAGGTGCTATGCACGTTGCAGGTTACATAGTGTCTCGGCGCACGATCACATTTTCGCCACGGCTGTAGTAAAAGGAAGAAGAATAAAATGCGTAAGATTTTAGACATATGTCATATGCAGGAGCGTATACTTTAATGACTTTATGGCCATTTCAATAACAGCTTTAGTTACTGTTTATTATATACTTTATATTCTTATTTGAGGACATCTCCGTCTTCTACTTAATATTGTGGAATCAAATGACTTTTATAACTCATCACGTAGATATTTATTAAAGGAGAAACATTCGTTCCGGCACCGGGAATCGAACCTAGGACCTTCAGCTTGTCTAAAATGCAGATAGTAGGCCATTGACGATACAAAGGACTAGAGTTCGGCCAGCGCTGTGAATCGAGTCTCGGCATAGCTCAGATGGTAAGAGCACTCAGCGCGCCAAGCTGAGGGTCCTGGGTTAGATTCCCGGAACGAATTGTTCTCCATTAAAAAGTATCTACGTGACTGACTACATAAAGTCATTGATTACACAATATTCAATAGAGGACGGCGAGGTCTTCATATAATATATATATATATATATATATATATATATATATATATATATATATATATATACTGTATATATCGGTGATTCATAGATTTCAAAAAGGCATATGAATCGTTTAAGAGAGAAGTTTTATATGATATTCTTATTGAATTTGATATTCCCAAGAAACTAGTTCGATTAATTAAAATGTGTCTCAGTGAAACGTACAGCAGAGTTCGTATAGGTTAGTTTCTGTCAGATACGTTTCCAATTCACTGTGGGCTAAAGCAAGGAGATGCACTATCACCTTTAATTGTTAACTTTTCTCTAGAGTATGCAATTAGGAAAGTACAGGATAACAGAGAGGGCTTAGAATTGAACGGGTTACATTAGCTGCTTATCTATGCGGATGACGTGAATATGTTGGGAGAAAATCCACGAACGATTAGGGAAAACACGGGAATTTTACTGGAAGCAAGTAAAGAGATAGGTTTGGAAGTAAATCCCGAAAAGACAAATTAATTAAATGATTATGTCTCGTGACAGAATATTGTACGAAATGGAAATATAAAAATTGAAAATTTATCTTTCGAAGAGGTGGAGAAGTTCAAATATCTTGGAGCAACTGTAACAAATATAAATGATACTCGGAAGGAAATTAAACACAGAATAAATACGGGAAATGCGTGTTATTATTCGGTTGAGAAGCTTTTATCATCCAGTCTGCTGTCAAAACATCTCAAATTTAGAATTCATAAAACAGTTATATTACCGGTTGTTCTGTATGGTTGTGAAACTTGGACTCTCACTTTGAGAGAGAGGAACATAGGTTAAGGGTGTTTGAGAATGAGATGCTTGGGAAAATATTTGGGACTAAGAGGGATGAAGTTACAGAGAATGGAGAAAGTTACACAACACAAAACTGCACGCATTGTGTTCTTCACCTGACATAATTAGGAACATTAAATCCAGACGTTTTAGAAGGGCAGGGCATGTAGCACGTATGGGCGAATCCAGGAATGCATATAGAGTGTTAGTTGGGAGGCCGGAGGGAAAAAGACCTTTAGGGAGGTCGAGACGTAGATGGGAAAATAATATTAAAATGTATTTGAGGGAGGTGGGTTATAATGATAGAGAATGGATTAATCTTCCTCAGGATAGGGACCAATGGCGGGCTTATGTGAGGGCGGCAATGAACCTCCAGGTTTCTTAAAAGCCAGTAAGTATTAGTATATATATATATATATATATATATATACACTCTGGCTACCGGCGGCGTGGTAGATTCATTCTCATTGGTTATGTTTGAATTACGTGGTTAGATATTTTGATAGTGACTATAACTCTAGAAAAAGTAAATTAATATTTTCAGAATCTGGGTTGCTACGTTTCATTTGATCATCTTCGCGATATAACAAATAAAATAACAAAATTTCCAAGTATTTTGGAGCAGTAAATAGAATGTTGAGTAAAATGACAACAGAAGCCACTTTATTAAAGTTTTGTAAAACATTGACTGTGACCTATCTGCTGTATGGCTCGGAAGCCTGGGTATACCTACGAAATAGAATATTGACGAAATGACGGCAGCAGAGATGCAATTTATACGCAAAGTTAGAAGCTACACAAAAGAAGGTAAAATGAGAATACAGAAATCAGACAGAATCTTTGACAGAGAAGATTTTAAACTATATACATAAGTGAACAAAACACCTAACAGTATGAAATCAGAACTATAAAAATATATCTAATTTCAAAACAAAATTTTGCAACGTATTAAAACTCAAGAAGTGAACTGAGGTCAAATGACCCATCCACGAAGAGAGAAGGCGATGTTTTTATTTGTTTTCCACAACTATAAGACAATTTTCCGGTACTCTTAAGACGGATGTAGTTGATTTCGTAGCCTGAAATTTCGTCTATGTGTAATTGAACAAACTATATATAGAGAATATAATATTAAAATACCCATCTAGATAAAGAATAAACGTTCCCTCTGTAAAATAGAATTATCAAAGAAAATAATCGCCTAAGAAAAATTAACGAATCGCTATATCTACAAGCCTCCGACATACATCAAGTATTTCTAACGAAAAGAATGAATATAGCTATGAAATTTTGTTACTTGTATATGATTAAAACATTGTGTATTCTTCTTCTAGCATTATGCTGTTTACTTTGATTCATTATCACTTCTGCTCCCAGCACTAAAGGTCGACAATTGAGGGAGATCTTGCGGAACAGAAGTTTTGTCGCCATCCCGGCTGCAACGAAACGGAAACTCTTGGTCACGTGTTGGGATTCTGTCGAAAAACGGAGCTGCTGCGCAACAATCGACACCATAAGGCCAGGACTGGTATTGCTGATGTCCTCGAGCGTCGTGGATGGGAAGTATACGAGGAGATAAACTGCGTTTCATTCTTAGATTCGAACGGAAGAGCAGATATTGTAGCCATTCACAGGACTCAATCTAAGAGATTAGTTCTTGATCCTACAATCCGGTTTGAGAGGGATGCCCTGCAGGCACAACACGTTGATGAGGAGAAGAAATCCATTTATGAGTCCTGCATCCCTTATCTAAGCGAGAAATATAACATTCCTACTAGTCAGTGGAGTGTTTCTGGTCTTTTATTTGACGCACGTGGCACACTTCCTAAATTCACATGTGATATTTTAAAAGCACTCGGACTCCGATTTTTTGAAATTCAAAAAAATTTGTTGAATATTCTTAATGATTCAATCCAAATATTACATTACCATTTATATTTTGGCCATTGATGATTCTGTTGGGTTTGCATTTCTCTGAATTTTTTACTAAGCAATTCCTGTCTTTCTAAATTATTCTGTAGTGCTTTTATTCTGGATCTTTATGGTCACCCTCATTGAGGGCAGATTATTTTCTTTAAATATTTATATGCTTGTTTTGTATTGTCGATTATAGTAGATTTAAATTATGCTAGTGGCTTGTGCAGACTAAGTTCATGAGAAGTTTAAATACAGATTTTTCAAATTTATTTTCCGGACAGAATATCAGATATTTTGAAAGTTATTTGCTTCCGTGATAAGCAAACACACTCCGCGAAATATGTTACATTGAAAGTAACATAATAACTCAATGAAGTTTAACCTTGCCAGATGTATCTATTTTTAAAAAAATTCCCTCAGAATGGATTTTTTGCCAAATGCTTTTCTCGGACATATCCATCTTCATTTCTTTGAGTTTCAATACGGGGCGCGAGATAGACAGGAGTGCTACACATAATTCCATTGACGACTTTGAAGGGGTCGGTGAAAATATTTATCTATGAAAAGGGGGGGGAGGTTTGCAGTGCTAATAATTTTGAGAACCACTGGCCTAAAACAGTTCAGTAAAATCCAAGAATAGAAACAGAAAATGTTTTCAGTTGGAATAGATTCTACAACTTAATCGATGGAAGTAGATGATTAGAAAGAAGAAGAATAATATAATGATAATGTTTGTGATAATGATGATAGCGGTGATAAATCATCAATGAAAGGTTAAATCTTTCCTAGTCTCCTCTTGTTTGTAGTCTGGAAGAAGCGGTAGAATTCTCCCTTAAGTCTTCATCTCTTCATAGGCAGGATATAAAAGGCTTTACCTCGTATATTTTTATACCCTGCCTCGCTTATCGACGCTACCTGTGCAGAATCGGGCTGGTCCAGTTTGTGTTCTCTCCCTGCGCCGCGGCGGAGTAATATCTGACCGACGTCCAGCGTTTTGCCACTGGAGTGAAGATTGATTGCCCTCCGTGCAGAGACTTCATTAGATAATTGGAGCCATGTGACCTCGTTTGTCGGCTAGACCGATCAGTTGATTACCTTCCATCAAAGTGTCACAAGTGATTAAGTCTTAAGATGCAATACTTGTTCAGAATCTTTATTCGTTTCATATCTAAGTAAGGTATAAGATTTTGGGCTTTCACCGTAATTATGTTCTATAGAAGAGTCTTGGGATTCCAACCTTCTCCTGAGACAGTAACTTCGCCGTATTTGCCCTACTTAACAGCTTCCTTTAACAAAGGGTTTATTGCGTGAGATCTAAAGCAGTGATGAACAAATTCCTGCACTCCGTGCAAAAACTGTGCAAGTCTAGAAAGGTGTTCATAGTTCCTGCACGAGAAACCGGTTCTCAGCCGAAGCGGTATCACAACACGTGAAGATGGGTTAAATATGAGTGAGTTGTTTCGAAGGTGCAAACAAAGTGAAATAAATCAAAAGGTATTTGTGAAGTGATAGATGATGAGAGGTAAAGTTATTTGAAATAAAAATGTAATTAAACGACACCATTATTTGGGATAGCTCCCGAAATAATTAAAGTTGAAGTATTGTGGGACATATTTCTATTATAGAGGAAAGTTTTCGAATAGCTTAAAGAATATGTCGTCCAAATGCCATGCATATACCTAATAGTTGAGAAGATAACTTTTAATATGAGAATAAAGCAAACAATTGAATTTACGGATAATTGATATTAAAGTTTAGTTTCATTAAAAAGCCTGTGTACCAGAGCGATAAAAATAGCGTCACAGTAGCTATATACAGTATTTTTCACACATCAAATATTATTTTAAAACATATTTTTTAAATTTAATGGTTTTCAACCATACTTAACCATGAAAACCCTGTACACCAGAGGTTCAAAAATAAAGTTCAGTATAATTCTACACTTCAAAAAAGTCACTAATAGGCCTATGAGAAAAAATGCTGCAAAATTCTGCAGGTTACAGTTAGGGCACCAATGCAGGTATATTATACTATACTTCGGGTCTCTGCATATACCTCTTATATTAAATTCATGTATGAAGAATCGTATAGTTTACTATACTCTCGTGGAGTAACGCTCAGCGCGTCTGGCTGCGAAACCAGGTGGCCCGGGTTCGATTCCCGGTCGGGGCAAGTTACCAGGTTGAGGTTTTTTCCGGGGTTTTCCCTCAACCCAATATGAGTAAATGCTGGGTAACTTTCGGTGCTGGACCCCGGACTCATTTCACCAGCATTATCACCTTCATCTTATTCAGGCGCTAAATAACCTGAGATGTTGATAAAGCGTCGTAAAACGACCTACAAAAAATATTATACTCTCAAGACTCAGGATAAATATGTAATATATGTTTCACATATCAAAATATAGATTAAAGTTTCTTTCTTTTTACTTCCACTAGTTTCCCACCATATAAAAACCATCCTCTTCCCTTAATGCAAAATAATAATGATGATAAGAACAAACTATCGTCACTGTTAGCTGAATTTATAATTCCAACATTCTCACGCTACACGATATTATCCACAGACGCAGAAGGATTACATTGGACACGTAAATACAGGGAGTCTCTTACTGCGGCAATAAAGTACGCTGTGTTTACTGCGGGCGAGCGAGAGCTCTTCAAGACTGCGTTTACAATTCGTAACGTGTTTTCTTATCTTAGAAGAGCGCTATAACGTAAGTCTCTGGGATACGAGCCTGGAATTGGAGTCGGCATAGCCCCTGATCCTGCACGTGAGATAAAATCTTGACCAGTCGTATAACAGGTTCGTGACGGGCCTGAACCAGAGATTTGGCCCCTTGTTCGCGCAACACAATAATACTCGCTTATTCTTGTACTGATTCAATTACTTTTACGTGGACGACCAAAATTTCATTTCTTTATGCTGGCATTGCATAAAGTACATAAAGAACTAGATAGATACTAGGAAAATATTATAGTTTAGAGAACCTCAAAAAAGTCTTGATGAAAAGACTACAGGGTTGTTTCCTATCTCTGATAACGAATTTGAATGAAGTCATGTCCGTCAGAAATCACACCGACAGCTGAATTGCGACGAGAGTTAACAGATCAGTAGTGAGCGATTTCATAATCAGAGTGCATGGTGTATCACATTAGCAATGCCCAAGAAAATCGAGCCTTTTTGGGAGGGCTACATAACAACTCTTTGCGTGAAAATCACAGGAGCTTGCAAAAAAAAACGTGGTTTCATTATTTCCAAGAAAGACATCTTCTGTGTACCTAATAAGACTGGCAAAGCTCGGATGGGTTTAATTTCAGAGTGGAAAAAGCAAGCAAATCCACCCTCCGTCACAAGTCGCCGCACACAACGAGATGATACAAATTAATTCCATTCGAAGCCTGCAAAAACGTGGTTTCGTTACTTTCAAGAAAGGCATCTTGTGTGTACCTAATTAGACTAACAAAGCTCGGATGGGATTAATTCCAGAGTGGAAAAAGCAAGCAAATCCACCCTCCGTCACAAGTCGTCTCACCCTACGAGATGATACAAATTAATGCCATTCGAAGCTTTGCCAATCTTATTAAGTACACAGAAGATGCCTTTCTTGGAAATAACCAAACCTTTATTGCAGGCTTCTTTTATTTTCATTTAACTGTACTTGGCACTGGAAACGGTCGTAATGTACCCCTCCTAAAAAAACTCGATTTTCTTGGGATATTAACAACCCTGCCAGGGATAACTTCTTTCCCCCCTTCACAAAATATAATTTTTTTAATTCGAGTATACTTTATAAAGTACAGTAGCCTATAAAGTACGCAAATAAAATAATATTGATGTATTATCATCACCGGCAAGCTGACAACAATCAATAACTTAGGAATTACACATCTTATCTTAAGCCTGCTCGTGGGCATAATTATTATTATGATCAAGATACGAGACAAGCAACTCAGTGCGACCAAGCGTTGAGCAGTAACGAATGAGGATAATAATAATTTTATGTATGATATTTTCTATCTAGGATTCTATCCCCCCTCATCAGAAATTTTAATTCGTGTCCTGTGAAGTGGTTATAAAGTAGTTAATGAGAAGGAAGAAATATAAAACTTTATTATTAAAATCCCAAACATCCTTACAATCCTCATCATGCTTACAATAACATTCACAAACAACACAGGAATTCGATTAAACTCCTGTCACTTTTGTGGGAAGCTACTTCGACTCAGACCGAAAGGCATGGCGATCCATATGTTAGCAACCCTTGTTCTAGACATTCGTTCAAATAAATAAATGCTGTGCAACGTATTGCGTCGTATGGATTATTTTAGTATGCATTGTAGTAATAATTTTCAGACAAGTAAATGTACAATATAATATAACAAAATGAAAGTCTTACCTGCATTCTACGTTTACAACCAACAGAAGTTATCTCGATATTGCCTCGTTATGAAGCTTAATAGTGGTTTTAATGAGAATCATAGGATTTTACTATTTTAACATATTTATAGTTGTATCAATAATGAGACAAACTAGTAATTAGGTAACATATGTGATCAATGCAACATAAATAGACATTTTTAAAAATAATCATTTTTTTATTATAAGATAATTTTATACAATTTCAATCCATTTTAATATCTGCAATTTTAACCTTGTATTTTGTGCTTGTTTGGTTACTGCCATAAATTGATATAGAGGTGATGATAGTCAGTTCAAATATCACACATATCAAAAGAATAATCAATCTAACTATAGTTTATCACTTAATTTGTACACATGATTTTAAATATGTTAGATATAAGATTGTTTAATACCGGTATATATATATATATATATATATATATATTTCGGCGGTTCGCGCAATACCGGGCAGAACTCTAAGCACAACCCGCTGCCGTCATCCGGACTGTAGTGAGCTTGAAACACTTGGACACGTGCTTGGACAATGCCCTAAAGGCGAGTTGCTGATCAATGCTAGACAGACATCATCGTGTACGACATACTTTGGCGACATCGTTAAAATCTTTAAATTGGGAAATTCATGAGGAAGTACATTGTGTATCATCAGATGGTTCTTTTAGACGGGCAGACATTATTGCTATTAACGGACGCTTAAAACGAGCTCTTGTTTTTGACCCTACTATCTGTTTCGAAAGAAACCTAAATCAGGCCACCGAAGTTGATATTGAGAAGACGTCCATTTATGAACCTTGTCTGCCTTATCTTTCTCAAAAGTATAACGTCCCTCTTAAACAATGGTCTGTCATTGGTTTGCTGTTTGGTAGTAGAGGTTCTATTACAAGATTCACGTGGAATTATCTTAAGGAACTTTACATTACTTTTGATTATGTAATGTCTATTCTTATAAATATTATCAAGGATCGCTAATATGTTTTCGCGGGATATCAGCCGAGTTAAGATTTTGGAATGCTCCAAGCTTTCGACTGCTATCTCTGCAGCCATCTTCAGGGAAGTGATGTCCGAACAGAAAGTCGAAAGGTTATATAGATGTGGCTGTCTCAGGTGAAACGGGATTGGTTGGCGGATCGGCCAATCCGGGGCCGGGAATTGTCATCGCTCGTAAGCTCCGCCCCTCCCGGGATTGCTGCGTGAAGTTTGGCGGGCGGCGAGCCCTGTTCCGCCGGTTGGAATCGGTTGCCGTCCTCGGTCCGTGATCTTCATGACCTTGATTGTAAGAGGGCCTGAGTTGGTCTAAGGCCGGTGTCCATGCCTGACTGAGCTGGAGTCCACTGTCTCTGTTAAAGTTGTTTTTCTCCAGCTTGATCTCTATGGCCTCCTTGATTGTACGATCCCAGTAGTGGCTTGATTTGTTAATGACCTTGGTGTGGTCAAACAGTATTTTATGCTCCTTTTCTATGCTGTGTTGCGCCACTGCAGATTTTTCCGGGTAATACAGCCTCAGGTTCCTCTTATGTTCTTTGATTCTGTCTTCTACTGTGCGGCCAGTCTGCCCTATGTATACTTCGCCACACTCGCATGGAATCTTGTAAATCCCTGGAGTCCTTAAGCCCTGACTGTCTTTAACCTGACGTAGATGACTCCGGATTTTGCTCTGTGGTTTATGGATGGTTTTGATATTAACTTTCTGGAGGATTCTGCTTATTTTGTGTGACACGCTCCCGCAGAATGGAATGAAAGCTTTCTTTGTCGGTTCTTGCTTGCTGTCTAAGTCTATTGTGTTACATCTCGTGGTAACTTGTTTGAGGACTTTGCTGATGTCTCTCCAGGGATTTACAAGATTCCATGCGAGTGTGGCGAAGTATACATAGGGCAGACTGGCCGCACAGTAGAAGACAGAATCAAAGAACATAAGAGGAACCTGAGGCTGTATTACCCGGAAAAATCTGCAGTGGCGCAACACAGCATAGAAAAGGAGCATAAAATACTGTTTGACCACACCAAGGTCATTAACAAATCAAGCCACTACTGGGATCGTACAATCAAGGAGGCCATAGAGATCAAGCTGGAGAAAAACAACTTTAACAGAGACAGTGGACTCCAGCTCAGTCAGGCATGGACACCGGCCTTAGACCAACTCAGGCCCTCTTACAATCAAGGTCATGAAGATCACGGACCGAGGACGGCAACCGATTCCAACCGGCGGAACAGGGCTCGCCGCCCGCCAAACTTCACGCAGCAATCCCGGGAGGGGCGGAGCTTACGAGCGATGACAATTCCCGGCCCCGGATTGGCCGATCCGCCAACCAATCCCGTTTCACCTGAGACAGCCACATCTATATAACCTTTCGACTTTCTGTTCGGACATCACTTCCCTGAAGATGGCTGCAGAGATAGCAGTCGAAAGCTTGGAGCATTCCAAAATCTTAACTCGGCTGATATCCCGCGAAAACATATTAGCGAACCAACGCCGAGAAAGCCTCAAATCATACATTATCAAGGATTCTCTTTAAATATTACATCATCATCTCTATTTCAATTAATCCACTTATATATTTGCCTTTAACAATTAACTTTCTTTTTTCTTTAATGTATCACATCACATTATATTGTACATGTTTATTGTATTCAGGACCCTTGTGATCACTCAAATTCTTTTAGCTGATATCTGTAATTTAGAAAAAAAAATATATATATATATACACTATCTACCAAAAAGTAATTGGGCACTGTTTTTGTCTCTTCAGAACCTCGTGGTACCACCCCTTGTTGCTATAACAGCAGCCACCCTGTCAGGTATGCTCTTCACTTGTTTGTGTAGGATATCCACTGGAATGCGTCGCCATTCCTCTTGCAACATGGCACTCAGTTGGACAATGGAAGTTGGCCGCATCTCCCGAGACCTCAAGCGCCGGTCCAATTCGACCCAAAGGTGCTCAATGGGATTGAGATCAGGACTCTGTGCAGGCCAGTCCAACTGGTGAACATTATTGTCTGCATACCACTGCATAGTAGCCGCCGAAACATGGGACCAACTTCCATTGTCCAACTGAGTTGCAAGTGACGCATTCCAGTGGATATCCTACACAAACTAGTGGAGAGCATGCCTGACAGGGTGGCTGCTGTTATAGCAACAAGAGAGGTGGTACCACGAGGTTCTAAAGGGGCAAAAACAGTGCCCAATTACTTTTTGGTAGGTAGTATATATATATTCAACAGTCATTTCATCTATTGTAAAATTATGTATTACACGATATTGTTTGATTAAGTGCTTGAAGATGCCAAGAGGCGAAAACGTTAGTACATTAGATTATCCATAACTTCAATGAATATTTATATTTATCAATTTTATTGATGTTTTTTAAAACACTGATAAGTCATTTAGACTGAATAACAAAATAAGCATTATATTATATTATGTCGTATGTATTGATTTCTATTTCTCTCAGACAATAAGAAAAATATAAATTCTTTCCGATCGACTGTAACTCGGAATATGGTTCTGCTCACCCTAAAAATTGTACTGAATGAGCTACCGATTGTTATTTTCTTTTTCTTTACCACCATTGGAAAAAGTCCAATGTATATCTCTCCTAATGAAAGGACCAGTTCTGTTAAGAATGTTTAAATTTAGGTATAGAAAGTTAAATAATTTTTATTTCAGCCTTGCATATAAATAAGACACAAAGATATTGTAAAAAGCAGAAAAGACCTTCCTAGGATATAATTCACTGACAGGAAATACATTTGTGCCTTACAGAAACGAGAGCAACAACTTCGCAAGTTGTATTCAAAAAGTACAAAGTTTCCGATTATGCTAATGGGCTCGAATCCGGCAAAAAGGCCGGAAACGTGGAGTACATAAACACACCGTTGCAGAATCAGCCCCGATTCTCTGCATATTATTGAGATTTGTGGCACGAACTCAAAGGATGCAATTTCAACATTCCTTCTTCATTATTTCTTATTCCGGTGAATATTTCTTATTGTTGATTCCACTTACCCGCAATTTCTCTTTCAGGGAATATATTAAGCTTTTTTTTTTCTTCTTGTGCCTCCACGTTCATCCTGGTTTACTTTTCATCTCTCCCTCTCTCTCTCTCGGTCTCCCAGGCTGTGTTTTCCCCTGAGTCCGCGCTAACGAATTGCCACGACGTGAGCTACATTTAGCGCGAGACTTTAATATCGAAAAGCTCTGGTCGGTCTTACAACTTGCCGGCAACCACAACTCACACCCTCGCCTACAGTGCCCTGGCTCGCAGGAATCCACTTTCGGGCTACCTTCCACTCACACTTCACCTCTTTCTTGATTTTCTTCCTTCGTATTCTTCTTAACTTACTTTCTTTGTCTACATGCTTTTCTCATTTCTCTATAACACTCTTTTTTCTTCATTTTTTCCACTTTCTTTTGCCTTCGGACTTGTCCATCGCCAGTGATGGGACAAACCCATCTGACAAACCGTCTGACATAGTTTTGAGTAAATATCAAGAGATATTTATAACACCTGATTCAATCTCTAAGTAAACTGAAAATTCTCATTGAAATTTCATAGGGATAAAATTAATTTTTGTACTGAAAACTTAAAAAATGGTGCAAAAGTACCAACATAATATAGCTTAAATCAATATCTCAATCTTGAATTGTCTGGGATAAGAGTGCCGTGGCGTCGCGGTCTAAGGCATCCCGCCTAGGACTCGCGTTACGGAATGCGCGCTGGTTCGAATCCTCATGGGGGAAGAAATTTTCTCATGAAATTTCGGCCAGTATTTGGGACCGGTGTCCACCCAGAATCGTGATGCACATGGGGAGCTACGATAGGTAGCGAAATCCGGTTGCGAATGCCAGCTATAACGGCTGGGGGGATCATCGTGTTAACCACACGATACCACCATTCTGGTTGGATGATCGTCCACCTCTGCTTCGGCATGTGGGCGTGAGGCCAGCAGCCGGTTGGTCGGTCTAGGCCCTCCACGGGCTGTAGCGCCACGGATTATTATTATATAAGAGTGCCTTTCAAACTACAATCTTCAATTCTTTAAATGGAACTTGTTTCTTGATTTTAATTGATTTATTTGACAACGCTTATATCTAGAGAAGAATAAAGAAATATATATAGTATTTGTGAACATAGAAAAGGCGTTTGACAGAGTGGATTGGAATAAACTGATGGGAATCCTAAAGAAAATTGACGTGGATTAGAAATAGAGGAGGCTGTTCAGTAGCTTAATATGAAACGAGTCAAAGTCAGTATAGGAAAAAAAATATCAGAAGGAAGCAAAATAGGGAGAGGAGTACCTCAAGGATGTATTTTATCACCTACAGTGTTCAACATCTACTTGAGGATTTAATGAATAACTGTTTTCATAACATGGGAGGAGTGATAGTAGGAGGAAGAAGAGTAAAGTGGATAAGATTTTCTTATGATATAGCGTTATTAGCAGAAATGAGATGATACTAAGAGATATGCTACTGGAGCTAAATGACAACTGTAAGCAGTATGAGATGAAGATAAATGCAAATAAGACGAAAAACATGGTCATAAGAAGAAAAATACAGAAGATAAATATGCGAATTCTAAGTGAGGCAGTAGAGCAAGTGG
Organism: Periplaneta americana; assembly: GCF_040183065.1. Lineage (NCBI taxonomy): Eukaryota > Metazoa > Arthropoda > Insecta > Blattodea > Blattidae > Periplaneta > Periplaneta americana. The sequence continues at coordinate 167,491,605 of NC_091119.1, read as the reverse complement.
ACATTTTCAGATACTTGGGGTGTACTATAAGCAGTAACATGAGCTGCTACCAGGAAATCAAAAGGAGGATAGCAATGGTAAAGGAAACTTTTAATATAAAGAGGAGCATCTTCTGCGGACCTCTAGAAAAAGAACTAAGGAAGAGACTAGTAAAGTGCTTTATGTGGAGTGTGGCATTGTATGGAGCAAAAACATGGACATTACACTAAGTGAAGAGAAGTGACTAGAAACACTTGAGATGTGCATATGGAGGAGAATGAAGCGTGTGAAATGGATAGATAGAATAAGAAATGAAGCTGTGTTGGAAAGAGTGGGTGAAGAAAGAATGATGCTCGAACAGATCAGAAAGAGAAAAAGAAATTGATTGAATCGCTGGCTAAGAAGAAACTGTCTACTGAAAGATACACTGGAAGGAATGGTGAACGGGAGAAGATTTCGAGGCAGAAGAAGATATCAGATGTTCGACGACATTAAGATATGTGGATCATATACGGAGACTAAAAGGAAGGCAGAAAATAGGCAAGATTGCAGAATGCTGGGTTTGCAATGAAAGACCTGCCCTTGGACAGAACACTGTGTTGTATGTTGTACTCTTGGCAGGTGCTGATTGTGCTAAGCAACTGATAGTACTAAAAGCGAGTTTTATGATAGAAATATATCAAATATAAACAACAATAAACGAAATACAACAACTGGGTCGGAGTTCATGAGGAACAACATTCTCTACACGAGCTATGAAGTTGCGTGGGAAATTACTGAAGCAAAATAACTGTGTACGGGAGGAGAATTTATTAAAAAGCGTCTCATTAAAGTAGCACAACGTATACAGTATGTTCTCAAGAAAAGAAGAATTTTAAAAGAAATCTTGAAATATGTTAAAATTTCTGGTGAGCTCTTTATAGAAAAATAGTAATATACGTTACAAGAGCGGTATGTTGACGTTCTCATGTTCGAGGAAAAGATTGAAAAAGCGAAACGTAGGCCTAGTTGAGCTTTTTTAATTTCCGAGAACATGAAAACAAACATACCGCTCGTGTATCGTACATTATTTTGTGCGAAGATCGTTTATTACATACTTGAAAGACGAATTTCTAATTAGTTGCAATGAAATCTCCATGTTGGTTTCTGTTTAATGACGGCAACTTCGGAAAACCAAAATATCTTTCTTCAACTTTGTTGCTATAAAATGTTTTCTGTGTTTACTATACTCCAGCACGCCGTGATATACATCTGTCTTTTTTTTCCCCCAGTCTATAAATGCGAACTTAAAACAAACGGTAAGGTTATGTAATGATTTATTTTTCATTTTAATATTTTAACAATATTATGTATATAACATATTGCAGTAATAACATCGGCATCTGGAATCTTGTTGATTTTTTCACGACTTCCTTAATGTTACTTGTATCAGGAATGTAATAAGTTTCGTGGAGTAGTAGACTTTACTTAATTATTGCAAATATTTAAAAACAATAATTAGCATTGCAATTTAGGTGAAATTGCAGTGGTAAGTTTTCGATTTATAATTATTACTATGTTATTTATAATTATTACTATGTTAAACGTCTCTAAAAATAATATGTTAAAAGCCTAAAGCAGTAAAATGAATGTCGCGCTGAAGCGGTAAGAAAAGGGAAATTGTTATGTGTGTTACGTTGGGAATACTGAATGTGGTATTTCACACTTACCGCGTATTGGTTCTGTGCGGAAAGCAAGCAAATACGCACGATCTCGCACAAAATATTTTTTTGTTCGCATACATTTGAGTTTTTAATCCCGATTATTTGTAATAAGTAAACTAGTTCTGTTTCATTAAGAATAGCAATGAGTTTATTTCATATTGGAACCGTCGCTGAGCACTAACAAGGAGGATTTAAGGCAATCTAGTGTACGAGGTGAATGCGGAAGGTTGGTTTACTGATATCACTGTGGAACTCCTACTACTGCTTTAAGTATATATATATATATATATGTGTGTGTGTGTGTGTGTGTGTGTGTGTGTGTGTGCGCGTGTGTGCGTGCGCATATATGAGTGGCTCACAACCAGAGTGGACCAAGTCAACCAGTAATCAGTTTGTGGATTAATACAATCTCGGATGAAGAAAACTTAGATTTATTCATTGCCATAACAAACAAAGTCCATAACTCATTTGTTACTCCACAGAGGGCAGCATTTCCTATGGAAGGTGAAGGTTGCTAAGCGTGAGCCAGGAACTTCAGGACTCAATATCTCAGAATTATTCCAGATGGACTTGGTCCACTCTGGTTGTGAACCCCTCATCCTATATATATATATATATATATATATATATATATATATATATATATATACTAGCCGTACCCGTGCGCTCCGCTGCACCCGTTAGAAATAATTATAAAGTAATTATATAATTAAAATAGGACATTTGATCCAGGGAACATTCGTGTTTGATAGAAGGATAAATCGTTTATTATGTTACTTAATTTAAATTGCATCCAAATAATTAAAATGCAATCATTTTGATCCAGAGATACTCACTTGGTGCAATGACAATTCCTTTAACATGTGTCTTAATTTTTATTACATGCAACCGTTGCTTAATGAAGATTGACATCATTTAGATTTATTTTATTTTACTTGTTGTAGGTTTCCATTTAATTATGGTAATAACCAGGGAAAGGATTTATATGTAAATACATATTTACTTATAAAGCTAATATAATTTATATTTTGCATTATCTTTATGTTTCACAATGTGTAGGGTTGAAAAATCCTACTTTTATTTTCCATATTTTTCCATATTTTAGAGTTTAGTACATATTTTCGTTAATTTCCATATATTTTCCATATTTCATATAAAACAGTCCATATTATATTAGGTTTAACAATAAAACAAAACAAAATTCCATTAACTTTTAAAAATACATTTCAACAATAGAGATTTAAACACATGTTCAGTAATCCCTTTAACATCAGAGTTATTTGAAAATTAGCAGTCCTATCAACAATGGGAAAGTAAGTTACAAAACTGTATTAATTTAATTAAAAATTTTTAACAGACTTCAGTTGTGCAGCTCAACAGTTAAATGCCAGTCAGAGTACACATAGGTTCAGTTTTGTAAATCATACTATAAAGACGGTAAATATGCCAAAAGTACGTCATTCAGTCAATTTAAAATCAAAACTAACAAGTTACATTTCAGAATTTAAAGAAGATGGTTTATCAACTGACAATAAAATATTATTTTGTAATTTGTGTCAGTGTGCAGTATCATCTACACAAAAGTTCCTGGTGCAACAACACATTACAACTAGTAAACATCAGGCCAACAAACAACTAAATTCCAAGCAGAGACAATTGTTTTTAACACAACCAACAACATCGAATGTAAGATCTGAGTTTAACATCGACCTGTGCCGTTCTCTCATCTCTGCTGATATTCCTCTCTACAAACTAAAGAATAAGGTCTTCAGGGAATTCCTTGAAAAATATACTCAACATACAATCCCGGATGAGTCAACACTTAGGAAGACGTATGCTCCATCCATCTACGATGAGACAATACAGAAGATAAGAGATGAAATTAAAGATAGTTCAATTTGGGTTTCCATTGATGAGACTCCCGACAAAGAAGGTAGACTTGTTGGTAATGTAGTTATCGGTTTGTTAAGTGAACAATATTCTGAACGAATTCTTTTACATTGTGATGTTCTAGAAAAGTGCAATAACAAAACTATAGTTAAACTGTTCAACGAAGCTATGGGTATCCTGTGGCCAAAGGGTATTATGTACGATAATGTGTTATTCTTTATTAGCGATGCTGCCCCTTATATGGTCAAAGCTGGACAAGCATTATCTGTTGTATATCCTAAATTGACTCATTTTACTTGTGTGGCGCATGCATTTCATCGTGTGGCAGAAGTGGTCAGAGACAATTTCCCTAAAGTAGATTTGTTGATTTCATCAGTGAAAAAAGTATTTCTCAAAGCTCCCAGTAGAGTTAACGTGTTGAAAGAAATGTACCCTGAAATTCCATTGCCACCAAAGCCAATTTTAACTAGATGGGGTACATGGCTAGAAGCAGTTGAATATTATGCCGAACATATAGACTCTATTAACAATGTTCTCCTTGCATTGGACTCTGAAGATGCAGTCTCAATTGATACTGCGAAAACAGTTACCTGTGACATAAGTGTGAAGAATGACTTAGCTCACATTCAGCATACATTTTCATGCATCATAAAAACGCTCAAAAGTCTCCAAAATAGGCACCTTTCACTATCTGAAAGTTTTGAAATTATAAATAGTACTGTGGAACAACTGAATCGTGGTAGAGGTAAAGTTGCAGATGCAGTAAGAGCTAAGGTGGACACTGTACTTTCAAAAAACCCTGGATATGAAGAACTACAAAAGGTTGTTGCTGTGATGAGTGGTGAATCAACAGTGAAGATTAACTTGGACTTATCCCCAGCAGACATTGTGAAATTGAATTATGTACCAGTTACTTCTTGTGACGTCGAACGCTCTTTTAGTCAGTATAAATCTATCCTCAGAGACAATAGAAGAAGATTCACTTTTCAGCACTTGAAAGAAATGTTTGTAACCTATTGTTATGGTAACAGACAATAAAAATTGTGTTTTGTTGAAACTACATTGGAAGATAAGGTACGTCCATTATATTTTTTGTTTAGTTTGATTAAAATGTACCAATATTTAACGTACATAGTCATTTTTTTTATAATTTTAAGTCCATATTTAATTCCATATTTTGGTAAAAATCCATATTTAATTCCATATTTTGGTAAAAATAACTACATATATATTTACATATTTCATATATTTTTAGTCCATATAAATCCGTTCCCTGGTAATAACTTAATTTTAACCCTTGTTTTCTACGCATTCAGTAAATGGCGCTTAGCCCACTATGGTTCTGAACCCTGCAAATAACTTAAATTATATTATATAATATTACATATATTATATTATATTATATTATATTATATTATATTATATTATATCAGAAGTTACTGTAATAACATTATAGCATTATTCCATCTAGAGAAACTACACTTTCCAATGGTGAATTAATAATTAATTATACAAATCGGTTAATTTAGCTTCCGATATTACTTCATAGAAACGCAGAAACATTATCTGTAATCTGTAAGCTATCTTTCATAGCATTCGATTGTTGCTGTTTAAGGCCCCTTATAGACGAAGTCATTTGTTTTTTAATTCATTACACGGCCTTAGATGGCAGTTATTTTAATTTTAAAACTCATTTATCTCATTAAATATCAGGCCTATCAAAATTTTTCAGGGAATACAACTTATCGCAAATTATTTTTAAAGAAACTTTTGTTATGTAACATTTTTCACAAAATCAATAATAAGCGAGATATTTCGATTTATTTAATTCAGGCCCCCTTATAACCCCCCTTTTAAATAATGTATTTTGAATGCCATATAGCCTAAAATCTAAGTGACAACGAACTTAATTTACATTCAAATTTTCATATAAATCGGTTCAGCCATTATCGCGTGAAAAGGTAACAAACATACAGACAGACAGACAAAAGCGATTTTCGGTTTCAGGGTCGTTAATTATATATGTTAGGACCAATTATTTTTGGAAAATCGAAAATTACCAGAAAAATTTCGGCTACAGATTTATTATTAGTATATATATATATATATATATATATATATATATATATATATATATATGTGTGTGTGTGTGTGTGTGTGTGTGTGTGTGTGTGTATAGCGCTGGTTGGCGAGTTGGTATAGCGCTGGCCTTCTATGCCCAAGGTTGCGGGTTCGATCCCGGGCCAGGTCGATGGCATTTAAGTATCCTTAAATGCGACAGACTCATGTCAGTAGATTTACTGGCATGTAAAAGAACTCCTGCAGGACAATTCCGGCACATCCGGCTACGCTGATATAACCTCTGTAGTTGCAAGCGTCGTTATATTAAACTATTATATATATATATATATATATATATATATATATATATATATATATATATATACTGATTTCAAAGAGGTTTGCTTTTGAAATATTCCAACAAGCATTTGTATTATTATATAACTAGCCGTACCCGTGCGCTCCGCTGCACCTGTTAGAAATAAATACAAAGTAATTACGTAATTAAAATAGGACGTTTGATCCAGGGAACATTCGTGTTTGTTAGAAGGATAAATCGTTTAATATGTTACTTAATTGAAATTGTATTTAAATAATTAAATTATGATCACTTTGGTCCAGAGACCACTCATTTGGTTCAATGACAATTCCTTTAACATGTTTCTTATTTGTTATTACACGCAACTATAGTTTAATGAAGATTGACATATCATTTAGTTTTATTGTGCATACTTTATATTACTTGCTATATGGTTCCATTGAATTATGATAATAACTTAATTTTAACCCTTGTTTACTACGTCTTCAGTAAATGGCGCTTGGCCCACTATGGTTCTGAAACCTTCAAATAACTTAAATCGTGATACAGCATAAACAGTGATATGTAATTATATTTCTTTCTTTCGAAAATGTAAGAATTCACGATCTCCTATGTACCATTGCCATGGAATGAATAAATGTGTTTTTTCTTCCTACTCAAAAATTTTATATTTTGCACATTGGAATTACTGCAGGAACAACAACTCTACAATCTGAGGGGGCGGTGAAAACGTATTGTATTATTATTTTAAAAGTCTATCAGACCTACCAAATTTTGCATAGAATAAAATTTATCGGAAATCATTTTTAAAGAAACTTTTGTTATGTAACATTTTTCACAAAAAACCAATAATAAGCGAGATATTTCGATTTAATTCAGGCCCCGTTAAATGAAGTATTTTGAATGCCATATAGCCTAAAATCTAAATTACAACGAACTTAACTTATATTTCAATTTTCATCGAAATCCGTTCAGCCATTATCGCGTGAAAATGTAACAGACAGACAGATATACAAACAAAAATTTCAGAAAAGCGATTTTTGGTCTCAGGATGAATAATTATACATGTTAACACCAATTATTTTTGGAAAAGGGAAAATTACCAGAAAATGTTCGGCTACATATTTATTATTATATTATATTATATTATATTATATTATATTATATTATATTATATTATATTATATTATATTATATTATATTATATTATATTGTATTATATTATATAAAAAGTGCGTTGATAACGGATGTACTCCGATAAGAAAGTTTTTAATTTGTTGTGGGGGCTCTTGAATCACAGAAGCAACAACCTTTACAACAGCGCAACATAATCTGCTTGGCTCATTACCCAATTTTTTTTTGCATTGCATTTATTGCATATATAGTCTATTTTATGTATTTTAACACGATTCAATTGAGCATAGTTAAAATTTGAATTTTAAAATAATGGATTGCTAAGCTAACGTACTATTACTGCATACTAAATCAATACACTCTCGTTGTTCATTAATTCTCTGAGATTAAGATGAGTGTGTACGTAAATATTATTTTAAGAAATACAGAAAACGAATGTACAAAAAAACCCTATCAAATTTTCTGTGCATAGGAATAGTTTAATAGCTTTCGATTGTTGCTGTCCAAGGCCCCTTATAGACGAAGTCATTTGTTATTTCATTGCACCGTCTTAGATGGCGTTATTTTAATTTTAAACTCATTTATCTCATTAAATATCAGTCCTATCAAAATTTTGTAAAGAATAAAACTTATCGGAAATCATTTTAAAGAAACTATTGTTATGTAACGTTTTTCACAAAAATCAATAATAAGCGAGATATTTCGATTTATTTAATTCAGGCCCCCTTACAACCCCCCTTTTAAATAAAGTATTTTGAATGCCATATAGACTAAAATCTAAGTTACAACGAACTTAATTTATATTCCAATTTTCATATAAATCGGTTCAGCCATTATCGCGTGAAAAGGTAACAAACATACAGACAGACATACAAACAAAAATTTCAAAAAAGCGATTTTCGGTTTCAGGGTGGTTAATTATATATGTTAGGACCAATTATTTTTGGAAAATCGAAAATTACCAGAACAATTTCGGCTACAGATTTATTATTAGTATAGATGAAACAAAAGGTCGTGTAGCTAAAGTGATACCTATTTCTTATTATTATTAGAGGACCTCGCCTAAACAAAGGAGGATTGTTCGGCCGGATCCCTGAATAGCTCAGATGGTAAGAGCACTCAGCGCGTTAAGCCGTTCGATTCCCGGTGTCGAAACGAATTTTTCGCTATTAATAAGTATGATACCTACTAGTCACAATTCTCTTAAAGCTACTGAATTAACATGGAGCATAAAAATGAATACAAAGGGTGGTTGTGTGTTTGACATTTTATAATTATCAACATATTATATTAGTACTCTTACTAGTGGAAATATTCCTATTCTCTTTTGCATTGAATTATAAATTTAAAGGTATTGTAATAAGAAATCGGTGCAGAAATTGTAAACTAACGGCAACATACCTTTATTCTCCACGCGACAATTTTAACATTGTTACTAATTATGGTCGAAACCACTCTATCGTAATCGTCGCTGTTCTGCCTCTAGAAACCAGCGGAACATTGTCATTGCTCTGCAGCAGATTATCACAGCACGTGATATAATTTCCGATGTATGGTGAGTCAAAATGTATCTCCGTCGCATATCTGGTCGCTAAATCAATCATGCGACGCCGTCAGCCTGCGGGGTAGGAAAGAATCGGACGTGCAGGTGGTAGCCTATAGGACATGACAAGACACAGCGTGATCCACAAGACAATGTGCTCCTGCGGGCGTTCTTTTTCATTTGGGCAGTGTCTAAACCAGTGGCCTATAATTCACGGCACCGGAAGATGTCTTCAACTTTCATATAAAGCTAAGTCAGCAGTCGGGCGATAGATAAATATACACGGTGTCCACTTATTGTATACCTTAACCCTAGAATGCTATCGTACGTAATTTTCACATAATGGGTAAACAATTGATCCTTTGTACTTTATCTTAGTAAGGATGATGATAGAGATAATCCGATAGTCAATATAATGTAATATAATCTAATAATTTTATTTAGAGCTCAGTCTAATTGACATATCATAGTTTAAAATCAATAACATTTACAAATATAAATGATCATTGCATATTATAAAATTGAAATGTAAACGTTTTCGCGCTTGGGCATTATCAGGCATTTGACTCACAATATCTTCTACAATTTTTACTATATCTTTGCTGTGAAATATGTAGCAGATAATTGATATTAACAATCTTGTAACATGTAACCCACTAACATATAACAAGAAAATTAGAAACGTGTTAATATCTTCAATTTGATTAAATAAATTTTTTAGCCTATGTGTATGAATTAATCAACTATATTATATTTGTATTCTATAATTTTGAAATATATATTAGTCCTACTTTTCACGTGCGATATTATTCTTCTCTAGTGTTAATATTATGTTATATAATTCCATTGCCGCTGTAATTTAAATTTTAGTTCCTATTTTATTTTACTTATTTATTTTTATTATTTTTTTTTATTTTCTATATTTCTCTTATATTAATATTGTATTATACAATTTCTGTAACTGTAATTTTAATTCTATTTCCTATTTTATTTTATATTCTCTTATAGGCCTATTAATATTATATCTGAACTGCGACCGAACACGAGCGCTGCTCATTCGGTCTCAAATTTTGTTAATACTACTATATCTCCTGTTTTATATTGTTTGTATTATTTTATTTCTATTTCTCTTGTTTGTTTGTAATTATATTCTTTATTGTGTATATTTAAATTTAAATAAATAAATAAAATAAATAAATAAATTGTGTATATTAATAAAGAACGATTTACATGGTTAACTCTATGATATATAACAATCTGAAATTTAAATAAATACAGATATTAAAATTATATGTGATAAAATTGTAACTTAAATGTAGTGTTGCTCTTATATTTCTTAATTATAAAATTGTCATAATTAAAACAACATAATGAAAAACCATATGAAGAGTTCGCGGGAAAAACGATGAATGTCACAGTTTTCTTAAGATTGATGTCATTATCTAATTCAATGGGTCACTGCGAAATTTAATGTTATACTTATGAAAAATGGTAAAAAGGAGAATTATCACCACGAATACAGTAATCCTTTCCTTTATTTTCTATAGAAACAGCACTACATCTTGCAGTTATAGACTCAATTAGATCATTATCTAATCCTTAACAGAAATGTGACATTCATCGTTTTTCCCGCGAACTCTTCATATGGTTCCTCTTAAAATTCATAATAGGCCAATATACTTCTATCGCACCACAAACACTCAACCATTATTATTATTATTATTATTATTATTATTATTATTATTATTATTATTATTATTATTATTATTATTACTAAATCCACTGTCACTAACCTGGTCACATATCTAAATCAAATTGTACCAATAATTGAAACGCAGGGACAAATTGATTCAATATATTTTGATTTCAGCAAAGCTTTTGATGTAGTTCCGCACTATATCCTTCTTCATAAGTTAGGAAATATTGGCCTTTCTGTAAGCTACGTAAAGTGGTTCGAAAATTATTTAAGTAATAGAGTTTCATGTGTAAGACTGTTTAATATACACTCTTATTCTTATAATATAAATTGCGGAGTCCCGCAAGGATCTACTTTAGGACCTCTCCTATTTATTATATTCATAGATGATATATGTAAAAGAATAAGTTCTGACTGTTTATTATTTGCAGACGATTTAAAAATTTTTCGTACAATCAAAAGTAGTACTGACTGTCAATCACTTCAATGTGACATTAATTCAGTCGCTAAATGGTCGGAAGACAATGGTATGAAAATTAACGTATCCAAAACTAATGTAATAACCTTTTCTAGAAAAACTTCTTCACTGAAATTTAATTATTATCTAAATAATGTACTAATTAACAGAACGAATTGCGTAAAAGATTTGGGAATATTCTTTGACAGTAAATTGTATTTTCATAGTCACGTTGATTACATTTACAATCACGCAATCAGAATGCTAGGAATAATACGGTCAATAACTTATTCTTTTTCCACGCCCGATTCTCTTTTAATGCTATACTATACATTGGTGCGATCGAAACTCGAATATGCATCTGTAGTTTGGAACTCGATTACAACTACGGACTCGGCTAAAGTAGAAAATATACAAAGAAAATTTATATCCTTATGTTCATTCAGATTTCTGCCCATTAATTCCGGGTACAGTTATGAGAGAAAATGTAAATATTTTAATTGTCAAAATCTATATGCTAGACGCCATGAGCTAGATTATCTGTTCTTTTGTAAAGTCCTCAAAGGTGATATATCCTGTGACTCTTTCTTAAACAATATTACCTTACGTATTCCAACAAAAGATATGAGAGCCCACAAACTTTTCCATATTAGAAATTCGAAATTTCTTTCACCAGTCTCCAGATACATTAAAAATACCAACATGCATGGCTGCGAATTCGATCCCTTCAATGTATAGACTTTGTTTGCTCTTGGCAACGATTTATCATTTATGTATTCAATTAACATTGTCTCATAGTATTCTTAGTTATCCATTCATCGTCATTATTGTAATTAATTGTAATTATATTTGTGTAATAATTATTTTTGTTTTATGTTTTTGTTATATTTGTGCTGAACTGTAATTGGCCACTGGCTGTTGTACAGCACATTAAATAAATAAATAAAAAATAAAAATTATTATTATTATTATTATTATTATTATTAATATTATTATTGTTATTATTATTAGTGTTTATTATTATTATTATTATTATTATTATTATTATTATTATTATTATTATTATTATTAGGGAATTTTGAAAGCCGGTAAATATTACAGGAGATAGCAACAAATAGGAAAAAATACAACCATCTCCTCTTAAAGTTTCACACCTAATCTTGTGTTGAAATCTAGAAACAGGTATATGAATTTCAGGAGTATATTAAGAAATGCAGGTTGCATAAGACTGTTACGAAAGGAGCAAACGAATCACTATACTGTATCCATTTATGACATGGACATGAAGCCTACATGAACTATGCAAGCAAATACTTCACTCTTTCCACTGTTTGCAATTATGAAAATAGCTAACTATTCCAAATCTGAGCGAACATAATCATAACAGTTAATGTAATGCGAACTTCGAGTGAAATGTAGGAAAGATGGTGCTGAACGAATGGACTATTTAGAAGTATTGTTCGAGGATCAGCGACTACGTTTTGATACAATTGCAATGGCTATCAAAATCTTTATCAATTTCGTTTAAAAGCTTTATTCATGTCACATTCTCACTTACAAAGAACATTAAACAAACTGTTCCTAGAATTTCTCTAACACTTGGAGTTTCGGATTCGTGAATCGTAAAATTTGATCCTATATCTCCATAAAGATTTCGCAGAGTCGTTGAGTATGAAATACGATTTCCTCCAGTCGGAACGGAGTCCTGATATGGAATGAGTTGAGATGGTCTGGGCACAGGAGTAAAGCTGACATGAACGAATTTTAGCTAGCAGCTAAACGGACTCTCTGAAGATCGAGTCTTTACAGTGGAATGTATAGCAATTGTATCAATTTATGAAAATCAATTAATAGAGTGTTGAATTTAAAAGAAGATCGTTCTGAAAAACGGTAATAGAGTTCTGTCTGAATTCTGTTTTGCTTTACAGGAAGAATTCTGATGTTTGGCTTCTAAAATGAAACATTAATCGGAGCTTCTTGTCTATGCGGATGACGTGAATTTGTTAGCAGAACATCCACAAAAGATTAGGGAAAACACGGAAATTTTACTTGAAGCAAGTAAAGCGAAGGTTTAGAAGTAAATCCCGAAAAGACAAAGTATATTGTTATATCTCGTGACCAGAATATTGTACGAAATGGAAATATAAAAATTGGAGATTTATCCTACGAAGAGGTGGAAAAATTCAAATATCTTGGAGCAACAGTAACAAATTTAAATGACACTCGGGAGGAACTTAAACGCAGAATAAATATGGGAAATTCCTGTTATTATTCGGTTGAGAAGCTTTTGTCATCTAGTCTGTTGTCAAAAAATCTGAAAGTTAGAATTTATAAAAGATTTATAGGGTAAACTAGGGTCTGTTGGACACTTTGTACTTTAATGTGTTACCACGCCACTTGTGGGCACCACATTCTGCTAGACGTCAATGACGGAAGTAGCCCCACTCGTGGCTACTTCCGTCATTGACTTCTAGCTGAATGTGGTGCCCACAAGTGGCGTGGTAACACGTTAAAGTACAAAGTGTCCAACATGCCCAACTGTCCAACAGACCCTAGTTTACCCTATTACCGATTGTTCTTTATGGTTGTGAAACTTGGACTCTCACTTTGAGAGAGGAACAGAGATTAAGAGTGTTTGAGAATAAGGTTCATAGGAAAACATTTGGGGCTAAGAGGGATGAAGTTACAGGAGAATAGAGAAAGTTACACAGCACAGAACTGCACGCATTGTATTCTTCACCTGACATAATTAGGAACATTAAATCCAGACGTTTGAGATGGGCAGGGCATGTAGCACGTAAAGGCGAATCCAGAAATGCATATAGAGTGTTAGTTGAGAGGCCGGACGGAAAAAGACCTTTGGGAAGGCCGAGACGTAGATGGGAGGATAATATTAAAATGTATTTGAGGGAGGTGGGATGTGATCATGGAGAGTGGATTAATCTTGCACAGGATAGGGACCAATGGCGGGCTTATGTGAGGGCAGCAATGAACCTTCGTGTTCCTTAAAAGCCATTTGCAAGTAAGTACAGTAAGTAAGTATATTACTTCTCATATCTTTCTCATACTGCTATTTTATGATACTGAACTGTCACTTTGCAGATATAACTTTTTTTTATTCCCAGATATCTCAAATGAATTCAGGTTTGCAATCAGAACATTTTATAAACTATAACTTTTTAAATTGGTTTATTTTACGACGCTTTTTCAACCGCTATGATTGTCTAGCGTCTGAATGAATTGAAGGTGATAATTCCAGCGAAATAAGGCCAGTGTCCATCGCCGAAATTTACCCAGTATTTGCTCTTAAATTGTTGAGGTGAAAACTTCAACGAGATAACTTGTCTCAACCAGGATTTGAATCAGAGCCCGCTCGTTTCAAGATCAGGCATGCTAACTGTTATTTCACAGCGGTGGACAAACTTCAAATGATAAAAAATGTTGTGGTCTCTTCTAAATCAGATATAACTCTAAATTTGAGCTTAGACATCTATGATTTATTTCTGAATCACTCACTTTTTCGATATCGGATGAGACTAGCATAAAATAAAATATAGAATCAATTTAATATACCTATTGTATTTTATTGCCAACATTTACATCCCTGTAATGTGGACCTCACAATTTTTGTATCCGGTGCCACAATTACGTTCATTACAGATATACCTTTTGTAGACGCTCTTATAATTATACTTTAGAGCCCATTTAAATTGATCATTATTCCCACCTTTAAAAAAACCTAACAACTTCATTTAAATCATTCCAAATTGCCAATTTTAAAACTTTGTTCTTGATTTTCAATACACTTATAACGAACACATACTGTTTCTAATAATACTTGTTACTAAAACATACTACCCCATTGTCCAGTAAGTTCATTATTATGTCTGTTTGTTGTGTGCATTTCATTTTTGAGATCTCACTAATTTTCTACATATTATACTTCACTATCCTAGCTAGCCTCCTCCGCCAGACTCTTCAACCTATTTTCAATTATCTCTATCGTTTTACTTAACTTCCTATTACACTTCACTAATTAATTCAGAAATTGCACTTTTATTACTCTGTTCTTGATTTTCAGATCACTAGACTATATCGAACACACACTGTTTCGAATAATACTTGATACTAAAACATATTACACCATTGTCCAATATGCTCGTTATTATGTCCGTTTCAAGTGTACCTTTCATTTTCCGATCACACTAATTTTCTACATATTATACTTCGTCATCCTAGCTAGCCTCCTCTGCCATACGCCTCAACCTATTTTCAATTATCCCTATCGTTTTACTTAACTTCCTATTACACTTCTCTAATTCATTCAGAAATTGCACTTTTATCACACTGTTCTTGATTTTCAGATCACTAGGCTATATCAAACACACACTGCTTCTAATAATACTTGATACTAAAACATATTACACCATTGTCCAATATGCTCGTTATTATGTCTGTTTCATGTGTACCTTTCATTTTCCGATCACACTAATTTTCTACATATTATACTTCGTCATCCTAGCTAGCCTCCTCTGCCAGACTCCTCAACCTATTTTCAATTATCTCTATCGTTTTACTTAACTTCTTATTACACTTCACTAATTCATTCAGAAATTGCACTTTTATCACACTGTTCTTGATTTTCAGATCACTAGACTATATCAAACACACACTGCTTCTAATAATACTTGATACTAAAACATATTACACCATTGTCCAATATGCTCGTTATTATGTCTGTTTCATGTGTACCTTTCATTTTCCGATCACACTAATTTTCTACATATTATACTTCGCCATCCTAGCTAGCCTCCTCTGCCAGACTCCTCAACCTATTTTCAATTATCTCTATCGTTTTACTTAACTTCCTATTACACTTCACTAATTCATTCAGAAATTGCACTTTTATCACACTGTTCTTGATTTTCAGATCACTAGACTATATCAAACACACACTGCTTCTAATAATACTTGATACTAAAACATATTACACCATTGTCCAATATGCTCGTTATTATGTCTGTTTCATGTGTACCTTTCATTTTCCGATCTCACTAATTTTCTACATATTATACTTCGCCATCCTAGCTAGCCTCCTCTGCCAGACTCTTCAACCTATTTTCAATTATCTCTATCGTTTTACTTAACTTCTTATTACTAATTCATTCAGAAATTGCACTTTTATCACACTGTTCTTGATTTTCAGATCACTAGACTATATCAAACACACACTGCTTCTAATAATACTTGATACTAAAACATATTACACCATTGTCCAATATGCTCGTTATTATGTCTGTTTCATGTGTACCTTTCATTTTCCGATCTCACTAATTTTCTACATATTATACTTCGCCATCCTAGCTAGCCTCCTCTGCCAGACTCTTCAACCTATTTTCAATTATCTCTATCGTTTTACTTAACTTCTTATTACTAATTCATTCAGAAATTGCACTTTTATCACACTGTTCTTGATTTTCAGATCACTAGACTATATCAAACACACACTGCTTCTAATAATACTTGATACTAAAACATATTACACCATTGTCCAATATGCTCGTTATTATGTCTGTTTCATGTGTACCTTTCATTTTCCGATCTCACTAATTTTCTACATATTATACTTCGCCATCCTAGCTAGCCTCCTCTGCCAGACTCTTCAACCTATTTTCAATTATCTCTATCGTTTTACTTAACTTCTTATTACTAATTCATTCAGAAATTGCACTTTTATCACACTGTTCTTGATTTTCAGATCACTAGACTATATCAAACACACACTGCTTCTAATAATACTTGATACTAAAACATATTACACCATTGTCCAATATGCTCGTTATTATGTCTGTTTCATGTGTACCTTTCATTTTCCGATCACACTAATTTTCTACATATTATACTTCGCCATCCTAGCTAGCCTCCTCCTCCATACTCCTTACCTATTTTATTCCCTCTAAACAACTGCTCATCAATAGCAGAATGTCGTCTTTTGTAGCCAGATTACTTGATGACTCTTCCCCTGTTCTGGGTCCTGGATTAAACTCGTCATTCTTATTCTTCACTTCACTTCTCACCATTTCAGCTTTTGCACTAACAGAAACACTTTCACTTCTTCTCTCGGCACTGACCTTCCTTCCCACTAATCTGGTTAAATCACTTCCCGAATCACTTGCATTTTTACTCGTGTCACTAAACTTCATTGCCATAGTGGTACTTGAGTCGCTCTTATCTGATTTCTGCTCATATGATTTCTTTTTCTATATTCTTGATCTCAGCATTCCTTTGTTCCTTCTCGCTTCTTCCGGCGCGATCTGCAATAATCAATTTAATAATAATAATAATAATAATAATAATAATAATAATAATAATAATAATCCGTGGCGCTACAGCCCGTGAAAGGCCTAGACCGATCATCCGGCTGCTGAGCTCACGCCCACATGCCGAAACAGAGCATCTCACAAAATGTTATGCAATGTATTCCACACATATCGCATAGTATTTTAAAGAAAAAAATTAATTTACTCATTTTTTACCAAAAAATGCCGCCTTCTTTCCTTAAATATCTGTGTTTTAAACTTAAATTTAATCAATATTTAAAGGGGTTTAATTTTTTTTAATAAAATGAAGCACATGACATAGTAAGGCAATCTAAAAACCAAAATATACCTCCTAATATTGTGTGTACGCTGTAAAAATTGTAAATTGGTAGATCGAAAAGTTGAACAGTAATAGCAAAGTTTTTTTTCCCCCACTCGTACACAAGAGCCAAACGCTCAGATTACCCAGTCCTCTTAAATCAGTCTCATTACTTTACTGTCCAATTTTGTATTAGGGAATTTGAAAGGCTGTAAATATTACAGTAGATAGCTACTACGTTCATATGGACAGCGCTCAACAAATGATTATGTTCCATAATACGTACTTGAAAATTATTTTAAGAGTCCCTAAATAGCACTTGAAAACAATTGCATTTTTCTACAAAAGAAAATTAAAGTGCAATAATACTTTAGCTTGGCGATTTGAAAGTAAGACCTCTAAACCGGACGGACGATTTCTGTAATGTCAATAAGTTGGATAAACAGGTAAATCCCGAGGAGTCCCTTCCGATGTGTACTCTCCTCTCTACACCACAGCCTCCGGCAGAATTGTCGATTCCTGACGGGAGCGCGTGTCTTGGTGACAGGACAAACTCTTCAGACCCGAGGACTGTCGAGCGCATTTCTTTTGCTCTCATAGCCTGAAGAATATTTATTTTATCATTATATTTGTAAGTCAATGGTGATGTTTCTAGCTACGCAAGCAGCTGACTCGATATCAATAGGAAGCCAAATATTGGTTCATAATCTCATAAAACGAAGGTGCACAATAGTTTAAAGTAACTTATATGATTGTGAAGGTGATGTTTCTCCAAAAAGAATGGGGATAGGAATGGCTGAAGGACAGTCCTTGAAATTTGTTGTTACGATGATTGCCTGAAGTGTTTTTGATGATGATGATGATGATGATGATGATGATGATGATGATGATGATATTTTCAAATCTTCGCAAGAAATTTGTTACAAAAGTGCAGTACTTGAAACATGTTCCTAGAGGTATGGAAGTGCTTAGAGTGGATCGGGGGAAGATGCCTGACTTTTTCTTTGATTGAACATTTAAGATACTATTCATTTAGTTTTGAATTTCATATTGAAATATCAAAATCTGGAAGGTATTTTGAAACTATATTTTTAGTACAAAACAGAAAATATTAATTACCTTGTTTATAGATAGAGGTTTTCTTTTTGCCAGCAATGCAAGCATCTTTCCCCGATAGTCGGGTAAGATGGCAAAAGCAATTAACACATTTACTAATATATGAATTTTACCTGAACTTGGTTCGATACGTGTATATAACAAAATTGACTTAATCTAAAGATAATGGACACTTTTTCATTCGTTTATTACTACTTAGCAACACAGTCATTGCACAGATTTTATTGTCGTGTACAAGACCCGTGAAATCACTTCTTGCACACAATGAATTCAATCCAGTACATTTTTTGTCATCATTCTTTTTGGACGGCGTTTAAGGGTACAGTAAGCAATCCCGTATGCTTTAAAACAGTTTATACCCTCTGTTACAACATATTCCATCGCAAGTTGAAGATAGTCCTCAATCCACTGACTTCTATCAGAGGATCTTATGTAATGTTTACACATTCCCTGCAATAAAACAAAAAAATAAAACCCTTGCAACAAATTACCATCTTAACCCGAAAAAAAAGTGACTATCTTCCCCAAGTATCGGGGTAAGATGCCTAGTGCTGTGACGCAACCTAAGATGTATTTAATTAGAATTAGAGTCTGGCTGGGCGGAAGAGAAGGCCTACTGGCCTTAGCTCTGCCAGATTAAAAAAAGAACAAGGTCGTTGGTTATTAACAATACAAACTTTAGAACCTTTACTACAATATCCATTACAAAGGTTTGACAGTTATTATGAATTCAATGATGTATTAAAATTGTAACATACTTTGCAATTATTTTATAGCAGAAAATGAGGTGTTTTCTTGCTTTTCTTCTTCTCACAACAAGAACATGTGGTAAAATGAGTTAGCTTCCATTCTACAGACATTCAACTGTCTCAGTGGTCATGAAGACATGCCCGTGGCGTTCTCTCTTGGAAGAATGTAAAACTACAAAGAAATAAGCATCTTCACCCGATAGTCATCTTCCCGCGATTCACTCTAAATATTAATATAGAGTGCCCCCTAAAAAATTAAGTTTGTCACAGCCTGTATGCCTGAATAACTAACATTTTTCGAATACTGGTATATTATATGATTTATCTCCAACAGTTTTTGTATTAAGCTTATTTTTGTAACAATGAAATTTAAGAAGTTATTAGCAGTATTCCATACTTATTGTTCACTCTGCATAGGCCTATTAGCTCCTTGGGTAAAAATTTGAAATGTGACATTGTTTAGTATACTTTCAAAAAAGAGTCATCGGGTTGGCCGTGTAAGCACTTTTTTGACGTCAAACTGAAACATACCTAATAAAAACGTAGTAAAGCAAAGGATGATCGATTCTGCTATCATGAATGGTCGGGTTATTTTACGAGTTCTCTCTGTGGGTTTTGGAATGACGATAAAGGATTTGTCGCAATTACGCGCTAATCCTGCAAATACGATTAAACTGAAAGGGCGACCTAAGTACCAATAATACCCTGTTAATGATAACCTGGTGATGGGACATGCGTCCGACAACTCTCTCAACCCTCCTACGAGAATTGCAGAGCCGGGATGTTAAGTTATATGCATCAGTCCGCTTACCACGACAACTTTTACGTGAGTTTGAATAATTCTTTCTTGGATTCATTTTCTTTTGTTTCACACTTAATTCATTTTGTAGCTTAGCATTTTCTGAATATTTTTTCCATGTACTCGTCATGTTCCTCATGGAGTCGTTCTCTGTTTTCAAGTAGATATCATCACTCCTGCCATAAGATCCTAAGTTCGCTGGTTCAAATCCAACAGAGAACGTAGGATTCCTTACAATAAACAACGAATACAGTTCCTTATTTCTAGCAGAAAGTAGAGACGAGAGGCTCGTCTTTAAATTCTAGTCACGTTACCAAATCCAGACCACAAATGAGAGGACTTAAGGCTATATTTACTGGTCATTTCTCGTATATTTCAAACTTCGGAGGGAGAATAAAGAGTCCAAGTGACCGGTCTAAGTACAGTACTTAGTTTAGGCAAACATAAATCGAGAAGGTTTTTGATTTTCATACCAAAATGTAATTGAAGCGTCGGCTGGAACAACGTTATAAGTTACATTAGGTAAAATTTACAGGAGCTGCAAAAATGTGTACACGTACAACGTTGTTTTTATATGGGTGGCAAACTTTGAGTGGACAAATTGCACGTACTGCATTGATGGACAGTTGCAAGCCAAACAGTATAGCAAGGTAACATGATATACAACATTATTACACGGAAACACGCCGAATGGAAATTTTGTAACTTCCAACGTTGTTCCAGCCGACGCTTCAATTATTGTATTTAGGGAAAGTAATTTTTTTTGTGCGGATAAACGTACTCGAGGTTACTGGTTTTGATCCAGAACAAGAGCGATGAAATTTAAAGGATGATAAATTGCTTAGCATGACTTTATCCAGGACATAAATAAAGCTCCGAGTTCCGTGTTGTAAACTCTAACTTAACCTGTGAGAATTCTACCTCTCATAGAGACCTCAGGGAAAAATTAGTTGGCCTTTTCCATTCGTTAAATTCGAATTTTAATACCTTCTTATTTTTTAATTTTATTATTTAACGACAGTGTATCAACTAATGCGTTATTAGCGTCGATAGGATTGGTGATAGTGAAGTGGTATTTGACGAAATGAAATCGAGTATTTGTCATGTATTACCTGACGTTTCTCTTACAGCTGGAAAAACCACGAAAAAAAAACAACTAGATGATCAGCCCAATCAGGAATCGAACCCATGCCCGAGGGTGACTCCGAACCAGCAGGAAAACGCCTCAGCCGACTGAGTTACGACGGTGGCATTAATACCTTTTGAGGTTGAAAAAGATTTCTTCAGCAAAAAGCTACTACTACTACTACTATTACTACTACTACCATTACTGCTGCTACTACTACTACTACTACTGCTACTACTACCACTACTGCTACTACTACTGCTACTACTACTACCACTACTACTACCACTACTACTACTACTACCACCACCACTACTGCTACTACTACCACTACTGCTACTACTACTACTACCACTACTACTACTACTACCACCACTGCTACTACTACTACCACTACTACTACTACCACTACTACTACTACCACCACTACTGCTACTACTACTACCACTACTGCTACTACTACTGCTACTACTACTACTACCACTACTACTACCACCACTACTACTACTACTACCACCACTACTGCTACTACTACTACTATTACTACTACCACTACTGCTACTACTACTGCCACTACTATTACCACTACTACTACTACTGCCACTACTATTACCACTACTACTACTACTGCCACTACTGCTACTACTACTACTACCACTACTGCTATTACTACTGCTACTACTACTACCACTACTGCTACTACTGCCACTACTATTACCACTACTACTACTACTACTGCCACTACTATTACCACTACTACTACTGCCACTACTGCTACTACTACTACCACTACTGCTACTACTACTGCTACTACTACTGCCACTACTGCTACTACTACTGCTACTACTACTGCCACTACTACTACTACCACTACTACTACTACTACGACTACCAGCCACCGACGTAGCTCTGTCGGCTAAGGCGTTTGCCTGCCGATCCGGAGTTGCGTTCGGGCGCGGGTTCGATTCCCTCTTGGGCTGATTACCTAGTTGGGTTTTTCCGAGGTTTTACCCAACCGTAAGGCAAATGTCGGGTAATCTATGGCGAATCCTCGGCCTCATCTTGCCAAATATCTCTCTATCATCAATTCCATCGACGCTAAGTAACCTCGTAGTTGATACAGCGTCTTTAAATAGCAAATAAAAAACTACCACTGCCACCACTATCACTACCACCACTACTGCTACTACTACCACTACCACCGCTACTACTACTACTACCACTACCAATACCGCTACCACCACCACTACCGCACCACCACTATCACTACCACGTCTACTACTACTACTACTACTACTACTACTACTATCACTACTACTATTATTAATACTGCTACAAGTAATTTTACCCCTACCACAAGTATTTTTTCTAGTAGGTTATTTTACGACGCGTTATCAACATCTAGGTTATTTAGCGTCTGAATGAGACGAAGGTGATAATGGCGATGAAATGAGTCCGGGGTCCAGCTCCTAAAGTTACCCAGCATTTGCTCATATTGGGTTGAGGGAAAACCCCGGAAAAAACCTCAACCAGATAACTTGCTCCGACCGGGAATCGAACCCGGGCCACCTGGTTTCGCGGCCAGACGCGCTAGCCGTTATTCCACAGGTGTGGACACTACTAGTATTACCATGACTACTGTTACCACTGCTATTACTACTACTACTACCACTATTATTATTATTATTATTATTATTATTATTATTATTTTACTGTTATCCCTAATACTACTGTTACTATTGTTGCTATTACCATTTCCACTACTACTACTGCTACTAGTACTGGTACTATTACTAGTACTCTATTAAAATTGTTCATGGAGAAGTGAGACTGCAATGTATTTCTTATGTTAGTCTCTTTTCCAAAGAATACAAAACTTAGACACTTATATTGTGCACTAATATGTACAAACCCAGAAACAAAATTTGGCCCCTGAATTTTACAGAGCATGCGCAGTATGTTATAACTGGAACTTGGAAAATGCAGGTGGCCCAAATTTTGTTTCTGAGTCTGTACAATTTTTTTTTTTTTTTTTTCACAGTGTATGTAGGAATGAGTAAAATAAAAGACAATGCAGCTAAGAGCTATGTTTCACATCTGAAAAAAAACTCATAATAAATCCAAAGTAAATCTAATTGCATAACATTAATGCTGGATCTTTTTATGCATCTGTAGTTTAAATATTGGTAAATTTATAATGATTCTTTCAACCTTTCACGTATGGCACGGTAGGTCTTGAAATAAGGGCACAAATAGCCATAGTAGCTGACGCGCCCTTTTTAAACCCCACAAACAAACAAACTAACTAACTAACTAACTAACTAACTAACTAACGGTAGGTCTAGAAGTAACCTTAATAACATTCAGACATCTTTTTCTTATGGCAAAAGAAACGCGCATTACTATGCAATATAAGAACGTATAAAATAATAATGAAAATCCATATAATATACTAGAATCTTTTAGAAATGAAAGAATTGAAAATAGAAAGTTTATATGTAATGACTTTTGAATGTGCCAGTGTCGTGTAACATTACCTTTACGTACGTAGCGCCTTGCTTATGGACTTATTTCTTTGTGGAACTACGAAAATTTGCGGGATACCAGAAGCTCATTGAATGTGACAGGACATGCAGGATGATGTCAGTGTTTCTAAAGTGGTCTGATGCGGATACAACTAGTTTACCCTCCACCAGCATGCTCTCCGGCTGAGCTGGGAACAGAACTTTCCACTGAGGGAGTGAGACAGGTAGCCTAACCACACAACAGCAGGCGTTCTTGGACGTGGCTTAAATGTTTGTTGCCTTGTCTTGATCGCTCGGCAAAAGTCACTAACTTACTACAGACAAGATTTTGCGTTGCAAGATAAACCAGATTTGTTGATATTTTTTATTCCTAAGCTTTACATAATTTAATATTTTATCATATTATGAGTTTCAGCACATCTTTTGTCGTTAGAAATTCAAATACTGATTGAGGGTGGGGACAACTGAAAATTTTGTCAGAAATCTCATCTTTTGGTTTTGTAGAGATTGAAGCTATGACGTTTACTTTACATTTTGGAGACGTTTTAGAACGCTACAACGTTTGTATCATTAATTACGCCATCTTTAATAAGACTCACCCCATTAATTAATATTAGAGGAGAAAAATTCGCTCCGGTGCCGGGATCGAACTCGGATCCTTGGTTCTACGTACCAAGAGCTCTAACCATTGAGCTACGCCGAAGTTCAATCCACAGCACCGGATTGGATCCCCCTCCGCCAGTGTTTTTCCTTTTGTGTCCTGATTCCAAGTTCGACATGTATGTTGACATTTTTATATTAAGTCAACTGTCATTATACAAGGAGCGCACTCAGTTGAGTGACTTGGTGACCAGAATTCCACAGTAATGTGCCCTGTTCCTCGAAGAATCTACGTAAAGATTTTTTTGGAGGGGGGAGGATCCTACAGAATATGTTTGCTACGGTAACAATTAATATTAGAGGAGAAAAATTCGTTCCGGCGCACAGTGGTCTAAAATCCATATTTAGGAGGACAAATGCAGAAAAATGACATGTAAAAAAATGAAATTAAACCCTTAAATTATTTTTCCTATATAACTGAGTAACACTCAATTGATAATTAATCTTAATCAGCGGAGGTGGCTGCATAGCGAGATAAGAAGCCGGTAACATGCCACATTTCGCCACCCAGCATTCTTACTCAGCAAGCGCCGCGAGTCTGCCGTTTTCCTTGAGCTGTAACTCTGTTGTAAGTGGTCGATTCCATGCATATTTGGTATCAACATGTCAAGTAGTTCTTTAGGTATGTAACACTGTTTGTTTGTGTTACATTTAATGTTATTATAGCATGTCAAATTAGCATGAATGGACACGGGACAAAATATAAATATAACCACTGAGTGCAGACTTTGCTAAGGTAGAGAAAAAAAAAAACCACTTTGGTTCGTCCAAAAATGATTTTTTTTTCACTTCCTCCACTATTTACCTCTATTTTAAATCTAGTCTTAAGGTGCGCAGAATTGCGGAAGTAATAATTTATGAGCACTATTCTTTCGAGGTCCAGTAGTGCAATTTTTCTCGGTTGCAGTTATTTCAATATCTGTGAGCCGAATCTACTTCCGCAGTATAATTCAGGGAATTCAAGATGACAGCTTGTTAATTATGTACCAAATAAGCTTCTCGAGTGTCCAAAAGGTGCAATAGTACCTAAAATGTTACATTCCCCCCCCCCTATAAGATTTTGTCTAAATGCATCCCCCTGTATTCGCTCCGGCGCCGGGGATCGACCCCGGTCCTTGGTTGTACGTACCAAGAGCTCTAACTATTAAGCTACGCCGAAGTTCAATCCATAGTACCGGATCTCTTTCTCCTTTAATATTTATTGTTATCGTAATACATATTCTGTAGGACACCCCCAAAAAATATAATCTTTACGTAGATACTACCCGCATTAAGTTTAAAATGCATGCGAACGTTTACACTCTTTTTCCCTTAATATTTTCCCCCACTTCTCTGCTTTTATATTCCTCACGATTCCATAAATTTTATGCTAGGAAACTGAAATATTTACTGCGTGTTCTTTAAAGTCTATTGAACAAAGTTTGCAATCTGTATATTTTATAAATTTGAATATGAATCGTTTTAATTTTTTTTTCCTATTTCTACAAGGTGAAACTAAAAAATGTGACAACATGGGAACTTTCTAAAGAGATTAAAGGTATTGTAAAAAAATATAGGACATGGTGCTTAAAATACACATCTTTATTCTTCTCTAGGTATCTTACGCCGATTGTTCGTTACAGTCTAATTGCATCTCTCGTACCTTTTCTCTTCCTGAAGCGAAATTGCTCTTCTTCCAACTGTTTTTTTCCGAGAAATAAACGTCGATTCAGTATTCGCAGAAGAATCTTAACCGAGTGCGATATCAGGCTTATAGTTATGAACTCGTTACATTTCTTGGCATTATTTTTCTTCGCTATTGGAAGCAACACTGTTTTCGTGAAATCTTTAGGCCAGTCGCCTTGCTCATATATTTCGATGCATAATGAGAGAAATATCCTTCTTGTCTTCACCCAAGCATTTCACTAATTGAATGGGGTTTCCATCCACTCCTTTTGCTTTCCCATTCTTCATTTCCCTAAGCCCTAGTTCAACTTCTTCCCTTAAAATAGAAAATCCTTTTTCGTCTTCTGATACGGCTGCTTCGTCTTCCATAGCCAAATTATCTGGACGATTCCCTTTTTCATTTCTAATAATGAAACTATTTTCATGCGCTGATATTCATATTTTTAGTCGTATTATTATCGCACAATATTTATCGCCATTATTGTATTCGTCATAATTTTTGTCGTTGTCTTCGTTAATTTGGAAATTTATCTTTTGAAGAGGTGGAGAAGTTCAAACATCTGGGAGCAACAGTAACAAATATAAATGATACTCGGGAAGAAATTAAACACAGAATAAATATGGGAAATTCCTGTTATTATTCGGTTCAGAAACTTTTATCATCCAGTCTGCTGTCAAAAAATCTGAAAGTTAGAATTTATAAAACAGTTATATTACCGGTTGTTCTGTATGGTTGTGAAACTTGCACTCTGACTTTAGGAGAGGAACATAGGTTAAGGGTGTTTGAGAATAAGGTGCTTAGGAAAATATTTGGGACTAAGAGGGATGAAGTTACAGGAGATTGGAGAAAGTTACACAACACAGAACTATACGCATTGTATTCTTCACCTGACATAATTAGAAACATTAAATCCAGACGTTTGAGATGGGCAGGGCATGTAGAACGTATGGGCGAGTCGACCTGGTTGGCAAGTTGGTATAGCGCTGGCCTTCTATGCCCAAGGTTGCGGGTTCGATCCCGGGCCAGGCCGATGTCATTTAAGTGTGCTAAAATGCGTCAGGCTCATGTTAGTAGATTTACTGGCATGTAAAAGAACTCCTGCGGGACAAAATTCCGGCACATCCAGCGACGCTGATATAACCTCTGCAGTTGCGAGCGTCGTTAAATAAAACATGACATCGTATGGGCGAATCCATAAATGCATATAGAGTGTTAGTTGGGAGGTCGGAGGGAAAAAGACGTTTAGGGAGGCCGAGACGTAGATGGGAAGATAATATTAAAATGGATTTGAGGGAGGTGAGATATGATAGTAGAGACTGGATTAATCTTGCTCAGGATAGGGACCAATGGCGAGCTTATGTGAGGGCGGCAATGAACCTCCGGGTTCCTTAAAAGCCAGTAAGTAAGTAAGTCTTCATTAATTTTATTGCCAAAATAATAATTATCATGTTATTAATATTAATATGAGATCTCGTTAATGAGCCTAATTTATTTTGTCATATGATTACAGGGACCAATCGTTCAAAAACTCGTGATTTAAACATTTTATTAGCAGCGAAAGAAGTCCAACGTAAAGCCCCTTAAATACAGATTCCAACAGTCCTACGTTAGGTTGTCACAGCTGGTTCTGGCTGGTGTCTTGGAGCGCAACGTTAATCCACTAACGCCGGCGCCGTATGCAAAATGTTCTTGTATTACATTTCGTTTATTCAGGCATTGGAATTATCTCGCTGAATAAAATGCCCCCGAACCTAAAGTTGTACTGCGAAAGCTGCAGTCTGCGGTGGAGGGATGCTCATTTCCTATATTAGCAATTCAAAATATTACCCACAATCCTTACGCTGTGCACACTCTCGTTCCAAACCACAAGCTCCCAACAATTCACTTTGTGGGAAATTATTAAATTTAATCCGTTTATATCACCAGCCCTTCCACACAATACACTAACTAGTAGTGTCAAGTTTTTATTTTTAAAGCCACCAATAAACGCGCATGCATATAACAGCTCGTTTTTCACACCCTTTTTTCTTTATTAGGTCATTTCCCATTTAAAGAATTAACTTCATCCGCAATAATAGCGCGGACAGCAGCAAAATTAAAAATATAAACGTTTTAGGTCATATAATTCTCTAGCACTCTCGGCATGTCTGTGATAGGACTCAAGATTATCAATTTTTAATGAACAAACGGAATAAGAAACGTGGCTGTATTGGAAAGAGTGGATCGAGAAAGAATAATGCTGTAACTGATCAGTGATCACGAAGAGAAAAAGGAAATGTCTGAGTCACTCACTGAGAAGAAACTGCCTACTGAAGGATGCACTGAAACGAGGAGAACTGAATGGTAAATGAGAGAAGAGTTCGTGGCAGATGAAGCTAATAATAGATGACATTAAGATAAATGGATCATATGAGGAGACTATGAGGAAAATAGAAAATAGGAAAGATTGAGGAATGATGGGTTTGCAGTGAAAGACCTGGCCTTGGCTACTTTTCTTAAAAGTGTCGAGACCTCCCAGAATGATCACCAAAACACGATAATCTATTTACCTCTTTTTTTTTTAATTGAAAGTTTTATATATCATAATTTATTATTGTAATTGTTAAATTCATTGTTTAAACTATATAATTGTTGCACAATTCTTTTGTATTCAGGACTCTCGTGGTCCACTGGAGTTCAGCAGCAGACGAAAATTATTATATTTTGTTAGCTGATATGTGTATGTGTGTGTGTTTGTGTGTGTGTTTGTGTGTGTGTGTGTGTGTGTGTGTGTGTGTGTGTGTGTGTCTAATCCCTACCCACTTCGCTTAACGTGATTCGTGTTCCAGATACTGCGGATAGATGGCAGGACTGTGACCCATTTTCAAGTTGCACACCATTTCGGTGGGCCACGTTATGCATGATGTGTATCTGTGATATAAAACTAAAATTTCATGTTAAATTGCTATGAGAGAAATTAAAAAAATATATATACACAGTATATACAGAGTGATTTATATAGAACTGACACATTTCTTTCTTTAATTATTCCGTTGGAAATTCATTCAATGACCCAATTTTAGCACCAAATTAAGCAGAATGTTCTGGAGTTTCGATTCCTTGTCACTAGATGCGCAGATGTTTATGTTTTATTCCTATTGTTGGGAGCACTAGATGCGCAGATGTTTGTTTTATTCCTATTGTTGGCAGCTGTTTTCGACATTTTGTGTGGACGTGAAAATGCAGTACACATTAAATCAACGACTGTTCCGTGTGAAGCAATACTGGATTACGAATTCAATTACAGCTACTCAAAGGGCATACCAGAGAGAATTTAGTATTCGCAATCCTCCCAAAAGAAACACAATACTGGGACTGGTAAACAAATTGGAAACAACTGGATCTCTGGTGAGTGAAAAGGGCAAGCATCGTTCATCTAGGCTTCCCACGGTTGTTGTTGACGTAAGAGCACGACTTGAGAAGTCACCCAAAAAATCATTAAGACGTTTGTCGCAGGAGACAGGGTACACCTACTCAATGTGTCAGAGAGCCTAAAGTCATATAGGGTTACGGTTGTTCATCAGCTACAGGAACCAGATAAGGATAAAAGATTGAATTATTGTCGTTGGTTTCAGACGTGCATTATGCAAAATCCTGCCATATTGTCCATCACATGGTTCACAGATGAAGCATGGTTCCATTTATCCGGTTATGTGACGACCGAATAATTTCCAGGAACCTGTGGCCACCGAGATCTCCGGATTTGACAACGCCGGACTTCTTTCTATGGGGTTACTTAAAAGACAGGGTTTACGCCACACGTCCCCAGACATTGGACGATCTGAAGCACAACATCACACAGGAGATTCAAGCTATTGACAACAGAGTCCTCCAACGAGTGGCCAGTAACATGGAACGACGTGTTGAGTTGTGCCTTATGCAGGATGGAGGACATTTTCAACATTTGCTATATAGGTAAATAATCTCCCAAAATTCCTCTGCATTTTAAGTATAATAAGTTGTCGCTAGCACAATTCGTTTTGAAACAATTAATGAAAGAAGTGTGTCAGTTCTATATAAATCACTCTGTATAACATAATTTTTTTAAGATAATGAACGATAAAATATACATTGCATATTGGTGGCTCATTCTTTGGGGTGGACGTCAAAGACAGACCACATTGAGTCATGCAGGAGTTCCAAGAGCCCTACTATTTAATTGATAATTCTTCTTCCCTCACTACAATCAATCAATCATCCATCGATCCATCCATCCATCCATCCATCCATCGACTCATTGATTCATTCATCCATGGATTCATTGTTTTATTCATTCACTCATTCAGTGATTGGTTCACTCATTAATTGATTCATTTGTTTTGATTGATTAGTTGATTGATTGATTCATTCGTTCATTGAGGTATTAAAGTTGGTATCAAGAGCAAAATATATATTTTAAAAGGATTTATTAATGAAATAATGCATCTGCTTAGACTAATTAAAAGACATTAAGGGGAAAGGACGATATTTTTTGGTGAAAAATGAGTAAATTTTCAAAAACAAAAATTTATTTAGAATACTCTGTGATATGTGTGGAATGCATTGCATAACATTTTGTGGGTATTTGTGCCCTTAGCGGATGCTGAGATGCCATTTTTATACTTCCTGCGCTATGGATTTTTAAATCACACGTCTCCTTTCATTGTTGTTTCCGGTAAATTAAATTAAAAAAAAAATAAATAAAATTTCTTTAAAATACTCTTTGATATGTGTGGAATGCATTGCATAACATTTTATGAGCATTTGTGCCCTTATCAGATGCTGAGACGCCATTTTTAAACTTCCTGCGCTATGGACTTTTAAATCACACTTCTCCTTTTTCGTTGTTTCCGGTAAATTCATATTTTTGCTACATTGCCAGATAAAAATGGATATAATTTCTGCACAATTAAACATACATGCATGACATTTAGAACACACATTCTTAGGCTATTACGAAACTTTTCTCTGTAACAAAATTTTGTTAATAGAATTCATTTTTAAAATATGCCCGTTTGTTTGCGAAAAAGGAAATAAAAAAGTGTTATTAAATTTTAATTGTTTATTTTACAAACGTAGGGTCTAATATCAAAATTTTGTTACAGACAGATTGTAGAATATGCTTTTGCAAGTACACTGGAAAAAATTGTTTGAAACTATATTTAAAAATGGTTTAGATATATCGGTTTTAGTAAAATCCTGCATTGGGTATATATTTTTTTTTTCAAATTTGGGCCCCCAAATAATTTTTTTCAAAAACTTATATTTGGTTGAGTTGCTACAGCTATGAGCTCTCTATATACAAAAAAATAATATTTTACACCAAATAGGAAAAAAAGTTTAAAAAATACCATCCTCTCCCCTTAACAACTACAGTTTTAGAGGTATGCGTTTTAAGTTTAAAGTATAAACGTTACAATAGAATGTACGTACTTACTGTATTTTCACTTCTGTTTAGTAAGTAATTGTAATTTATTCTATTCTTTGCACCAGATTTCATATTTCGCATTACACTTATTTCCTTTGGTGTTATCGGTGATCGTTTGCTCATCTGTATTTCTTATGAAGACAAGTGTAATAAAGTACGCAATCAATTGTAGGCCTATATTAAACAAATATATATATATATATATATATATATATATATATATATATATATATTAAATTACACATGGTAAATTTCCTTCAATTATTACTACGTTTTTGTACTCAGAAAATGTCACTGTTCTGTCTAGCCTGCAAAACATCAGGGGTACCCGGTTGAAGTTCGAACATTCGGTCGGATGCTATACCTTGAACGATGCTCTCTGATCGTTCGAATGAAAACCGGTTGTAAGCCCTATTCTGCATCTCTTTATTGAGAATTACTTACAGGTTCTCTATATGAAGTCGTATTTCTCAAGGCTTGAAGGATCACCAACTGTGTAAGGTGAAACCAAGATGAATATTAGCTTTTATACTCGAAGGAAAAAAATCTTTATTTCTCACCATTACCAACCCGCTTACTTATAATCCGGCGCGGATGCTATAAATTCTCTGTATAAATAACGATAAGTAAATTGACTGAAGGAACATGTTTTATGTACCCTACAGTCTCTCAAACTTTTTTCTCTCGCTCAAAACTCTTTCTTTCAGGCGGATGAAACACCACCCCGTCAGAAACATGCAAGATACATTAAAAATTTAAACTTGCATTACCGTATTAATGAAGTACTAAAGGAGTGAACAGAACCTTCCGCATCATAGCCTTGCTTCCTCCACAACAATCTAAAATATAAGATGCATTTCGGTACAGAAGAAAGGAAAACTGTCCTCAACTTCACATTGAAATCCGCTTACAACATTTTTCTACACGGTCGAATTTTTAAAAGAAAGATCATGTACAAAAGTCTAGACACTACCAATACAAACTGTTTAAGACACAGAAATTAAGGTCCAAATGTAAGTTATGTTCCATTTGCTAGTACTTAAACAATTCTGTTAACACACCAAGTATCATGATATAACGATACATTTATTCACTATTCATACCGGGAATTAAATTCGGCTTGTTTATTCACAAAGAGCATTTGCTATAATTGATCCATCACGGCAGATATGTTGGTAATGTACAGCGTATTCTATAAACTGCGTTGAAATGTTATGTTTTATTTAACGACGCTCGCAACTGCAGAGGTTATATCAGTGTCGCCGGATGTGCCGGAATTTTGTCCCGCAGGAGTTCTTTTACATGCCAGTAAATCTACTGACATGAGCCTGTCGCATTTAAGCACACTTAAATGCCATCGACCTGGCCCGGGATTGAACCCGAAACCTTGGGTATAGAAGGCCAGCGCTATACCAACTCGCCAACCAGGTTGACAACTGCGTTGAACACTTGCCTTAATTTTATCGTAGATATTGTATGTGTCCGCAATTTTGTTCCTGTGCAAGAAACAGCCTCTCTTCAATGCTGTAAACAGCAGCTCTGAGTTCTTATTCTGAAATATCTGCCACGGTGTGTGCGATGGAGTCCTTCAACTCATAAATTATCGTAGGTTTGCTCAAAAACACTCTTTCCTTCAGATAGCTCTGTGACTATTAGTCTGCTGGGTTAATATCTGGCGACCTTGCAGGCCAAGTTACAGGAAAGTGCTTACTGATAACACGATCAACAGAACAATAAAAAACGAACGAACTTCGTTGTCATGATCGAAGAAATTGCACTTCTTATGTAATAAGCCAATGCCCAGAATTTTTAAGATTGTGTATAAAATGAATCTTAGGCGTACTTTTTATTTTATTTTAAAATCAATTGTTATATTCTTTAACTTCTGAGTCATATACATCAAATAACCACATCATTGAGCTTCATTTTACAAAAGGTGAAGTGGGATAAAATTATATTAAGTTATTAAACGTTATTATTTCTTATTAGATTTTTATTACTTAAACAGAACAAAATGACCATTGTTAGTACAAATTATTATGCTTTCATTGTTCTTTTAATTTTTTTCCAAGAAATAGTGCTTCTATATACAGGATGATCCGTTTGGGTATCGATAAAATAAAAACACAGTAAAACATTTACTACTGAACTTTATTCGTTGAAACTTTGTGCATACAACACTGAAAGATGGGAGATTCCTCAGAGCTCAATATGACTCCAATTTCGCACCCTGCACAACTCATAACGGTGATGCAATCCAGCCCATGTCTGTTGTAACTTAAGAGGAGTGATTTGTTGAAAAGCGTGAATAATTTTTACTCTCAGATCATCAATGTTCCTGGGTTTCTGTGAATAGACAATGTCTTTAACAAAACCCTACACGAGGAAATCAGTAGGGGTTAGATCCGGGGAGTTTGGGGGCCAAGCCAAGAGATAGCTGCTTGTCGTACTGGGTTTCGCCTGCGACCTGCTGCGTGTTTTTTTTTTTAACACAACCTGTTTCTACAAATGTTCGATACCACAACATTAGGTACATTACGCACACCATATTCACGTCGAAATTCCATTTGAACTCTTTTAACACTCTCAAATTTAGCATACCAAAGAACACATTGTGCTCGCTGTGATTTGTAGTAGCCATTTTAATCATCTACGATTTTCATTTGTCCTTTCAGATTATGCATTTTTAATTGTCATATATGGGAACTCCCATCTTTTAATCATTATATATTCAGCAACATATTTTTCATGCTATCATAATAGCTTTATAATAATAATAAATTAATAGGGGGACTCGGCTTGTTCCGCAATATTAAGAAGTAAATCTATCATATATTTATCAAAATGTTTATTGAAAAATAATATCAAGGTATAGGCTATAGACATGGACGAAACCTTTCATTACCAAATGAGATAAAGAGACCTAGTAAAATGCAAATATATTTAGTTGTACATACATTACAGTTGAAAAAGAACAACTCGGGTAATTCCGCAACAGTGCGGATAAATCCGCTAATAGAACTTGGCTAATTCCGCAGTATTAAATAATTATGAAATACATTATGAAAGTAACATAAAATGAACAATAATGAGGCGTACAGAAGTTAACATGATTAACTCCATTTCCAAAGATTTTGAGATAGTCAAGGTTAAAGTTAAATATACCTAATTGGTTCTGTGTTGCAGTCAAGAAGAATATTACATTCTGAGGGCTTTTTACTGAACTATGGAGTTAATCACATTAACCACTTAAAATATGGTCAATTTAATACATTGCCAACTTAGAAACTCATGTTGACTTCTGAACGCCTGAATTCATATGTAACAATGCTCACTTTCTTCACAGCTGTGTAGCAAAACACGAAAAACAGCCAACTTTCGATGTTTCACTGTATTGCCGACAGAGGTGTCCACCAATATCCTTGATTTTTTTCTATAGCACTGCAGAGGACATGCCTCCTATTGACAGCCTCTCGAAACTTACGTTCACGCTATTGTAAAGCCGCAGTAAAATCATATATGAACTACTGCGGAATTAGCCGAGTTCCCCTATTATCCATACCCAAATGGGTAAGACTGTACAGTAGAATCTCTATTATCCGTGGTAATGAAGGGGATGGACTGAACGGTTAAACGAAAAAATCGGATAATCCGTACCATGAAAGATTTTGTAATTTCCTCCATGGTCTTTTATTTAATTCGCCTTGTAGTGAATGTGATGTTCACTAATTTAAGTCTGATTGTAAATGACGGGTTTTTAAGGGACAAGGAAGTAATTTATAATTGCTGTCTCAGGAAAGATAGGAATAAAGGAGGTCTCATGTTGTAGATTTACATACTTTTTTACACTTTATCCTTGTTTTTTATTAAATCGCGCAATTGTAACTCCAATCTTGTATTTTGATGCGAGATGAGCTACAGTTTCTCTTCCTCAAGCCATCCAATTACTTCCATTTTTCTTCGATACTTAGCAAAACACGTTTTCTGTTAACATTCGTGGAAGACATTTTATGTACAAGTTATATTTTAGAACGGCAATTCGAACAGTAGACAATGTTGTGTAACGATAAAGACTTTTACTAACACTCTCTCGCAAAACATATGTAGAAACTACTAACATGATATACAAAACAGTACTCCATATAAGTTATTTATTTCTGAAGAAAAAAAAAAGAGCCAGAAATAGACAGTCGGATAATCCGCCAATCGATTAATAGGGTGACGGATAATCGGTGTTCTACTGTATTTCACATTTCAGAAGATACTTTCCTATACTTTCTTCTATATTTCTTGGGAAAACGCCCTTATCGTACGGTACATTTCAATCAGTTTCGTCTTGTAGAAAAGTCAGAAAATCTGGCCGCATCTTCTTCCCCTTGTCGACATCACCTGTATTATATCTCGCTAACCGTGATTCATCTTCGGTTCAATTTGGAAGAAAGATATTACACGAGCGCCCTGCAGGCTTATTGTTCAGCGTTTTTACATCCTATTTAAGACCTTGTCACCTGCGGAAGAAAGACGGTGGAATTATCGGAGCCCCGCTTATATCCCTTATTGGGTGTGAACTGTCAGCTGTAGCCAGCGATATTATACCGCTGCTTTAGCTACCCTTCTCCCCCGTTTCCACCCTAGTTCGCTCGTGGAGGGGTTGAAACTCGAACATGCTCTCACTGGCACCCTCTCCCTCTGAATCTTTAATTAATACGAAGTCTCTGCCATAAGCACATTCCAATAGAGGGCTCCGGGCTCAACTGCAGTTACAGTAACCCTACTCCACGTTTATTACATGTCGGAACTGGTTTAGAAATGACATGTATAAATACACGCCGCATGCTAAATAAATACACAGCAAGAGTCAGTGTGGGCAGCAATAATGATTCCTGCAAGTGATGCCCTGTTTTTCGTCTGAAACTACAGTATCTTACCTGTGGCAATATTTCAGGTTGGTCCTCTCAAAATCAATACATTTAAGGAGAGGTTGAGAAGATTAGACTGAAAATGTAATTGTAGGTGCAGTGTAACTATCTAAGTTGTGTCATGTAATTAATTAAGCTGATATGTAATTAATTAAGTTGATATGTAATTAATTAAGTTGATATGTAGTTAATTAAGATTATATGTAATTAAGTTGATATGTAAATAAATTAAGATTATATGTAATTAAGTTGATATGTAATTAATTAAGGTGATATGTAATTACTTAAGTTGGTAATAGTTGATTGTAATAGAAGTACTTATAAGTTAGGTTTATTTTTGCTTATTGTAGGCGTTATTATAGCATAGTTTTATTTATAGTCCTAGGTTTATTGTATCTACTTATTTATAGTTAGAAGTAAATTTACGTTTATTTTATTTTTTTTATTCCTGTAATTATTGTAACAAGCGGATTCTCCCCTTACTAGATTGGACTCCTCAATTTACAACCTACAAAAGAAATACTGATTATAAATTTTTATCAGAACTTAAATTTTCGTTACTACGTTCCTTTATATCACAAGATTAATATCTGCTTCCATCAATTCGCACATATGTTCAATATTGTCCAATTGATTATTATTCACGGTACCATCAGTGACATACATGTAGAACTTGAATATATTATAATTGTGATAAAACACCCTTTAACTTACCAATACATCAGTAGGAGTCAAGCAGAATCAGAAAAGAATATTAACCTTGCTAAGTTGGCCTGGTTTCTTATCGTTATTTCTGGAGCTGCTATACATTTCCGTGGTCGTCCTCTCTCTCCAACCGGTAATATGTTCTCCTCCATAGTATTACGTTTACAAAATGCTCAATACAGCCGCTAAATTCACAGATGTTTATAAAAATAACAAGGCACAAGCAAGATACTCATCCACAATCCTATTCTACACGACAAAAAGTGGAGAAGCGGGAGGGAAATACTGATCGGTGATTGGTCGAGAAGCGCTATACAACAGAACTCACAAGATCCAGTGGATCATGAGACTCTTGACAGAAACCGGCAAGTTTGTCGCCTGTTTACACAAGCATCATGTAAGAAATGTGACAAATTAACCTCTGAATCGTGTTCTACGCAGATAACCGCATGGGAATATAACTGTATCTCAATTTTTCATTTTATGGAGTATGTCAGTTATAACTCTGACTCATATTTCTTTCTACAAGAATGACGAATGCTACAAATAAACTATAAAGAAATACCAATAATCAGTACATATTGCATACTATCTTCGCTGATGATCAACATACTAGTTTATTGGCAAATTCTGAAGAGAGCTCTACAAATCTTTCTTTCTTTCTTTCTTTCTTTCTTTCTATGTTTCTTTCCGTCTTTCTTTCCTTTTTCTTCTTTTTCCTTTCTTTCTTTCTTTCTTTCCTTTTTCTTCTTTTTTCTTTCTTTCTTTCTTTTCTTCTTTCTTTCTTTCCTTCTTTCTTTCTTTTCCTTCTTTCCTTCTTTCTTTCTTTCTTTCCTTTTTTCTTTCTTTCTTTCTTTCCTTCCTTCCTTCTTTCTTTCTTTCTTTCCTTCTTTCATTCTTTCCTTCCTTCTTTCCTTCCTTCTTTCCTTCTTTCTTTCCCTCCTTTTTTCTTTTTTTCTTTCCTTCTTTCTTTCTTTTCCTTCCTTCTTTCTTTCTTTCCTTCTTTCTTTCTCTCCTTTTTTCTTTCTTTCTTTCCTTCTTTCTTTCTCTCCTTCTTTCTTTCTTTCTTTCTTTCCTTCTTTCTTTCTTTCTTTCCTTCTTTCTTTCTTTTCCTTCTTTCCTTCTTTCTTTCTTTCTTTCCTTCTTTCTTTCTTTCCTTCTTTCTTTCTTTCCTTCTTTCTTTCTTTCTTTCTTTCCTTCTTTCTTTCTTTCTTTCCTTCTTTCTTTCTTTCTTTCCTTCTTTCTTTCTTTCTTTCCGTCTTTCTTTCTTTCTTTCCTTCCTTCTTTCTTTCCCTCCTTTTTTCTTTTTTTCTTTCCTTTCTTCCTTTCTTTCCTTCTTTCTTTCTTTCTTTCTTTCCTTCTTTCTTTCTTTCCTTCTTTCTTTCTTTTCTTTCTTTCTT
The DNA here is from genome assembly GCF_040183065.1 of Periplaneta americana. Taxonomy (NCBI): domain Eukaryota; kingdom Metazoa; phylum Arthropoda; class Insecta; order Blattodea; family Blattidae; genus Periplaneta; species Periplaneta americana. The sequence continues at coordinate 167,453,073 of NC_091119.1, read as the reverse complement.
TCCTTCTTTCTTTCTTTTCTTTCTTTCTTTCCTTCTTTCTTTCTTTCTTTCCATCTTTCTTTCTTTCTTTCCTTCTTTGTTTGTTTGTTTCTTTTTTTCCTTCTTTCTTTCTTTCTTTCTTTCCTTCTTTGTTTGTTTGTTTCTTTCTTTCTTTCCTTCTTTGTTTGTTTCTTTCCTTCTTTCTTTCCCTCCTTTTTCTTTTTTTCTTTCCTTCTTTCTTTCTTTTCCTTCTTTCTTTTTTTCCTTCTTTCTTTCCTTCTTTCCTTCTTTCTTTCTTTCTTTCTTTCTTTCCTTCTTTCTTTCTTTCTTTCCTTCTTTCTTTCCTTCTTTTTTTCTTTCCTTCTTTCTTTCGTTTCTTTCTTTCTTTCTTTCCTTCTTTCTTTCCTTCTTTCTTTCTTTCTTTCCTTCTTTCTTTCCTTTCTTTCTTTCTTTCTTTCTTTCCTTCTTTGTTTGTTTGTTTGTTTGTTTCGTTCTTTCTTTCTTTCTTTCTTTCTTTCTTTTTCGGTTTAACCTTCTCCTCCGGATAGGGGAGGGAGAATCACTGAATCACACTCCAGACATCTCGCAAACCCTTTCAGATGATCTTGTTCAACTTCCACCATGATTTTACTTTAAAATACCATTAGCTATTTCCGGCACTCGGACTTGAAGTTGTTTCACAGACACTATTCAAACTACACTTATTAGGCTCTTGCCTGAAAATATCATGGCACTTGGAAAAGAAGAACTAATTAACATATTGAATTAGTCCATAAACATTTTTCGTTGCGTTCATCATATTAAACCTATACTCTAATATCAGCTGACATTATTAGTAATGTAATGCCTCTAGGCTTGCTTTTTATAATATGTGCTATATGAAATAAAAAGTTACCTACAGAGTTGAATTTATATTCTGTGATCAGTAACATTAAAACCCACTACATGGCAGGATTACATATTATACTACATTTAATAATATTATAAAGAGAGTTAGCTCTGTATTTTTTTCCTGTGGTGAAAAGTTTTAATATATCATATTCTGGCCTACATATTATAAAGCTCTTAATAACATCTAGTCAATGCCTAGGAATATTTAGGCTACATTAATTTGATACATAGTTGTGGCCATCAAATATGTTTCAGTATTAATGTTCAGTGACATAAAATACAGAAACACAATTCATGATAATAAGACCATGGCGGAAGACAGAGAAGCTTGGAGCAAAATTTTGATTGAGGACATAAACTTTCTAAGGTTTGATAAACCAGTCATTGATAGATTTATTGAGTGGTTACTTGAATGATTGACATATTATCATAATAATTCTGATCTTATGTTTAATTAATCCGAAGGTAAAAGTTTTCTGTTCTTCCATAAAATGTACCAGCTGTCTAATTTTGTGTCATACAATAAATTCTGCTTTTTACTTACAATTACTGCAACAGAAAATTTATAACAAATCTAAAAAAGAATATTATCAATATTATTCTCTGAGTTTGACAATATTCTCCGACAAGCAAATATTCTCATGGGCGCAGATAAAAAAGCTATTTTTTTCTTCCACCATGTTAATAATGTCAAAACAAGTGCTTGTACAAATTTTGGCCATTCGAGCTCTATTACGAGGGTCCCCCAGAAAGTAAGTTTCGTTTATAGAAAGAAAACGTAATTTCACGGAAAGATTTATTGGAACAGATGCAGATATTGTTGAACTATTTTCAAACATATTCTCTACCGGAAATGAGACATTTGTCATACCGTGGAATCAACTTTTGTATATCTGTGTCGAAGAAGTCTGCCGCCTGGGATAGGAACCAGTGTGTGACAGCCGTCTGCACCTCTTTGTTGATCCCACTGTATGAAAAATGTCATTTCCGGTGGGGATATGTTGGAAAATAGCTCAACAATTATTGTTGTATCTGCAGCAATAAATCTTTCCATGAAATTGTGTTTTCTTTCTGTAAACGGTCCCAGGGAATCTTACTTTCTGGGAGACCCTCGTATTTGTGCTGGAGTGGCCAAAATTTGTATAAGTACTTGTTTTGACATTATTAACATAGAGAAAGAAAAACAATTTTTTTTTTATCTGCCCCCCATGAGATTTCTTGCTTGTGGGATATTATTTTCGTCAACTTTACATCATTATCCCAGTTTACACATTTATGTACTTACATTTATGTGTAGTATAATATAGTATTACCACAGTCTAATATATACAGTCACGAAGCTCATTACGTAGTAAATATGCATCCATAGATAGTTGCTAATCACTAGGATCGCTAATATCGCCTCACTACAGACAATGCGAAATAGTACCGTGCACAGTCTATTGTTCCTAGCACCCTCACAACTCAAGCTTCGTGACTGTATATACTAGACTGTGGCATTATGTTGTATACAACAAGAACAGCAATAAAAAGCTAATATCACATGCTTTAACCGAGTGATCGCACTTTTTATTTCTATTCGCTATGCTTTCAGTTCAAAAGGAACATAAACAACTAATATTGGAAATTTCTTATATAAATCGCAAGCGTAACCCATCTACAAAAACAAAGAAGAAAATAACTGTCAAATAGGTCGGGAAGAAAAGAACAGAATTTTCTTCCCACGTGTGAAGAGTGGATTGAATTTGTAGTCGATTTTGCGGCGGATATTACAGTGTTGACACTTCCCGAGGCGAGCTTTGCGACCCAATCGATTCGATATCCACCTGGTATGACAACATTCGGCTCGATCCCTGTAACTAATAGGAACAGGTAAACACGTTGTACAAAGAAGAATGTCAATAACGGAATCACTGCGGACTATTAACATTCTTTTTTTTTTTCCGTGGTTGTACTCATCGCTTAAATTACACACATAACTGAAAGACGTCATAGAATGATAAGCCAATTTCAGTAATAGTGTTCACTACTTAAAGGTAATGTAACAGAATTTTTGTTCTTTCTTGTTTAGTAGTACAAAAGTTGATATACGGCTTTGGAAGTAACTATTGTCTAGGGCAGCGGTGACCAAAACTCGAGCTGCAGTGATTACATGCGACAGACAGCCTATGAAGTAAGGAGACGGAGGAAAGGTACTTGGCATGAAAACTACAACCAGTGGTGGTTCCTGTACTAACATCTTGATCAATCCCGCGGATAAAAATCTCAAAATTTGCTGTATCAGTAATGTCACTGCTGGCATCAAGAGCCAGTGAATAATTATTATATAATTATATTATAATATACGATTTTTCTCGTTTCTTTTTTTAACCTTCCTCTTGGATATAATCAGGAATTTTCTAAATTCTTCTCTCTATATTTGGTCAAGAAATTCATAGTTTTTCAAAATTAAAAACTTGTTATGAACAAGTTATTTTAAAATATTTTAATCGTTATTCTTTTGAGAAATTCTGTTGTATTAAAAAGCTTTAGAGCACGAGATATTTCAAACCCCATTAGGTAGCTGACTTCCTTACATTTATTTATCTCATCTTTCTCTTCCTGGTTATGATTTAAGACATGTCAATTCCTGGCGTTTAACAATTCGTTGGCACATAATATTGAATCACTTTTTCTTCAATATTGTTATTAAATGAATAACTAATAAATAGTTATCCTCATCTAAAGATTAACGGTCTTGCTAATAGAAACTTCATATACAGACGTTTAACTGTCTTACACCTATACAATGAGTAGCTCGTGTGTAAATTCCTTACTAATAATCACTATATACGTCGTGTATAACAGTATAACTGTTACACAGCTACGTCATAGTTTCGTCATTACTTCGTTACGAAAGGTAATAGTATATCTGAGGTTCTCTATTGCATCCGGTAGAGCGCTCTAGTGTGGCGTGTTAAGTATCGATAGTACAACTGGCTCTGATCAATTACCGCACTATATTTTGGTCAAAGAGTACAAGCTACAGCAATATTATTCTAATTATTCTGTGCTCTTTGGTTTGTTCTTCTGTGGTTACAAGGCAACCATCATCATAAAATGACAGTCGATAGGAACAGCTGTTAGAGGGGCGGCCATTTTTTTAAATACAACGCTTAAACAAGAGGTTTCATGTATATAACTACTGCAAAGCAATTCCCATTGTATAGTTACAGCCTGTTTATACATCCATTGCTTATGCATGGTTTATTAGTAAAGTTTTCTGACTCAACTCTGCATAAGTCTCGTATAAAAACTATACACGGTTTATTAGTAAGACTGTAAGAAGATTAAAATTGAGATAAAACCTAGTAATTTTATCCTTCTATGGAGAAGATCTAAAATATCAATATTCGTGCACGTACAGAAGAATTATAGAAACACATACTTAGTGGTCAGTAATAATAATAATGATAATAATAATAATAATAATAATAATAATAATAATAATAATAATAATAATAATAATAATAATAATAATGTAGCGTAGATGTTGATGACGAATACTGGCGATGATTATATTCTATACAGTAGCTAAGACGACATTGATGGTGACGAATAATTTCGAAAACGGCGTTCTATAGTGAAAACGATATTTATGGTGATGAAGAATGGCGACGATTATATTCTATACAGTAGCTAAGACGACATTGATGGTGACGAATAATTTCGAAAATGGCGTTCTATAGCGAAAACGATATTTATGGTGATGAAGAATGGCGACGATTATATTCTATTGCGAAGTTCAACAATGATGATGTTATCGTAGCGAAGGTAACACTGATTACGACTCTAAACCTTTAAAGAAATATTCAGCGGGAAAGTTGATTGCTCTGCTGTTCCTCATAAACGTGTGACAAGGCGTCGACATGTACCCTACTGTAATCTTATTACTAAGCTTATTCTTGAGCTGACAATATACTTAACGAGTTTTCAGTCAAACGTTTTTTTTCTAGAGAACAGTTAATTAAAAACAACAAAACATTAACGAGTTTAATGAACTAGTTAACTCGTATGTCCCTCAGAAAATACTACCACTTTAACTTATTTTTGTTTAATTTCCGTAAAACTCTTGCGGAGAGAGACATAGTGACGCGTTTCCATTAGCAGATCGATAACGTCTTCTGACTTTCAGAAGATAAAATAGATGCTGCAAGAGAGAAAACTGTGACACATTTGGAATTGCTTATTTGTGCGCTAGAATTGAAACATAGAATACTTGTATAGAGTGTGCAAAACTATACGATGATTGCCTTTCACTTCTTACTGTCCTTACTCTTCTAACATATTCATGTTTCACCATCATCATCAGCAACATCATTCACTGAGTGGGCCCTTTCGAACTTATCAGCACATTATTATTATTATTATTATTATTATTATTATTATTACTAGCCGTACCCGTGCGCTCCGCTGCACCTGTTAGAAATAAATATAAAGTAATTACATAATTAAAATAGGACGTTTGATCCAGGGAACAACTTTTACAACACCGCAAGATAATCTGCTTCGCTCATTACCCAATTTTTTTGCATTGCATTTATTGCATATATATTTTATGTATTTTAACACGATTCAATTGAGCATAGTTAAAATTTGAATTATAAAATAATGGATTGCTAAGCTAACGTACTATTACTGCATACTAAATCAATACACTCCCTTTATTCGTTAATTCTCTGAGATTAAAATGAGTGTACATAAATATTATTTTAAGAAATACAGAAAACGAATGTGCAAAATAGACTATCAAATTTTCTGTGCATAAGAAGCTATTTTAATCTTACCTGTCCTCGATTTACTCAGACGTTACTGTAATAACATTATAGCATTATGTCCATCTAGAGAAACTACACTTTCCAATGGTGAAATAATAATTAATTATACAAATCGGTTAATTTAGCTTCTGATATTACTTCATACAAACACAGAAACATTCTCTGTAGGCTATGTTTAATAGCTTTCGATTGTTGATGTCTAAGGCCCCTGTTTCGATTGTTGTTGTCCAAGGCCCCTTATAGACGAAGTCATTTGTTCTTAATTCATTGCACCGTCTTAGATGGCGTTATTTTAATTTTAAAACTCATTTATCTCATTAAATATCAGTCCTATCAAAATTTTGTGAAGAATACAACTTATCGGAAATCATTTTTAAAGAAACTTTTTTTATGTAACATTTTTCACAAAAATCAATAATAAGCGAGATATTTCGATTTATTTAATTCAGGCTCCCTTATAACCCCCCTTTTAAATAAAGTATTTTGAATGCCATATAGCCTAAAATTTAAGTTACAACGAACTTAATTTATATTGCAATTTTCATATAAATCGGTTCAGCCATTATCGCGTGAAAAGGTAACAAACATACAGACATACAAACAAAAATTTCAAAAATGCGATTTTCGGTTTCAGGGTGGTTAATTTTATATGTTAGGACCAATTATTTTTGGAAAATCGAAAATTACCAGAAAAATTTCGGCTACAGATATTATTAGTATAGATTATTATTATTATTATTATTATTATTATTATTATTATTATTATTATTATTATTATTATTATTATTAACAATCTTCTACCCGAGGACAGAACTTTCATTGCAAATTCAGCATTCTCCAATCTTCTGTCCTTTCCGCTTTCCTCATAGTCTCCTCATACGATCCATATATATCTATTAATATTGTCAACTCAAGTATCTTCTTCTGCAACGAACTTTTCTCCCGTTCACCATTCTTTCCAGTGCATCCTTCAGCAAACAGTTTCTTCTTAGCTAGTAGGCCAGCCAATTTCCTTTTCACTTCCTGATCAGTTTGAGAATTATTATTCTTTGTTCACCCACTCTTTCTAGCACAGCTTCATTTTTTTTATTCTGCATCTCCATTTCACACGCTCCAGTCTTCTCCATATCCACATTTCAATAACTTCTAGTAGGTCCTCTTCACTTCGTAGTGATATCGATGTGTCTGCTCTCCATACAATTCCACACTCCACACAAAGCACTTCATTAGTCTCTTCCTTACTTTTCCGAGAGCACCCCAGAAGGTGCTCTTATAATAATAATAATAATAATAATAATAATAATAATAATAATAATAATAATAATAATAATAGTCTACACCTGTGGAGTAACGGTTAGCGCGTCTGGCCGGGTTCGACCCGGTCGGGGCAAGTTACCTGGTTGAGGTTTTTTCCGGGGTTTTCCCTCAACCCAATATGAGCAAATGCTGGGTAACTTTCGGTGCTGGACCCCGTACTCATTTCACCGGCATTATCACCTTCATCTCATTCAGACGCTAAATAAGCTTATATGTTGATAAAGCGTCGTAAAATAAACTACTAAAATAATAATAAATATTATTATTATTATTATTATTATTATTATTATTATTATTATTATTTGTAAGTCAAAGTGTGTTTTGATGGAATGGGAGATGAGATAATATATAATGTACTTTTTCTACGTGCAGACGACATTAACAATAATAATTCTATTATTGAAGAGCCTGAAGAAATGGATAGGATACCTTAATTGTCGTTAAGCAGCAAATGGCATATTGTAGAAAGTCAGGGTTACATACAAGCATATCAAAATGCAGAGGAATAATACAGATAAAAAAACAGAGAAAAGTTCTGACGACACCTGATATCACGGAAGAGGATACTGAAACATAAGCTAAGAATTTGAATTCGAACAATGTAGAAACTCGTAGCTCTGCGTCCGTCTACCTCTGTGAAGTAACGGTTAGCATGTCTGACTGTGAAGTAAGTAGGCAAGGGTTCAAATCGTGGTTGGAAAAAGTTGTGTGGTTGAGTTTTTTTTTCTTCTGAGGTTTCCCTCAACCAACTGAAGAAGAATTTCTGGGTTAACATTCGGCGTTGGACCTCGCACTAATGTTGCATAATTTATTCAACTGTCATTATCATCATTGCTCTAGCGCGGGTTAAGTTCATCGTGCAGCGTGCTGTATTCATGCAAGAGCGTGGTCGTTCGGGACAGATAAATATCATTCACAGCACAGATATGGTAAGCACAATAAACCTCAGGCTGTAGCTGAGAAGGATTCCTCCTTCGTCAGAAAATAAGAACTTCATGTCCTGTGAACTAATTTCAAAGAAGTCTTACAGTACACAGACGAGATGCTAAGGCTAAACAAATAGCAGACATCTGAAGATAAGTTGTTTTCAAAATGGTAAACATAAACGGACCCTGATAACACTGATTAACAAAATTAAACATATTGTTTGTTAAAAGATAAGGAATGGTTGATGCTTATAGCATTCTTCGTGCAGATTTCAGATCTGTTTTCAAAAATTTTCTATCACCCAGGGTTTTTGAATAATTATATGAAATGTACTTCAGACTTTTCTAGTATTGATACATTGTAACATTTTACTTAAAATCATATTTCTTTTCCAAACATTTTTGTGCGAAATAGATTTTAGGCTATACTTCGCTTGAGAAACAATTTTTTTAAGTGTCCAGAATTAATCTGACAGAATATTTTGCTTCATTTTTCCTGGTAGCGCCTTTTCATTTCAGAAACCCCTGATGAAAACGCTTCCCATGTTCTTTGCTCACTACCCGAAGGTTTTGAGGAAAGAAAAAGTAGATGAGAATCCAAGAAGTTATTTTGAGGGATACATGACAGCCCATCACGTTATAGTTCTGAATCAACTCTCTGACAAGTTCTCTGTAATCTTCTGTTCTGTGGTTTCTAGAAAGTAACAGTCTATTTAATGTTCCTTAGGTTCCCGGCATATTATTGGAACTGGAAAAGGCATATGACGGGATCCTTTTATCGAATCAGACTAATAGAGTTGAGCACAACAGATTTCAGGGGCCCAATTCCTGTTCTCATCTATTTTGTAATCAAAAGAACACTCATAAGCTCTTTTAACTAGTGTAGTAAAATTCACCTGTGTGGTTTCAAAGTTAATTAACCACAAACGTAACAAACATTTTGTGTGAATTACACACTATTTCGAGGTATGTTTCACTTTATAAGATACTAGTGGCTTGTGCACCAAATGCTGCAAACTAAGTTCATTAGAAGTTCAAATAAAAATTTTTCAGATTTATTTTCAATGAAAAATACCAGACATTTTGAAAGTTATTTGCTTCCATAATAATGAAACATACTCCCTCTGAATGGTTTTTATGCCAAATACTTTTTCTTGAGCATATGTATTCTATGTATCTTGAGTTTCAACGCAAAAATGCAAGTAACAATGTCAGGGCGATCAGTGAGTTTTTCATGTGGGAGTAAAGCAATAGCCATTTCAGGTCATTGTGGATTGTAAAAGTCAGGCTTGCTGTGCTTTTGAACAATAGACATAGCATTTTGGTGTAGCTGCTGCATGTAGAGCTTGAAATGTAGAGGTAAAATCATTTTATCCTGCTAAGAGATGTTGCTGAAATGATCGAGAGACTACAAAATTTTGTAGGCCTCTTATTTTAGCAGTAAGTAATACCGTCTTTCCTTAGGAACTCTAATTTTTGCGCTCTCTCGAGCCAATACCGAAGAGAATGACGCATATAAGTATCTAAACCACACCGCCATTAAGTATATGAAAAAGACCCAACCCCACTTGTTTAATAACTATAAAAATATTTGATTTTTAATAACAATATTATTATATTACGTAAGTTTTGTAGTTTTATATACATCATAGCCGCCACTCAGTAAATTATAGAAATGAAGATCTAATTTAACATATTCTCTATATCTACTTACATAACCCCACAACATTTCACTTTCATATCATCAATATTCATTAATATGTATAATTAATGAAAAATAGTCACACCATGGCATTAACTATAATGAAATTTCATTTCTTGTGGTAATAATGTCATCAAACCACTTCAAGTTTTGTAGATTTCAATACCCAATACACAGCTGTACTCAGAAAATTGCACACCTCAGAATCAGACCTGTAAATGATTTTTAGTAAGTCTTGACATTTTTAATAACCAATTGAATTTGAACTCTACATATGTCAGCAATCCTGCAGGTCATGGCCATCGTGTAATAGCTGTTGTTTATTGTAGTGGGTGTTTTGTTTTATTCTGAAATCACGGCCGTGCTGAAATGCAATTAGTTCTCAAAATTGAAGAAAGATGGATTTTGGAAAATAGGAAAATAATGTAGGAAAATTGATATGTCATTTAAAACTACTATTTTTCTGAAAACCTTTGCGTTCCAAGCTTCAAAATGAGGGGTCAGTTATTAAAATCCGTTCAGCCGTTTTCCCGTAATTTCTATTACCAGTTTAAATTATATAATTACTAGTGGCTTGTGCAGCAAATGCTGCTGCAAACTAAGTTCGTTAGACGTTCAAATAAAAATTTTTCAGATTTATTTTCAATGAAGAATACTTGTCTTTTTAGTAGTTATTTGCTTCCATAATAATGAAACATACTCCCTCTGAATGGATTTTTTTAAGCCAAATACTTTCTCTTGAACCTATCGAACTTCAGTTTTTGAGTTTCAACGCGAAAACGCAAGTATCAATGTCAGGACGATAGCAGTAGCTATTTCAGGTCATTGTGGATTGTAGGCGAAAGTTAAAAAAATGTCAGGTTTGCTAAGCTTTCGAACAATAGCATTTTCGTATAGCTGCTGCATGTAGAACTTGAAATGTGGAGCGTAAAATCATTTTATCCTACTAAGAGATCTTGCTGAAATGAACTGGAGACTACAAAATTTTCTAGGACTCTTATTTTATCAGTAAGTAATACCTTTTGATCTTTCCTTAGGAACTGTAATTTTTGCGCTCTGTCGAGCCAATACTGAAGACAATGACACATATCAATATCTACACTACACCGCCATTAAGTATATGAAAAAGACCCAACCCCACTGGGCTAATAATTATAAAAATATTTCATTTTTAATAACAATATTATCTTACTTAAGTTTTGTAGTTATATATAGCAGCCACTCAGTAAATTATAGAAATGAAGATCTAAATTAATATATTCTCTTCTTTTACTTACATAACCTCAAAACGTTTCACTTTCATGTCATCAATATAGCATCAATATTATGTACAATTATGTAGATTCATCATGATATTAACTATAATAATATTTAATGTCTAATGATAATAATGTCATCAAACCACCTCAAGTTTCGTAGATTTGAATATCCTATACTCAGCAGTACTCAGAAAATTGTTATACACTGCAGAATCAGTTTATAATAACAAATTGAATTGAGCTCTAAATATGTCGGCAATCCTGCAGGTCATGGCCTTCGTGTAATAGCCTATTGTTTATTGTAGCTTGTGTTTTGTTCTGAAATTCAATCAAGTCGGCCGTGATTCGATAAAATTAGTTCTCAAAACTGACAACAGATGGATTTTGGAAAATAGGAAAATTATATAGGAAAATTGACATTTCACTGAAAACTACTACTTTTCCGAAAAACTTTGGGTTCTAAGCTTCAAAATGAGGGTCCATTTATTAAAATCCGTTCAGCCGTTTTCCCGTAATTTCCATTACCAGTTCAAATTATATATATAGATACAGATTTTTACCACGCTTAAAATTAGGACAAAGAAAATCTGGGTTATGAAACTGTAAGTTCCAACTCAACTGACAATTAATACTAACTCTCACAGAGCTATGAGGAATAAAATTCATTTTTATGAATTCTGACTTCACAGGCACAGCAATCTAAAGTTATAGGTCAATTGTTAAAGCAATGAAATGAAATATTTGAAATATTTTCTTTGAATTAGCGACTGTATATAGCAAATTTATCCATTTCAGAATACATTAATGCAATTAAGATGTCCAGCAATCTATCTGCGGTTAGATCTGTGCCCGGCAGAAGTTTCAACACAACCCGTTGTCGCCATCCCGGCTGCAACGAGACGGAAACTCTTGGTCCAACACATGACCAAGAGTTTCCGTCTGTCGAAAAACAGAGCTGCTGCGCAACAATCGACACCATAAGGCCAGGACCGGTATTGCTGATGTCCTCGAGCGTCGTGGATGGGAGGTACACGAGGAGATCCACTGCGTTTCATCCTTAGATTCGAACAGAAGAGCAGATATTGTAGCCAACCACAGGACTCAATCTAAGGGAATCATTCTTGATCCTACAATCCGGTTTGAGAGGGATGCCCTGCAGGCACAACACGTTGATGAGGAGAAGAAGTCCATTTATGAGTCCTGCATCCCATACCTAAGTGAGAAATATAACCTTTCCACTAGTCAGTGGAGTGTTTCTGGTCTTTTGTTTGGTCCGCGTGGCACTCTTCCTAAGTTCACATGGAATATTTTAAAAAGCACTCGGTCTCCGATTTTTTGAAATTCAAAACATTTTATTGGATATACTTAAGGATTCAATCCAAATATTGCATTACCATTTCTATTTTGTTATATAATAATATTCTAGTCCCAGCCATGCACCACATAGGAACATTCCAACATCATCTAAAATATAAATTCTTGCAGACACGCATGGCCATACTAGACAGCGGACCCAACAGAAAATAACTTGTATTACGTACGTCTAAGTATTCAACAATAGCATCCACGATCCACAGCAGTCAACTTGAACAACATCAAAAAACCCCAACATACAATAAGGAATATCAGTGAAAGTGCCTGAAAAAGACAGTTCTTACCAAGAACAGTAAAGTAACCCAATTTTAACGATACAACAGGCCAACACAGCCAACCATATATGTGAAAAAGTAATATAGTGTATACAGTGTTTTACAGTGTTTTTATAGTGTATATATTTATTTGTTTTTATTTGTTTATAATTAGTTGTTATAATGTTTTAACATAATTTTATTGTCCTATACGGGTTTTTCAAAAGATAGAACGTAACAATCACAATAACCAACCACATACTGCTTATAGTAAACTAAGAAATCATGAAAGGCCATACACAAGTGAACAACCCACAACATAATTAAGAAGCTAGGGCTTCACAACACACAATGACAAAGACCCCATATCTGAAGATGACACACACCGAGTGTCGAAAACGTTCATATAAATCCAAATATTAAGATAAGCACAGGTGGTAAACAAAAATTGATATTATAATACAGTGAGCTTATCGGCATCTCCAAAATGAAACTAATTTCTATTTTGGCCATTGACGATTCTTTTGGGTTTGCATTTCTCTGGACGTTTTACTAAACAATTCCCATATTTAATCTTTTTGTCTTTCTAAATTATTTCTGTAGTGCTTTTATTCTGGATCTTTATGGTCACCCTCATTGAGGGCAGATTATTTTGTTAAAAATAGTTGTTTTATATATCAATTTTTTTTAATTACAAAGCAATGGTAGGTGGTAGAAAAATTTTGACTTCATTTTTTAAATCAGCAGGTGACATTACAGAAAAAAGCACCAGAAAATGTACATTTACCAAAATAATTGTTGACCTGTGTAATTTATAACTGAGACTTTTTCTGCTTTAAAGCAACCAGAGCTGGAGAGCGTTATTGTGTATTTGTCACGTAACACATAAGACGTTGTTGTGTTAATCTCAGGATCGGAGAAGACAGGAAGTGCCTCGTCTCTGTGTTGACCGACAGTCTGTCAAACTGTGAATCGAAGAGAGCTGTACCAAGAGCGACTCGAGCTTCTGTCAAACGGTACTTTACAGCTGAGTATATTAAAGTTGAAAGGCTCGTATATACAGTGTATTCCGTGGGGACTCTCCTTGCATTCCGGCATCATAAGCAGCAGGCAACTTTTGAGTCGAAGACTTTCTAACGTGTACTACTTTCAATGGAAGATCAAATTTATGTTCTTTTATTCAGACTTCAGTAACAGTCGGTAGACCATTAAACAGAAACAAACAGTAAAATCGAGTAATTTTTTGTATAGGGGTTTTCAACACAATCTTAAAAATTGTGACACTCGCTTATTACACAAGGAATTTTTGCATCACCATCACAAGTTTAATAATTGCTTCTCATTGTTCTGATATTCGTATAATCAGTAGGTGTTAGCAATACTACAAACCCATTATACAACTTATTCAAATTAATTACTGCAAAACAACCCCCACCTGTATCCACACATAAACCCCCTCCATATTACCGTTGTCTTTCGATGTACATTAGCATATATACATACCTTGTGAGCACGACCCGAGAATCAGTCATTGCCGAGCAGCCACTTCCGCAAACATCATCATCACGTAAGTTCATAACTCCAATACAACCTTTAACTTTGAGATAGACTAAAAATTTGTTTATGCTCAACCATGCCGAAATGTAGTAATTATACACCTGGACCTCATTAAAGTACACCTATTCATTAAAGTTCAAGTGTTCCACCAATCAGAAAACACCGTTGTAGCAATATGAAAGCGCAAATATCGATTATTCTCGGATATGCAATCGAAAGACAACTAGCGAAACGCCACGGAGGCTGGAAATCCGATACTGTCGCAGAAGGTTATGTTCTGTTACTATAATAATTAGCGTTAATTGTAAATAATACTCAAATAAATTCAATTTGTCATCTCGTTTTTCAATGTCTAAATCAATTTCAAGGTTATATCAAGATTAATGTTTATTTTACTCTCTAGATTATATCAAGGTCAATGAATTTTTTTTCTTGGAAAAAATCAATACTTTCGCGTCGGCGCACATCTTACAATTTACGACATATTGCACAAGGTCAATGCCGCTCCCCACTCAGTTAAGAATAAGATGAATACTTATGAATAATTTCAAGTTAGAAATATGGTCGAGCATAAAAAGTCGTGTGAAACTTGCCTATAATAGTAATTAAGACGCTCGTTTCATAAACATACTCGCGTCTTAATTACTACCATTATAGGCTCGTTGCATAATGTACTATTTCATCTGATTTAATATATTTAATTCGTGTTGCAGTAAAACTCGGCCATGCTGACTCTCGAAGCGTAACATTACCTTCATCGAAAGTTACCCAGTATTTGCTCTTCATGGGTTGAGGGAAAACCCCGGAAAAATTCTCAACCAGGTAACTTGTCCCAACCAGGATTTGAACGCGCGCCCGCTCTATGCACTGTCAGATGTGCTAATCGTTACTCCATAGAGGTGGAACCCTGCAACTTGGCCTGCAAGATCGCTAGATATTAACTCAGCAGATTATTGGTAGTGGAGCTGTCTGAAGGGAAGAATGTTTTTCAGCAAACCTACAAGAACTGATGGGTTGATCTCCTTCGCACACACTGTGACAGATATTCCAGAAAAGAACTCGAGCTGCTGTATATAGCATTGGATAGAGGTTATTACTTGTACAATAAAAAATTGGTAGATACATACATCTACGATAAAGTTACGACAATGGGTAGTTATGCAAAAAAATCCCATTTATTCTGTAATACCCCAATGTCAGAATTTTTAAGATTGTATGAAAAATAAAAAAATGAGGAATTTGAACCTTGCTTTGGAGGACTATAACTTAAAATTATTACTTATTTCTCTTTATCGTTATGAAAGCCGCAATCGAAGAGGATGAGAAAGAGGTGTGGTATTTTATTTAACGACACTTTTATCTACACAGCTCATTCAACGTGGAATTTTAATTTGGGTAAAAATGAGCGATAAATTTTGCCTGAAGTCCACTATCAGAGACCGTACTTTTATTGGACATACATCTAAGACACGATGCCCACAGATTGACTTCCCTCTAAGGAAAAGATATGCTTAGGATTTCATCACCCTTGACCGGGTTTATTCCGCGAAATCCTAACCAGACTAATACTATCATGATATTTTCTGAATAAGTGTTTCACAAACAATGATACGCTTTCCCCTGGGGTTAATTACATAGCATTGAAGTGATACAATTATTTTTATTCATGATGTTGGTAATGTAATAGACTCGCTATGGTTTAAAGTTCAACAATAACGAATGACATTCGAAAACTACATTCTATTGCTACTACTTAGAATTACCCGGATATAGTTCACATATAGTGGACTCTCCAAAGTTCAACAAAACATCATTGAACGTTCAGTCCAATAAGGGTAGTGGGTGTGGCAGGTGAAATGAGTACAAATTCTTATTGGTTATCCACCAACGAATACAGTACTGTACTTGCATTTCCTGCCCTCCCCGAGACTTGTGTATGCGCTTCTAGTATCACAGTGGGTTTCGACAGTTCCGTCTCACAAACGGCACAATTCTCAAATAGAAAAAGAAGAGTTCATTAATTTAAAACTAGTGATTAAATATGGATGTCCTAATCAATAAAATATTCTGTTTTCCATTAACGAAAGTATTACTACAGAACACAGAACCAATTCCTATTCAAAGGCAACCCCATTTCTTACAGCCCTTACAGGGGCGTGTTTAATTCTCCTACGTAAGCAGTCGAACTATAGGATCCTACGTAAGCAGTCGAACTATAGGATGTCGAACTTAAGAGCTTCCACTGTACCTCCAGAGTAGCTAAGTGGATGTAATTTGATTTGATTCTTGTAAGCCTGTTAATTCTCGATAGAATGTATCATCATATATTTCGTAATAACAAAGCACATTTCTTAGTCTAAATACAGTATTTTTATCGTCCATTATCGAGTAAGGATTGGTTGATGGGAATATGGAAATGTTTTTTGGAAAGCCAAGTAAATAAGTCAGCCTTATCTGGGATCATAGTTAATGATTTTTAATATGTACTCACATTCACGTTACAAATCAAAACTTGTTTCTTGTAATATATATATTTTTTTTTTACTAATGACGGGTACTTGACTGTTCGTCATTCACCCATATGAAGCCAGTTGTGTAGACCAATTTACCGACAGAGTCGTTGCCCAGGGTGCGTCACAGGAGGCTGATCTACGCTACACCCACGATGAGATGACATGATGGTGGAGATTATTATTATTTTTAGTTGGTTATCTAACGACTTTATATCAATGACTATGTTACTTTGCTTCGGTGGGATTGGTGATAGCGAGATGGTATTCGGCGAAATGAGGCAGAGGATTCGCCATAGATTACGTGACATTCTCCGTACGGTTGAGGAAAACGTCGAAAAGAACCCAACCAGATAATCAGCCCAAACGGGAATCGAACGCCCGAGCGCAACTCCAGATCGGTAGGATAGCGCCTTAGCCGACTGAGCTACGGCAGTGGCTTTATTATTATTATTATTACTATTATTATTCTTCTTCTTCTTCTTCTTATTATTATTATTATTATTATTATTATTATTATTATTATTATTACATATGGGCGAATTCAGAAATGCATATAGAGTATTAGTTGGAAGACCAGAGGGGAAAAGACCTTTGGGGAGATCGAGACGTAGATGGGAGGATAATATTAAAATGGATTTGAGGGAGGTGGGATGTGATGATAGAGACTGCATTAATCTTTCACAGGATAGGGACCAATGGAGGACTTATGTGAGGGCGGCAATGAACCTGCAGGTTCCTTAAAAGCCATTTGTAAGTAAATATTATTATTATTATTATTATTATTATGGTCTATTAATATTTATATTATTATTATTATTATTATTATTATTATTAATATTATTATTATTACATATGGGCGAATTCAGAAATGCATATAGATTATTAGTTGGGAGACCGGAGGGGAAAAGACCTTTGGGGAGACCGAGACGTAGATGGGAGGATAATATTAAAATGGATTGGAGGGAGGTAGAATATGATGACAGAGACTGGATTAATCTCGCACAGGATAGGGACCGATGGCGGACTTATGTGAGGGTGGCAATGAACCTGCGGGTTCTTTAATAGTAATATGCGTTACAAGAGCGGTATGTTGAAGTTTTCATGTTCGAGGAAAAGTTTGAAAAAGCGAAACCTAGTTGAGCTCTTTTAATTTCCGAGAATTGAAAGAAAACATACCGCTCGTGTATCGTACATTATTTTGTGCGAAGATCGTTTATTACATACCTGAAAGAGGAACTCCTAATTAGTTGCAATGAAATCTCCATCTTGGTTTCTGTTCAATGACGGCAAATTTGCAAAACAAAAATATCTATCTTCAACATTGTTGCTTTAAAATGTTTTCTGTGTTTACTATACTCCAGCAGGCCGTGATATACGTCTGCCTTTTTTTTCCCCCCAGTCTATGATGAATCTGGAATCTTGTTGATTTTTTCACGGCTTCCTTAATGTTACTTGCATCACGAATGCAGTAACTTTAGTGGAGTTGTAGCGTTTACTTAATTTTTGCAAATATGTAAAAACAATAATTAACAGTGCAATTTAGGTGAAATTGCAGTGGTAAGTTTCCAATTTATAATTATTACTGTATTTAACGTCTCTAAAAATAATATGTTAAAAGCCTAAAGCAGTAAAATCAAAATGTCACTTAAGCGGTAAGAAGAGGGAAATTGTTATGTGTGTTAGGTTGGGAATACTGAATGTGGAATTTTAGACTTTCCGCGGATTGGTTTTGTACGGAAACCAAGCAAATACTCACGATCTCGTAAAAAAGCCATTTGTAAGTAAGTATTATTATTATGGTTTATTTTTATCATTATTATTATTATTATTATTATTATTATTATTATTATTATTATTATTATTATTATTATTATTATTATAATTGCTATTAAACATGTATTCTGTAGAGAGTGTGTACTGCAAGATCACCTCACGACAAAAGCCTCTGTACCTGGCAAATCAGTTTTAGGAAACGCTCCAATTGTGCTCGTTAACTCTGAAAAGTGGATGGGCCGTAGAAAGCAACGCACTCAGAACAATCGATTAGTTGAAAACATGTGCAGCGTGTGAGATAATTGGGCATCGCACCCACTCTGAATTCAACACAGTCGAATGATTGCGCACTTGTCAATGCAAATTACGTATTCGGTCACGTCTGTCGATTGTGTGAATTGAATCTTTTACTAACAATTTTGATAAATATTAAAATACAAAAAATGATAGATTGTGTGGAAAAATTTTCACAGGACCTACGGTCGATTTACTCCCAATATAAACTGGGATGTCCTTCTTATGCTTTATTTCCTTCGTGTTATATTAATTGGTGACCTTATGACGTAATATCTATATTGAAAAATTATTTCCGCTATTTGTGGATAGTCAGTATAGGTTAAATAAAGAAACTAATAAAAAAACTAAACGAAAATATTACTAGTTCTTGTTGTTGTCGTTGATTATGATGGAGATGATAACTGAGTGCAAGTATAACATAAAAATGAAACGGTTTTGACGGGTAGTATAGCTATGGATTTAAGTGTATAGGCTACATTCTCTGTAAATTGAAATTGATAACGGTTCATAGCCAATACATTTGTGAAAAATTGTATAATTTCTTTTAAAGTATTATGTCATACTTGCTTACTTACTGGCTTTTAAGGAACCCGTAGGTTCATTGCCGCCCTCACATAAGCCCGCCATTGGTCCCTATCCTGAGCAAGATTAATCCAGTCTCTATCATCATATCCCACCTCCCTCAAATCCATTTTTATATTATTTTCCCATTTACGTCTCGGCCTCCCCAAAGGTCTTTTTCCCTCCGGCCTTCCAACTAACACTCTATATGCATTTCTGGATTCGCCCATACGTGCTACATGCCCTGCCCATCTCAAACGTCTGAATTTAATGTTCCTAATTATGGCAGGTGAATAATACAATGCATGCAGTTCTGCGTTGTGTAACTTTCTCCATTCTCCTGTAACTTCGTCCCTCTTAGCCCCAAATATATTCCTAAGAACCTTATTCTCAAACAAAAGTATTATGTCATATTCATCATAAGTATTGTCATAAAATATCTCCGTAATTTGTTGTTATGTATGACAATCTTGATAAAGTTAATTCCATCATTTAACAATTTATCAAATGAGTGGCGCAGGGAAACTGCAAATTTTGAATTAACGTAAATGGCACGAATAAACACAGTACAGACATTATTTATTGATGAAAGTGCATGTACATAATATCCCATTCATGTTGATATTATTACACAATATCACTTGTCATGTTACTTCTTGAAGATGACTTCGGAAATATGAGCTCTATTTCGGTGTACACATTCTGATAGCCTAGTGTGGATACTCTGGAATGCTCGCTGTATCATGTCTCGAGGAATGCCAGCGATTTCGTCTTTAATCCTCTGTTTTAGTTCAGCGATGGTTGCAGGACGTGTGCGGTACACATTGTTTTTAAGATGTCCCCACAGAAAGAAATCGCAAACACTGAGAACAGGAGATCTCGCGGGCCATGGAATGTCACCGTTACTGACATGACGCGCCTTCCAAACAATTGGTGAATGGCTTTCATCTATTGTCGAATAGTATGTAACGTGGCTTCGTCTTGCTGAAGCCTCATGTTTTCGATGTTAAGATCGCGCAGTCTCGTTGCAAAGAATGTTTCAAGTATAGCAACATACTGCTCGACAATCGATGAAAGCATCTCAACATAATCTTAGCTTCCTTGTCGTAATCGCAGGCATCTCGTCGTAATCGTAGCCGGCTTGCTTTAATTGTAGCTGTCCAGTCGTATGTAGTAGCTTTGTCGTAATCGAAGCCATCTCGTCATAATCGTAGTCCCCTAGGAATCTCGTCATACTCGTAGCTGACTTGTCGTAATCGTACACATATCGTCACAATCCTAGACTCCCTTTCGTAATTGTAATCATACCTCCCTAATCGTAACCGCCTTGTTGTAATCGTAGACATCTCGTCATAATAGTAGCTGGCTTGTAATTGTAGGAATCTCGTCAAAATCGTAGGCTCCCTGTCGCAATCGTAGGCATCTCCTCATAATCATGACTAGCGTGTTGTAATCGTAGGAATCTTATCTAAATCGTAGGCACCCTGTCGTAATCGTAGACATTTCCTCATAAACATACCTGGCTTGTCATGATAGTAGGCATCTCGTCAAAATCGTAGGCTCCCTGTGGTAATCGTAGGCATCTCCTCATAATCGTATCTAGCTTGTCGTAATAGTAGGCATCTCGTCAGAATCGTAGGTTCCCTTTCGTAATTGTAGGCATCTCCTCATAATCGTATCTAGCTTGTCGTAATAGTAGGCATCTCGTCAGAATCGTAGGCTCCCTTTCGTAATTGTAGGCATCTCGTCATATTCGTAGCTAGCTTGTTGTAATCGTAGGAATCTCATCAAAATCGTAGACTCCCTGTCGTAATCGTAGGCATCTCCTCATAATCGTATCTAGCTTGTCGTAATAGTAGGCATCTCGTTAAAATCGTAGGTTCCCTTTCGTAATTGTAGGCATCTCGTCATATTCGTAGCCAGCTTGTTGTAATCGTAGGAATCTCATCAAAATCGTAGGCATCTCCTGATAATCGTATATAGCTTGTCGTAATATAGGCATCTCGTCAAAATCTTAGACTCCATTTCGTAATCGTTGTTGTACCGCCCCAATTGTCGCCGCCTTGTTGTAATCGTAGACATCTCGTCAAAATTGTATTCGGCCTGTTAGAGTCGCAACCGCCTCGTCAAAAACTTATTCGTCGCTTCAGAATCTCTTGCAAACCGTCAACTCGTGTAATTCTAATTTTGTTCCGTCAGTGTTGCAATCGCTCATTGGAATCCAATTTACCCCTTCGGATTAGTATTAACTCCGTCAGAATCGGTAGTATCGATCCAGAGACCTCTGAGCTCAGCCAGAGGTCCCGAGATCGATACCCGACCCCTGGATAATTTTTATCTTAAAATTATTCAAGGCTACTTCACAGGGAGCTTTACCTGAAAGCTAGATTTGCAGAATTGGTAATAATTTCATCATCGTATTCGCGCATTAGAATCCTCTTTACCTCGTCAAAATCGAAATTGTCTCGTTAGAACAATATCAGAATTGTAGTCGCTTCGTCATAATTATAATATTGATTGGAGACACTCCGTCATAATCCGAACATTTAGAGATACAAATATATAATGACAACATATAATTATATTTGTTGTGCAATGCCAAGTTACAAATGATGTGATCTAGTGAAGCTAACTTAGCCAACATTTCAGTGCTGATGTTTCCAAGTTAGCATCAATTTGCTCTCTGACTGGATTTTAGTAGATGGGACAGAGAGAGAAATATGTCCAGGAGGAAAATTCTTGTGTAATAAAATTACTCAGGCCTGAACTCTTCGATCTTTACGACATAGCAGACATTTTCTTAGGAAGAAAACGTGCATCCCTCCGCTGTATGGAAGGTGACCGGACTAAATGTTATTACACTGGAAGAGACGCTTATGAAGGAAACGTTCACAGAATTTACTACCAACTTTATCGACAGAATTGTGTTCTTCATTCCCTTAGAAGAAAAAGACTGTATGGATCTCATATATTGAAGTTGTTCTCATTTCCTACAAACATTGTGAAGCAGGAACTGAAGGATAAAGATCCAAATTGCTCCTTAAATGTCAAATGTCAGAGTAGATTTTTTATTATATAGAACGCTTTCATAAAATGTAAGATCTTCAGCAAGTACTACCCTACCAATAATATCATTACAAGTAGCGCGACTCCTTATTTATGTATTCAGCAAGGGAGAAAAGAGACAAAAGAAAGTAATGCGCAAATATTTGAATACATTACCCTGTTAGGCTATAGATGTACAATATATGGCTATTGATTCAACTGTTTTCTTTCAGCACCATTGTTGTCACTGAAGAGTTGAATAAATCTCCAGATTTTTGCGTAAAATTTTGTCATGGCTGCGAAGGTGGCTCTTACAACAACTTGTAGTACATCATTAGTTTCATAGCGATTTGCAGCCACTATCTATTTGATATATGCTCACAGGTTGTTGTCCGGTGTGTGGTCAAATCGGGACATCGTGCAGGCCATGATAATGGTAATTGTGATGTCGGAGATCCACGACCAATCCTCCTCCATGGAAAATTGTATACTAAATCACGAATAGTTAGCTCGAAATGGACCTACGCTTTGTCGTGGTGAATCCAATCCCGATATATGACTCCAGTTTCGGTCAGTTGGAGTGTTAACTAAATCCGTAGTATTTCTAAGTAAGTAGTTCCTTTAATAAGCTTTTAAAAATATATTTTAATCATATAATTTGCAGCATTAGCTGTCCACAACGCAACACGTGTCGGATTGTGTTGAAAATCAAATGTCACTTTCCTTTTTTCAGGAAAAGACTTTGCGTTTGAGCAAGCTACACTAAATCGGTATCTCATCTGTAAGAAGGACATTTGTTCCAGATAAAACTTTACAAAATTATTGAAGCAATAAAGCTATTAGTATCGACAGCACTAAGTTCATTACAAATTAATCCGGTTCGAAATGGCTTCATCAGTAAGTCTTTTATGACACGACGCATTATTGAACGTGAAACTCCGAATTCTGATGCTCGTTTCCATGTCGGTTTACGAGGTGACCTTTCGATGGATTATGCAACTCTAGCACATGAATTGATTCTCTTGACTGGTTTATCCTTTCGAGGGCAGTCTTTCATGCAGCTAGGACTAAACTCTCGTTTCTCTCGAGCTAACATTTTGGCTTTTATTGGAACTACATCATAATTTGTCGCGATGTCTGCCCAGTAGACAGTCTTTTGAACCCAACGTAGCAGTCTTCAGTCGGAAAGCTACACGTATCTTCCATCTTACCAAGATCCCGTGCAACTGGAAACTCTCTATTATAGTGGCACGATGTTTAACTCAATAGTCACTACTTCTAATCATTTGTTCGTTGGTTTTCCCAAGTATTTATAAGCTAAATTATGATAATTGTTATTAGTCATTTAACATAGGTCAATCGTACGCAAAAAAAAAAAAATGTTAGACATCTTGACTCTCTACATCCAAGAAGGAAGAAAAAAATGTTCCTATCCAGAATATACGCGGACCCTAGAATGAGCTCAGGAGACCCCCTAGAATAATGCTCTAGAACAATACCAAATTTATAGACACACAAAAACACACCCACAACACATCCTCAACACTCAATTGAATTTCAGAATACACACTCTCTTCGATACAACACTATCGATCATGAACACATTCCACCATAACAAAAAGCTAGAAGACAGCACAGGAACTCTATAGAATTCAGAGGATGATGGAAATGCAATACCGAAACTAGTCAATTAAGTAAAATAACATAATTTACACATTTAAAAATTAACACAGTGAAGTTGTTATTTATTTCATTTAAATAACTTAATATTTCATCAGGGAAAATAATAATAATAATAATAATAATAATAATAATAATAATAATAATAATAATGATAATGAGATAATTTAAATATTTATTCTGTGATATATATAACCATTAAACATTGAGAAACCTGAAAGAGCTATTATTGTTAACAAGAATTGTTAGAAAAATATTTCGTTAGTCTATTCTTAAATTGGTTTGATGTCTGACAGTCCCTGGCATTACTCGGTAGGGAATTCCAAAGTCGAGGAACAGCCACAGTGAAAGAAGATGAATATGAGGATGTTCGGTGGGAGAGAATGTATAATATTGTATGTAATGTATCTAATGTATGTATCTAATGCCTATTCACTTCAGTTTACGTGATTCTGGTGCCGTATATTGCGGATAGATGGCAGGACTGTGACCCATTTTCTAGTTCTAGTTGTCGTGTATTAGGGGGAGTGTATGTGTAAGTGTTCGTGTATTAAAGTGTATGGAATGAGCATTGATGATGAAGAGATTTGGGATTTAACCCAGACATATTGATGCACAATCTAGTAATTAGACGTTGTGCACCACCATCTCTCCTAGTCCCGAGGTAGAAATTTTACATTGACCTCGCCGGTAATCGAACCCGAGCCGGCTAGTCTGGAGGCAAACACGCTACCACAAAGGTAAGTCGGCAGACTCAGGGAAAATATTAATTAGGAATATTTACAAAATCCACTTCAAATTAAGGTATATGTACACCCACAAAACGCAAAAAATGATGAAAAAATTAGAATTTTCAAAATATAACTATTTTAATAGACAATTTTCCCCTCTTTAATTTGATATAAGAATTTTCGATTTATGCCTTATGGTTTTTCAGATAAGTCCCATTTTCCAAAATGCTGCGTCATCAGCCACGGTCACTTACTTTTGGAGTGCATTACTTTTGGAATGATCCTCGTAGCAGTCAGTCCCCTCGTCCAGCATTGCTTGTAAAATAAACTTCTTTCTAGTCCCGAAATAGATGCATAGATATCTGGGCATGATCATTAGATCGAAAAAACGTTTTTACATAATGAAGTAATTTATAATCTTTTACTGTTAGTCATAAAACTGTAAATTTGTGTGTCAATGATGTTGTACGTCATTTTAATAAGAGTCCAAAAGTAGAAATTAAAATTCTGAGGAGGATGGGCATAAACCCTGGGACAAACACCATCGCAGGATTTGTTGCATCAATGGAAATAGGGACACAAATGCAAAAAAAAAAAAAAAAAAAAAAAAACAACATTCAACACCTGAAGTTAAAACAAGGCGGAGGTATTTGAGAGGCAGAAAGAAGCTGAAACTGGACCGACATGAAGCTGCTTAAGGGGTGACATATGATGATGGAGTCTTCTAAGCTCTGAAAGTTTGTCGCTCATTTCCTGTAAATAGTAATTTTAGAATATTTAATTCTTTCAAACATGATATCTCAGTCAAATATGGTGATATTGGTGTCATTTTGAAGCTTGAAATTTCCCCCAGTGCCTGACAACGAGTAAAATAACATTAATATAATTAATAATTATCTATGGATTTTTTACATGATTTATGCAACATAAAATATTATTGTAAGTTACATATATGGTAATATTTAATTAATATAAATAAAAATAAAAAATAGCTCTATGCCAGGCACTAAAGAATAATTTTAGCTATAAAACAGTGAAAAAAATGTGGCTCTAGCTTAAAAACTGCATGAGCTAACATGTTTCAAGTTGCATGTCAAAATTATAAACAAAACAATTTTTATAAACAATTTAGACATAATTTCAAGGGATCTGTTCACTTCATTCTCTTTCTGGTACTATTCTCAATTGTATAAAAATTTTACAGAGCAAAATTATACAAAACAAAATTTTTGTATGTAAAGGTGTACATATACCTTAATGCTAAGATAAAAGAAGACATCGTATTCGCTACAAACGCTTAGATGGCTTAGCAGAAATTCGACGCTAAGAGGCTGGCGATATCCGAGAGCTGCAATCTTATTTGTGAAGTGAATAGCAGTGCACCTTATGTGAACAATGTTCGCATTTTTCCATCTCGTTGAAATGCAGCGCAAAACTTTGATTGCTACCCTGAGTTCCCGTTATAGAACGCGAAAATGAATCCAGTTCCTTTCTTGTGCTCGGCTTCAGAATGTGATTGACGTTTGAAACATCTGAATTGCTCCAGAGATGGCGATCTGCTCGCTTCGCCCTCCGTGACAGGCGACACGTTTAGCGATAGTGAGGTGAGGGGAACTATGACGCTCTTCTTTTTTCAGTGGAGGAATCGCTGCCTTTGCTGCACTCTTCCTAAATTGTTTGTCGCTTACGAAGA
This sequence comes from Periplaneta americana, assembly GCF_040183065.1. Lineage (NCBI taxonomy): Eukaryota > Metazoa > Arthropoda > Insecta > Blattodea > Blattidae > Periplaneta > Periplaneta americana. Next base: position 167,426,704 of record NC_091119.1, on the reverse strand, counting down.
GCAAAATTTATTCAATGAAATGTTTGAATTCATTTCATTCATTCATTTATTTTATTCCATAGATCTTACATGAGCAATGAAGCTTCAAGATGTGGAACAAGTCAAAATTTTACAATATTACAATTATAATTTTTACAAAATTTTATAGTTTTACAATTTAGTAATTTTGTACAATTTTTACAATTTTGTGCAATTTTTTTACAATATTTTACAGTATTTTGGCGAGATGTAATGAGATGAGGTGAGGTCCGAGGATTCGCCAAAATATTACCCGGCATTTGCCTTTTGGTTGGGGAAAACCTCGTAAAAACTCAACCGGGTAATCAAATCAAAGGGGTTGATGCCAAAAACTCGCCATAAACCATCCGGCTTCAGTCCCACGGCTGTGGAAAACCTCGGAAGAAACCAAAGACCAAAGGGGGATCCAACCCAAGCCCGAACGCAGCTCCGGATCAGCAGCCCAGCGAATCTGCCGACTGAACTACATCGATGGCTCTACTAAAAGTATACAATACATACCCAATCAGATTATTAAATTTACAAACGCAAACGATCATTCATCAGTTGAGCTATATATATAATACAAAACAAGTAAGTTAATTAAATTTAAGGCATAAACAATTCAACCAGTTGTGATATACAGAAATTGATAATACATTTCATGCAAACTACTTCAAATTAGAAACACAAACAATTTATCAATAGAGCTATATAGATTACTATTCAATTTAAAGCATATACAATTCATCGGCCAAAACTATACAAATATATATAATACAAAGTAGCATACTTTCATTAAGCTATACAAATTTGTGCAATTAATATGAAGTAGATTAATTCAATTTATAATCACAAACAATTCATCAGTTGAGCTATACAGACTACCATTCAATTTACAGTAGGTCTATATACAATTCATCAGTAGAGCTACACAAACTAGTAATCATTTTAAAAGCATATACAATTCATCAGCCAAACTATAGTTCAATTTAAAAACTTATTTTCGTTAAGTTATACAAAATTGTACAATTCATATGAAGTAGATTAATTCAATTTATAAGCTTAAGCAATTCATCAGTTGACCTATACAGTATACTATAATATTTCATATACGAAACTCACGAATGTTAGAGATTGAGACCAACTGTCCAAGTATTTATTTTGAGCATTTCGTTTAGATTCCACAATAATCAATGCATTGATCGAGGTTTCACTGTCGGACTGTCCCGTTGCCCTTGTAGTAGAGGAAACTTTGATCTTTAGGTTGGTAGTATGTATCCCTTGTATGAAGGGGACAGCACGATGAAATTCTCGCTCAGACGATTTAGATAAGCGGATTTCCCAGATTTTCCCGCACTCCTTCAGGCGACTCTCTCGCCGGTATACTTCCAAATGTACAGTGTATGTTGTGTTTCTTTTCAAAACTCTTCTTGATTGCCTTACATACTGGTTTCCCTTCATCGTTATATAGCGCATTCTATGCATATAATAGAAAACAACAAAGAGGAATCTGTTTCATTATTATTCGTGGATTCCATGACCTTTCATTTCTACAGTTAAGATTGGGAGGACAGATTGAATGTCTTGCATTCGTAAAGAACGTAACTTATGCATAATATTAACAACTTTAAAACTTTTGAAAGGTGTGATTTACTTTCATCTTCAAAGCTGAGACAGTCATGAATGACAAACTGTTTTACGGAAAAAGTTTTCTCCAAACCTTTGTTGAATAATCTTTTGTCATTTACTGTGATCATATTCAACTGGTACCTTATAATTATAGAGTTTATTTTCTTAAATTAAGATTGTAAAAAATACCTAATTTAAATCATTTCATTTGCATCATGAAAATGAACAATAAACAAAAAAAATTATGCGCAAAATGCTTATTTCGTAATCCCAAAATTGAAAAAATTGCAAAAAATATATGCCATAATATTATTTCTAGTATTATTTTACTTTGGGAAATCGGCATTTAAAAGCCACATATATATTATGCAAATCAAGCTTTCAGGTATAACTCCCTGTGAAGTTGATTTGAATAATTTCGAGGGAAAAATTGTTCCGGGGCCGGGCATCGAACCCGGAACCTTTGGTTAAACGTACCAACGCTCTACCAACTGAGCTACCCGGGAACTCTACCCGACACCGATCGGAACAATTTTTCCCTCGAAATTATTCAAATCAACTCCACAGGGAGTTATACCTGAGAGCTTGATTTGCATAATATGTCACTGTTCGTTAACAGAAAACCACAATTTAAGTCACACAGAGTTAGTGTGCACTCAATGTTGGTTGCTTGACGGTTGTCAGCCCACTTTGAGGTCTGTGGATATAGAGGGAAAAATTGAATCGGTGTCGGGTAGAGTTCCCGGGTAGCTCAGTTGGTAGAGCGTTGGTACGTTAAACCAAAGGTCCCGGGTTCGATGCCCGGCCCCGGAACAATTTTTCCCTCGAAATTATTCAAATCAACTTCACAGGGAGTTACATCTGAAATCTTGATTTCCATAATACACGTCACTGTTCGTTAACAGAAAACCAGAATTTAAGTCACACAGAGTTAGTGTGCAGTCAATGTTGGTTGCTTGACGGTTGTCAGCCCACTTTGAGGTCTGTGGATATAGAGGGAAAAATTGGATCGGTAGAGTTCCCGACGGTAGAGTTCTCGGGTAGCTCAGTTGGTAGAACGTTGGCACCTTTAACCAAAGATTCCGGGTTCGATACCTGGCCCCGGAACAATTTTTCCCTCGAAATTATTCACATAAATATTAATAGTTATTTACCTAGGCCTAGTTTTGAATCAAGACATATTTTATGCACAAACGTAACGTTTCCACGTGTGAATATAAAATTCTTGATTCATTTCCTACACCGGCAAAGAAACAAAGTCGGTTTCGAATGTATAGGAATTTTGTATTTTTTGTTTGAAATAAAGATCCGTTATTATGTACATCATTTCTAGATACTCTTAGATGCTGAATATGAACAAGAACTCTCCATCAGTTTAACAGACAACACTTGACATATGTTATCTTCATACCTATTTCTTCAGATATCAGAGATGCTGAAACTTACTTAGAAGCTCATTTAGGCCTACTTCACGTATTTAGCTATAATATAAACGTATCCAATACACTTACCGTTCTATTCCACTCTGCAACAGTGACCCTTGGTCCCTGAAAACAATACAAGTTGAAATGAAACCTAGTTGAACTAATTTGTTTTAGAAAATAAGTTCAAGAATGCTAATTAGTGGGTATATAGTTAGCATTTATAAAACAGTTATATTACCAATTGTTCTATATGGTTGTGAAACTTGGACTCTCACTTTGAGAGGAATAGAGATTAAGGGTATTTAAGAATAAGGTGCTTAGGAAAATATTTGGAGCTATGAGTGATGGAGTTACAGGAGAATGGAGAAAGTTACACAACGCAGAACTGCACGTATTGTATTCTTCACCTGGCATAATTAGATACATTAAATCCATACGTTTGAGATGGGTAGGGCATGTAGCACGTATGGTCGAATCCAGAAATGCATATAGAGTGTTAGCTGGGAGGCCGGAAGGAAAAGGATCTTTGGAAAGGCCGAGACGTAGATGGAACGATAATATTAAAATGGATTTGAGAGAGGTGGGATATGATGGTAGAGACTGGATTAATCTTACTCAAGACAGGGACCGATGACGAGCTTATGTGAGGGCGGCAATGAACCTCCTGGTTTCTAAAAGCTGTTAGTAGGCCTAAGTAGACCTAATTGGTGGGTATATGTAACTCAAACTGGTGGCGTAATTTTAAGATATCACTGGAATTAAACTAATATCTATTCCAGATTTCAAGCCATACAGTGGCTTCCATCTGGAGTTAATATTCTGAAAGTTCCAAGGGCAACTTCACTGTTTTTCTAGCCTACTCGAACAATCTACAGCCACTGACCAGGAAAAAAAAGAGACCATCGAAATTTAACTCATCACAACCTCCTTCAACATTTTAATTTATAACATAATTTCTCCATTAAATGGAGATGTTTATTGCCAGTTGTAAATAAGTTTCTTACCTTTTCCATATTAATTAGCATCCCTGTTCAGGTTCTCTTAGGAAAGAAATGATTTATTGTTATTTAATGCATAAGTAAAGCGATATCAACCTCCATAGCGTTGAACAATGCTGAATTGAAGTTCCTTGGTGTATAAAAAGCGGACAACTCATGGTAAAATAATGGTTATTAAAAACAAGAACACCAAACACAATGTGCAAGAAATTAAGCTCCATACAATTGCAAGGAATGCTTCCAAAAAAGAGTAATGCCCGTGTAACAAAATTTCTCTCGCAGAAGCACAAACGATTTCTCTTTCGTTCTTTCAGTTTCTCTTGATTTCTCATTCATTCCCTCACCGTCTCTGTCTTATGTACTTCATTCTAATGCTTTCTCCTTCCTGTTTCCTCTTCTAATTTTATCTCTCCACCAATTTCTTTCCTTCCATTTATCTTCTACATATTCATTCTTTTTGCTCCTCGTACTTTTTATAACTTCACATGTTCTGACATTTCGTTTTCTCTTTCTGGCTTATTTCGTCACGTCTCGTTATTCTACCATTCCTATTAAACTTCCCTTTTTCCCATCCCTCCCTTTTGTTTCTCCTTTGTTTCTTTTTCTTTCTCTGTTTCGGTTTTACACTTTCTTTGTCTTTCTCTTTCTCTCTGATTGTTTATTTTTCTTTCTTTTTCCTTCTTTTCTATTTATCTCTCTTACTTTATATTCAGTCCTCTTTTTCCTTTACATTCTCTTTTTATCTTTCTTTTTCTCCTTCTCTTTTCCCATCGCTTTCTTCTTTCCTATTTTTCTCTTTATATTTCTTCCTTTCTCTTCCCTTCTTCTTTCCTATTTCTCTCTTTATCTTTCTTCCTTTCTTTTCTCTTACTCCTTTCCTTTTTATCTTTATATGCGCTTATTTCCGTTTCTTTTATTTTGCATTTATTTCTCTCTCCTTCCTTAATTAATTTTCTTCTTGCTCCTCCGTTCTGTTTAATTTCCATCCTTTTCCTCCCTTTCACATTTAATGTTTCTCTCTCTTTCCGTTTCTTCCTTTCTCTTTCTACACGGATAAGTCAATAAGCTGCAGATTCAATTAGTGACCTACATTTTGTAATGAGCAACCTGAAGCTAAGTAGCAGTATTATCCATGTGTAAGAATGAACGATGTGCGCAGAATGAGCACAAACGAAACAAAGAAGCAGCAGTTGCAGGACGGCGACACTTCTGCACGTGCGTACCATTGTCGAGCAGTGTTCCGTTGTGCAACTTTTCTAGGCAAAAGATCTGAAAGCAAAGGATCATAAAGAAATGCTGCCCGTGTACGGCCCGTGTCACGTCAAGCTATCTACATTTAAGAGCACAAATTCTCTGAAGACTGGACAAGTATCGGAAACAGAGTCGGTCGACGAGTGAAGATTGTCACAGTTGCAAATATGCAATTCGCGACTTGATTCGAGCAGAAAGGATAATGAGAAAGATGTATTATCTTGAATATTCATAGGTGATGAAACTTGATGAAACTTGGGTGCTTCATTACCAGCCCGAGGTAAAACGTACATCATTGCTCCGATCATGACGTTGAAAGTACACTCCTTTAGAGGCACCGCCATCTTTCAACTGCGGTTTTTTGTTTCTCTTGTACTGGCAATGATAGTACTGTCATCTAGCTGTAGTATTTTCAGGCGCCTCATTGAAAACTGTAGCTGGTCGCTACTTGAATTTGTAACTTACAGACCCTCACTTTTACCTATCTTTTCTCTCTCTTGCTTCTTTTCTTTTTCTCTCGGTTTATATTATTCTTTTTCTACTATTCCTTATTTTCTATATCATTACATTCATTTTCTTTCTCTTTCATCCTGTCACATTCTTTCTGTTACTTTGTATTTATTTTTCGTTATCTTTCTCTACAATCCTTTATCATTCTCTCCGTTCTGCCTTTCTCTTCCTTTTATCACTATTTCTATTTCTTCCTTCTTTTCCGTTTCCTTTTTTCATCTGTTTGATAATTGCTCTGGAATTTATAGACGTTGCTAAATTGTTATGGTAAAGTATATATTTTTTTCTCTCGAGAAAACAAACATCGCACTTCGAGGAAAACCCTGGCCAGTAGAGCCCGATCGCAAACTCGTGGCACCAACATGCGCGAGCTTCTTTCTGAGGCTTCGGAGTGGGGGATTCCGTGTGTGCGGGCGACTGCTTACTCATAGAGCGTACTGTTCAAAAGCCCCCCCCCCCCAAGCAAGACTCTTGGGCGAGTCCATGCAAGTGGATGCCAATTCGTCTTTCGCGCAGGTACCACGAGTTTGCTATCGGTCTCTACTTGGTGTGCATTCCTTAATCCTCTTAGTACCGACCCCCTTTGCATTTTATTATGTGTAAAATGCTAAGCAAATTCACACAAGCGAACCGCTCCACTAAATCTTCCTCTATGCTCTTAGCATAACACAACAGTGGTTTTTGCCGTCTGGAAAATAACAGCAAAATGGAAACTATATCACGATTAGATCGTGATTGACATTAAAGAGTTAAGCATGTATTAACAACTTTATTCTCTTAGGTATACTTTCTGCGGAGCTGCGTTGGAGCTTGGGTTGGATCCCCCTTTGGTCTTTGGTTTCTTCCGAGGTTTTCCACGTCCGTGGGACTGAAGGCGGATGGTCTATGGCGAGTCCTTGGCACCAACCCCTTTGATTTGAGTACCTGGTTGGGTTTTTCCGAGGTTTTCCCCAACCAAAAGGCAAATGCCGGGTAATATTTTGGCGAATCCTCGGACCTCACCTCATCTCACTACATCTCGCCAAAATATTGTAAAAAATTGCACAAAATTGTAGAAAATTACTAAATTGTAAAACTATAACAATTTGTAAAAATTGTAACTGTAATATTGTAAAATTTTGACTTGTTCCACATCTTAAAGCTTCATTGCTCATGTAAGATCTATGGAATAAAATAAATGAATAAATGACAGTCTTTTGCAGCTGTCGTCAATTCCTTCATCATGATGCCATACATGAATGAGAAGTTCAGTCAGACCTAGAACATTACAAAACTGCCATAAACTGCTTAATAATACGTTAAGTTATAAAATAATGGATAAAATAAGACACAGAATCTGAAAGTATAATCAGAATCACAAAAAAAATAAACTGGAGAGTAGGAAACAGCTGAAATTGTACCAAAGTCACTTACCGCATTGATCTATAAAACCAAGAAATTTAATATAATTTCTATTATGCTTTACAAGACTGGTTGAGTGGAAGAGAAGGCCTTATGACCTTAACTCTGCCAGCGAAAATAAAACATTCTATTCTATTCTATTCTGTTCTATTCTATTCTATTCTATTCTATTCTATTCTATTCTATTATTAAGAAAAAATGTTCCTACAAAAATCTAAAAATTAATTCAGATGCATGGCATTCTAATACAGCTTCAATATTGCACATATTTTAGCCGAAATGTTAATACATTCTTTAACCATAGTAACGTGGCCACCTCTGTAAAGATCCGATGTATATGTCCTATGTCTCTGTCCTTTTATTTTTTTTTATTTATATTTTAGTACTAAAATTTATTTATTTATTTATTTATTTATTCATTTATTTATTTACTTATTTATTTATTTATTTATTCATCCAGATATTTATACTTTTACAAATAATGCCTCATATAAAGTGAAAATGTTCATAAAATTTGTCAAAATAACCGAGATACGACGATTATTTCTTTACTTATTTACTTACTTATTTATTTATTTATTTGTTTATTTATGTATGTATGTATTTATTTATTTATTTATTTATTCATCCAGATATTTATACTTTTACAAATAATGCCTCATGTAAAGTGAAAATGTACACAAAATTTGTCAAAATAACCTAGATACGACGATTACTTATTTACTTATTTACTTACTCACTTATTTATTTATTTATTTATTTATTTATTTATTTATTTATTTATTTATTTATTTATTTATTTATTTATTTATTTATTTATTTGTTTATTTATTTATTTATTTATTTATTTATTTATTTACTTATTTATTTATTTATTTAGTTTGCTAATAATTGTAACATAATAGCACATTACGCAACGAGCCTATAATGGTAGTAATTAAGACGCGAGTATGTTTATGAAACGATCTCAAGCGAGTTTCATAATTTTCATACAAGCGTCTTAATTACCATTATAGGCAAGTTTCATACGACTTTTTATGCTCGACCATACTTCTAACTTGATATTATTCATAAGTATTCATATTATTCTTATCTGACTGGGGAGCGGAAGTGACCTTGTGCAATATCTCGTAAATTGTGAGATGTGCGCAGACGCGAAAGTATTGATTTTTTCCGAGAAACAAATGTAATTTACCTTGATATAATCTAGAGAGTAAAATGAACATTAATCTTGATATAACCTGGAAATTGATTTGGACATTGAAAAACGAGATAACAAATTGAATTTATTTGAATATTATTTACAATTAACGCTAATTATTATAGTAACAGAACATAACCTTCTGCGACAGTATTGGATTTCCAGCCTCCGTGACGTTTCGCTAGTTGTCTTTCGATTGCATATCCGAGAATAATCGATACTTGCGCTTTCATATTGCTTTCTGATTGGTGGAAAACCTGAACTTTAATGAATAGGTGTACTTTAATGAGGTCCATTAAAGGGCTGCTACCAGGTGTATAATTGCTACATTTCGGCATGGTCGAGCATAAAATATAATATATACAGAAAAGCATTAGCTCGCCCCTGAAAGAGTAGAACTCGTGCTCAGGGGCGGATTCCTGAATTGAAATTAATAAGTGGGAGGATAATTTCTTCTCATTCCATAATTTGGGACTTTCTCAATTAATAGTGTACAAATACGAGTTTGTTCTCAAATGTAATGAAGTCTGTAATACATGAAACTTTCATCTCTGACAATACCATGGCAAACCTCCGTGTTCTAGACAAAATACAAACATTGACGTAGGCTTCCGCGCAGGTCAGAAGCAACGCTTCTAGTCGCTCAAGAATAGAAAGTTTCTCGGCTAATTTTTCGATATCCTCGTATCGGAGTTCATAGATGCGATTGGCAGAGATCGATACACATATTATTGAAGTTGTTGGTTGTGTGTGGGGTTTGATTCACGTACCTTGGGACGTGATGCCACAGAAGTCGACGTATTTTTAAATCGTAAAAAGCTCTCGAAGTCTTATCAGTAAAAGGAATCTTTCCTCGGTCTTTTCCCGGTTGGCGTATGTCAATATTATTTGATCACCACAAAAGAGCAGAAAATGATAATGTGTCCGTGACATGGAAAGCAAAGTATGGTAGAAATTGGGTGAGGGGAGCGTAACATAGGCTATTATAGAAGGTTCAAAGACTCAAGAGACCAGTCAATACTGAGATCTTAGGAGGTAGAACAGAATAAACTTATGGGGGAGAGATAAAAAGTGATAGAATACAGACAAGGAAGGAGCAACGGTCAAAGTCTGAGGCAGGACAGTATTTTAAAGAATTTTAGAGAAGAATAGAACAAAGAAGATCGAAAAATGATGGGATAAGAGATATCAAACAGAAAAAGGGTTACTTCAAATGTTTATCTCCTCTCTTTGATTTCACGCCGGTCCCCAAATATCAGAGACTTCAGCCGTCTTTCACTTTTTGATATAGGGTAAACATTGGTGATTTCGTGATAATTTCATAAAAATTAATTTAAAATTCAAATGTGTAAATATATCCTTATTCCGATTTTTTAATCTAAAAGACGATAATTTGCTGTACAAATCTGGAGACATAAAAGATTGGACACGTTCTTGAATATGTGCCAAAAACCACTTTTACAACTTAAGCTAAAAGGCTGGTTATTTCGTGACAACCTTGGTAATTTCGTGATATTACGTTGATAATTTCGTGCGAGGTAGTAGAATTGTGGAAAAATTCATTAATGTCAAATGAAATTCTCATTTATTGTTACAAGACTTCAAACATAGTAATTCCGTCTAATATTCATAGCAAGAAAACATAGAAATATATATCAACACATAATAAGAATGAAATAAAAGTAAAAATTGAAATCGAAAAGGGATCTTCTTTGCTCTGAAAGGGTGAACACTTTTATTACGGACATTACTATAGCCTATATTACTAGGCTAACTCCAAAAGTAATGCATAACATTTGTTTAAAAATTATACTTTTATCCTACAGCTTTGCTATTTTCAAAAAATGTAGATACATCCTTTAGGAACAAAATGTGTCTCTTTTCCACATAATCCCCGTCCCTTTCAACTGCCTTACGTAACCTAGGAACGAGGGTCTGTAGGCCAGCACGGTAAAAGTCTGGACCAACAAGTCTGAGCCACTCTTTAGCAGCGTGCACGAGGGAGTCATCTTCTAACCTCGTTCCGCGAAGGGCTCCTTCAGTTTACCAAAGAGATGGTAATCGCACGGTGCCAGTTCAGGACTGTAAGGCGGATGTTTCAGTGTTGTCTATTCGAATTTTATGATCTGGTCTGTGCTTTTGTGACTGACATATGGCTGTGCGTTGTCGTACAATAGCAGAACATCCTGCTTCTCCCGATGTCGTCGAACACGACTCAGTCGAGGTTGAAGTTTCTTGACAGTTGCCACATACGCGTCAGAATTAATGGTGGTTCCGTGTGGGTTGATGTCCACAAGCAAGAGTCCTTCTGAATTGAAAAACACAGTAGCCATAACTTTTTCTGCCGAAGGTGCAATTTTGAATTTCTATTTCTTTGGTGAATTTGCATGATGCCACTCCATTGTCTGCCTCTGTCTCCGGTCCAAAATAGTGCAGCCATGTTTCATCTTCTGTTACAATTCTTGCAAGTAAATCATCTAACACTTATCATTGGCACTTAGAATGATAACAAATAAAACAGAAGCTACACTGAACCCATTGCGTCCCCCTTTTCTTTTTTTGTTATCACATCTTATCTTCAGATTTCTAAAATTCGTATTGTAATACAGTTTTTAAAATAGTAGGCCTATAAAATGTAACGTTTAATGCTCAACAAAATTTCGCCTCAAATAGCTAAGATTTCTATCAGTAAAGGTAAGCTTATATGGTGACTACAGCTGTATCTAAAATTCCAAAAACATTTCCTAAAATTTCATTAAGATATAATAAATCATTGTACCAAATATCATATTCTTACCTTTAGTAATAAGCCTGTAATGTAATTACAAACATCCACAAAATTTGTACGCCTGAGAAGTCGACGCTAACTTGCTCTCTCCAAACATAAAAGCTCACTGAAGCAGCTACAATATTCACACAAAGCATAGCTGTATGTTTCTGGAAACCGGATAACATATGCTATCCCTAGGCGGTAATTTGAATCTCGTAACACCATTGGTTAGTTCACGAATGAGCAAAGAAAAAGTATCACGAAATAACAACTGCCACGAAATTACCAATGTTTACCCTACAGCTTATTTCGTTTATATAACATCATTCCATTTTCGATCAATGAAGTGAAATGGAATTTTGAATTCCAACCAATCACATTCATAAATCGCCATAATTATTGCTAGATTTATCGCTATCAATTTATCGCACGGTCGTTCTTTTATTTAAACAGTATCGCCAACTGTTTCTCCGTAAATCGATGAGTATGAATCCATTAAGATTCATCTACACGGTTAAACTTTTCTTTCAAATTTACGCATTAAAAACAATGAATGCAAGACAGATATTTAATGTTGAATATTATATATTTACGCAGTGAAGATGACACAAAATCTTCATGCATCTTAATTGAAAATACGTTTTAAACTTGATTCTTCCCGGATTACATGCAATCGCGCATGAAAAACTGAACTGTGTATTCTTAACCTAATATAATTATGAACATTAAATCCAGGCGTTTGAGATGGATAGGGTATCTAGCACGTATGAGTGAATATAGGAATGCATATAGAGTGTTAGTTGGAAGATCTCAGGGAAAAAGACCTTTGGGGAGGCCAAGGCGTTATAGGCGGATAATATTAAAATGTATTTGAGGGAGGTGGGATATGATGGCAAGGACTGGACTAATCTTGCTTAGGATAGAAATCAATGGCGGGCTTATGTGAGGGCGGCAATGAACCTCCGAGTTCCTCAAAAGCCACTTGTAAATAAGTAAGTAAATAAGCTTAGACTTGGTTGACCATATCTTTATATTCGCCAGATTTACCTTTCTCAGACCATCACCTACTCCCGAAGAAAGGAGCATTCAAAGGAAATAACTTTTAATCCATTAAAAAAGTAATAGGAACTGTTAAACAGTGGTTTCAACATGAGAAAAGCAACTGTTTTAAGACTTAGAATTGCTTCATGACACAATTACGCTAAGTGTACATTTTTTTTAATTACTGCGTTGAAAAAAATAAATTTGTTTGGATGTAAAGTAACTTTTTTTTCCTGTTTTGAGCTAAGCCTTAGCAATATATATGTACAGAAGTATACATACATACATACATACATACATACATACATACATACATACATACATACATACATACATACATGCATACAATCGACCTGGTTGGCGAGTTGGTATAGCGCTGGCCATCTATGCCCAAGGTTGCGGGTTCGATCCCGGGCGAGGTCGATGGCATTTAAGTGTGCTTAAATGCGACAGGCTCATGTCAGTAGATTTACTGGCATGTAAAAGAACTCCTGTGGGACAAAATTCCGGCACATCCGGCGGCGACGCTGATATAACCTCTGCAGTTGCGAGCGTCGTTAAATAAAACATAACATTTTACATACATACATACAGCCGACCTGGTTGGCGAGTTGGTATAGCGCTGGCCTTCTATGCCCAAGGTTGCGGGTTCGATCCCGGGCCAGGTCGATGGCATTTAAGTGTGCTTAAATGCGACAGGCTCATGTCAGTAAATTTACTGGCGCGTAAAAGAACTCCTGCGGGACAAAATTCCGGCATATCCGGCGACGCTCATATAACCTCTGCAGTTGCGAGCGTCGTTAAATAAAACATAACATTTTACAAACATACATACATACATACAGCCGACCTGGTTGGCGAGTTGGTATAGCGCTGGCCTTCTGTGCCCAAAGTTGCGGGTTCGATCCCGGGCCAGGTCGATGGCATTTAAGTGTGCTTAAATGCGACAGGCTCATGTCAGTAGCTGTACTGGCGTGTAAAAGAACTCCTGCGGGACAAAATTCCGGCATATCCGGCGACGCTGATATAACCTCTGCTGTTGCGAGCGTCGTTAAATAAAACAACATTTCACATTTACATACATACATACATACATACATACATACATACATACATACATACATACATACATACATACATACCTACATACATACATAATAGGGACACAAATGTTAAATACTATTGATTACAGACGATATATCGGATGAAGCCTCCATACTGTAGTTATATACGTATGAAGTTAGATTCATTTAAGGGAAACAAGAAAATGGCTGAGGGGAACATAAACACGTAGGTTGTCCTTTAGAAATGGGATATTCTTGTCTGAAAGAGAAAACGCTGGAGAAATAGAATCACTCTTAACACAATAGGAGGGGAAAACTTCAAAGGGTATCTTCTCTTCAAGGTTGCCAACAAAGTTGGAAAAAAAAAATAATTGCCACTTTTTAGAAAGTAGAGCACAAGCGAAAGGTAATAAAGACGTCTATAGAGACACGTTCTGTAGTTTCTAGAAACATACACGTCACTGGAACAGTGGAATCAAACGCGCTATATGACTTTCCTCTACTGTGCGATAAGTTTAACAGAACCGCCATACACACACGCAATCCATCAAAATGTGCGAACTATGAAGACCTGCAGCAACTGACATTCGGAACAGAAAACTAACTTACATTCAAACTTTAAAATACTTTTCCTTCCATTTCCACTTTCTTCACGCTTCCAATTCTTCGAAACCTATCGGCACCAAAACTTGGAAACGTAAAAAAAATTCTAGACATGATTTTCTTCACCGTCTTCATTCTACAGTGGAATATATAGCACCAGCTCCTATGGTACAATACATGTTCTTGTAAATTATTTCGTCGTTTATTTCTGTCTTCTCCGGCAAGTAAAGACTGAGATCTTGAGAGCCGACATGATATACTGTATCTGGAACTTTGGTTTCGATACCCAGCGGTAACTGAAATGGAATTTATAGTGAACGAGATCTGTTGCAGAAGATGTCTGCATAAGTTCTCTCATTTCCCTCACTTTTATAAACTTCATACAACAAATCCTCTGAATTTTCCTCTAAATTTTGTCTTATTTCGTAAAAGTGAATGTTTTGAATGTAACATATAGCCTACTTACGATGAAAGAGTAATGGAACAGAGAAAAATTCTCTCCGGCGCCGGGATTTGAACCCGGGTTTTCAGCTCTAAGTGCTGACGCTTTATCCACTAAGCCACACCGGATTCCACCCCGGCGTCGGAAGAATCGTCTCAGTTTTAAGTTCCAACTCTTGGGTTCCCTCTAGTGGCCGCCCTCTGCACTACGTCATAGACATCTATGAACCTTAGGACCGAAGTCCACATATGTGCTGAGGTGCACTCGTAATGAGTGACTAGTTGGCCGGGATCCGACGGAATAAGCGCCGTCTTAAATCACGAAGTGATTTACGCATATCATATATATTATTATAATGTACCGAAGTACTCTTTCATCGTATGATGACGCAGAATATCTGCATGGAAATATCATATGTACTTCGGTACATTATAATAACATATAGCCTACTTACTAATTTTACATTTTACGCTTTTCACTATAATTAAGATAGTTTATCACGATGTTAATAGTACGAGAATATTATAATGTAAAGTCCACATCTGTGGAGTAACGGTTAGCGCGTCTGGCCGCGAAAACAAGTGGCCCGGGATCGAATCCCGGTCGGGAAAAGTTACCTGGTTGAGGTTTCTTCCGAGGTTTTCCCTCAATCCAATATGAGCAAATGCTGGGTAACTATCGGTGCAGAACCCCGGACTCATTTCACCGGCATTATCAACTTCATCTCATTCAGACGCTAAATGACCTGAGATGTTGATACAGCGTCGTAAAATAACCTACTTATATAAATATATAGGGTAGAGTAGCATAAATTGCACTGCTTCCTAAATCGCACCAGTGCTAGTTTAAAACAAATTACTATAGTAGTGTGGCATCTAGTGGTATGGTTACAATTTACCATATGAACTTCCACCATGTCACTTGATTTCTGCCACTTCTTTGTGTCAGCAGCGTGGTGATAGTGTATCTAATATAATCGCTCAGGTGGATGTATATTTAGCTAACATTTTGTAACTAAATAACGGATTTGTACGCAAAGCAATCCATAATCTTAAGATGTTATTCGTTTAAAGAGTTATTAAAGAACATTTAACTTAGTAGGATTTTCGAACATGTGGTAATTATAGGCACCGTGCATGGGTCTCAAAATCGTACTGGAGGCGCCGCGCAGTGTCTCAATTCCTAATTAACTACAGGCTCGCAGTCATTCACTAGTCATGTGTGATACAGACATTACATGCGGCTTTCTGCCGATAGAAAGTTATAACATTAGTAAAAATGGGTTCATTGATTCATAGTGTTCTGCCCAAGGGCAGGTCTTTCACTGCAAACCCAGAAATCTCCAATCTTTAATTATTTTATAGATTCAGTGGAAAGTTCAGTACTGCTAGAGGAGTGTAAAAACGTAACTACAAAGTTCCTTAAATATCAGTGAAGTTGTTTCGCATTTAAATCAGATTTCAGACAATTGAATGAGGGTGAACAGTCATATTACGAAAACATTGATATACTTATATTTGATGTCATGATGTGCGTAATATTTGTGTGTATAATGTCTCTATAAATTACGTATTTTAATGTGATTCAATTCTAAAAGTAGTCTTAATTACACTTCCTGAATAATGGGCGACTGCAAATTCTCTAAAACACAACACATGTGAACAATATCATTAACATACTACCTCTGATTGAAGTTCTGGCTGATATGTACATCTGTTATCAGGCTGTGCATCTCATTTGACGATATGTGTCAGAGGAAGAACAATATTGTTTGTATGCATATGAAGTCTGACTAGAGTAATTTGTAGCTAGTCGGCGATATATGCAGTGGAAGGGAAAAGGAATTGGCTACTCTACCCCATGATATTCTGGCCTAGTTGCCTCATAAGTGGTGCCTTGTTGGTATCACTTATGAGGTTCAGACTTCTCTTTGGACAGTTGAATAAACAACAAGATCAACATGCGGAAGCAGTTCAATTGATAGTTTGTGTAAAATGTTATACTGTATATTTTAATTCGCTGAATGCAACTTTCAACATGAATTCGAACACTGGCAACGCTGTAAGTAGTTTCGACTTCTTCAGCTGTTAATTTACCATCGTACAGATGCGGTGGAGTAACAACAATGATCCCTTTATCGGAGAGGTTTGTTATTATTCCGGGAAAACCTGACTTCATCACCGCCTTCTAATAAGTCAATAATCCGCAATCAGTTGTTATGAATGTGTCACTCGATCTGCCACGGTAGCATTTAGACTTAAAGGCCACCATCTGATCCACGTTGGGTGGCTGTTCCACTTCTTAACAATTAATTGTCACTCTACATTTTTCAATATTGCAGGCATTGTTTCCTGAATACTTTCTCTGCTAGGCCAAAACCCAAAATTACAGTAACCATTGTGGATGTCAACAACATTAAAGTGTCGGTAAAAATACATTATAATTATAATTGTACGATTAACTTCGAAGATCACCCTCATAGCAGAATACGACAATCCAGTTTTCATTTTAATTGGAAAATATGAGTAGACGATTTTCTTTACTAATCCTACTCTTGGACAGAATTTTTCGAAAGCTTTCGATGTGAAATTCACTAATAAAAATGGCAAAAATAATATGTATGGTCTACATCTTGGGGCGTTTCGACTATCTATGGTAGCTATTTTTGGGTTAAATGATAGAATTGGAAATATTTCTTATTATGATTCTACGGGTATGATTGTGTTTCAATTTCAATTGGCAGCAATTTTAACGATACAAATGTCACTCATTAAGTCTGGTAGTTCTCTCATATTTTATTGTAGAATAATCTCGGAAACCTAGCATTTCATTAAACATATAATTTGTTCCTGAACTCTTGTCATAACACTTATGTGACTTCAGTTCGGCATGTAATGGAATAGACACTTGAATAGACAATTCACACAATTCAACCGTGGAAGAAAAAACAAAACCACTAAGAATGGTTTCATTTACTTCTGCCTGTATGGCTACTTCATTTTTCGAAATAACACTTGTTGAGCATTCGCCTTCCATAAAACTTAAATGTTCATCTTTTCTTCTTCTTTTTGCGTCTCTTTCATACCTTTCCGGAGCTAGTTAAGATGAGGCAGTCTTTCTCTTGTAATCTTTTATAAAAATACTGGTAACGGTATGCTAGTTTTGGGGGTGTTCTGATCTCGTTCCCAATAAAATGAATACCGCAAATTCTTGCTGCGGGTGTTGGTTTCCAAGGTGAACCATCAGCACTTGAAATCAAGAATTAAATATTTATTTATTGTTGCTAATATTATACATAATATATATGTAAACAACTCAGTAATTATGTACTTTTTGAAATTTGAATGATAAATTCCTGTCGTTGTTAACTTAATGGTTATTTATAAACATAATACTATATACATTCTATGTTTTATATCAGGCCTAGTATGTAATAATACTATAATTACAAGCAGTGTAGCCTTATTTACTTTTGTCTGCGTACTGCATGGATCCTCAATTAGCGTCGTTGCTCTTCCGTTTTCTGTTTGGGAATGAATAAAAACAATATCGGTTGGTGTATTCCTATAAGCATTACTACACTCAAGAACACAGCAATTTGCGTTACCTTTCCGCTTTTTATGATCATCCATATTTCTAATCATTTAACCTGAGTTAAGTATATGCATACGCTTCAAGCACAACTCTGTCGCTGCCATCCCGCAGTTAGTAACAACAGTCGCCACCAGAGGAGCTTGCACGGTGCCTATAGGCTAGAATGAAGGAAATAATAACTTATGGCATAGTTTCTCAATTCGCACCACTTTGTAGGTGCCTAATTCGCACCGGTGCGATATGAGCAACTGTAGCAATTTTAACCGTACAAAAGAAAGCCCCAACAATTTTAACTGAACTAGGAATGCATCAGGTGGGTGCAATATCAAGTGGTGAAAAGGACGTCAATACAACAAGTGTGTGTTGTACAAGCGCACCGGTATTTTGTGCCACCTGTGATAATTTTTAAACGTCAAACAGTGCATCCTTCAGTATCAGCTGGTGCTCCTCCAGGATCGTTATTTGTTTGCTCTGAGTCAGGTTACATCAACAGTGAACTATTTGTCGAAAAGTTCAAACATTTTATTTGCCACTCAAACCTGCCATAGAAAAAAGTGCTGCTTCTGTATGTCCACCTATACGATCCATTCCAAAAATTTAGAAGCTAGATTATCTCGGGAAAATGGTATGCTCCTGTTTCAGCTTCCTCGTCATAATACTCATAGGCCCAGCCTTTAGATGTTTCTATCTTCAAATCATTTCAGACAGCTACATCATGAAGCAGTGCTTAGGTGGCTTCGAGATAATCGTGGAGAAATGGTGACGCAGTTTACAGTCTGAACTGCTTGGTGAAGCACATGGCAAATGTATAACAATAAAAAAACGCATTCAGAAAGTTTAAGTGTTACGTAATTTATGCTCTATTTTTTTTTCAATTTCATTTGAAGATGCGTTACTCTCTTTCATTACTTTCAATAAACTTGTAATTTGCATTTATTACATTATTCATTCAAATACTCGTCAATATGTTCATTATTAAAAGCTTTCCTTCATCCTGTTGCCTGCAGATAAAGAGGTGCGATTTAAGAAACCGCAGGTGCTATTTAGGAAACTAGTTGCCTAAATGGCGCCACTGATATGTATTTCGAAAATGTCATTTTAATTAAAAAATATTAAGTCAAATTCAAGGATTCTTTTTTACATCAAAGGTAAATGCTCTGGGAATGTACCTCTGTAAAGGAATGCAGAAAATAAAAAAAATGTGTAGATCTATGAATTAAATGCGCCACCATATATTTTGTGCGAGATCGTGCGTATTTGCTTGTTTTCCGCACAGAACTAATACGCGGTAAGTGTGAAATACCACATTCAGTATTCCCAACGTTCACACATAATAATTTCCCTGTTCTTACCGCTTAAGCGCGACATTCATTTTACTGCTATAGTAATTATAAATTGGAAACTTACCACTGCAATTTCACCTACATTGCAATGTTAATTATTGTTTTTAATTATTTGCAAAAATTAAGTAAATTCTACTACTCCACGAAACTTATTGCATTCCTGATACAAGTAACATTAAGGAAGCCGTGAAAAAATCAACAAGATTCCAGATGCGGATGTTATTACTGGAATATGTTATATAAATAATATTGTTAAAATATTAAAATGAAAAATAAATCATTACATAACCTTACCGCTTGTTTTAAGTTCGCATTTATACACTAGGGGAAAAAAAAGACAGACGTATATCACGGCCTGCTGGAGTATAGTAAACACAGAAAACATTTTATAGCAACAATGCTGAAGAAAGATATTTTGGTTTTCCGAAGTTGCCGTCATTAAACAGAAACCAAGATTGAGATTTCATTGCAACTAATTAGAAATTCGTCTTTCAGGTATGTAATAAACGATCTTCGCACAAAATAATGTACGATACACGAGCGGTATGTTTGTTTTCATGTTCTCGGAAATTAAAAAAGCCCAACTACGTTTCGCTTTTTCAATCTTTTCCTCGAACATGAAAACGTCAACATACCGCTCTTGTAACGTATATTACTATTAAAGGTAACATTTGAAGGGTTTATGTGCAATATACAGGGACATCATTTTATTTTTACTTGCATTTTTATTGTACCTGTATTTCTGAATGTACTTCACTCCCACCCCTTCACTAATGTCCTTGCTCCCGTCAGACACACAAACTTACGGCCGCTGTTGCATTCAAAGTCTTCAAGCAGTGAAGTAAACACTGTAGTGTATAGTGTGTTTCAGAAATATGGTTGCGTTTTCTATAGAAGAAAGAACCTATATTAATAATATCGTACTAAAAAATTATTTTTAAGAAACGATAAATTCAATTTCAGAGAATATGCTTCAAAATGTTTTTAATAATATTCGTAAAGAATTGAAGCCTGCATTGTAATGAACGGCAACCATTTTCAGCAACTTGTTAAAAATTCAGATTAGCTTATTTTGAATTGAGGTGGCTACAAGCAAAGGAATGTTAGTGACATTTGTAATAACATGAGTTAAGTGCATCCAGTGTAAGCTATAGTATCTAAAATTTTAGTGGCAAGGGATATTTTAATCTCATCACACATTAAAATTTAAATAAAAATTTCACCGATTTTACGAAAGCTTAAATATTTAAACCCCATTTTCTCAAAAGTAACTTAAGTGCACTTACAGCCCTTTACTTATGACCCCCGCAATTTAAATGCACTCTCTATATTGTATGTTAAGATCAATAATAAAATTAATATGCTAAATAAAGTAGGCATTACATAATGAACATAGCCGCCTGAAAAGTTGAGTTTTTGAAAAAAAAATGTTACTACTCTACTGTATTTTGATAAATTCCATAAAAGTGATGATCAAACTGAAAATCGTAATATCGTATTTCCCTACAACATAAATGGATACACTACTTTTCTCTCCTCCTATACCTAATAA
This sequence comes from Periplaneta americana, assembly GCF_040183065.1. Classification (NCBI taxonomy): domain Eukaryota; kingdom Metazoa; phylum Arthropoda; class Insecta; order Blattodea; family Blattidae; genus Periplaneta; species Periplaneta americana. Next base: position 167,405,881 of record NC_091119.1, on the reverse strand, counting down.
AATGATTTGTTCACATATTGCACTAGCAACATCAAACTCCTGTAATGGAAGGGGGCAAAAGTGTTTCCGAGTATAGCCAGGTTAATGTTAAAAATGTTGGTAAAAATAAAGTGATGTCCCTGTATGTACGCTGTTTTAAAGAGCAAATTTTGTACTTTTTTAAAACACAGAACAAAAAATTGGGATTTTGACTCAAAATCACTACCCCGATCCCTAAGTAAAACAAATGCAGTTTCATATAGACTAATTATTCTCCAAAGAATTTACATAATTATATTGTAATATTTGGCAGGTAGGCCAGTATAAACTGCAGTGAACTTGAAGCACATTTTGTTTTAATCTTGTCAAATTTTTAGCAATATGAAACAGTCTTTGACAAATTTTTATCAATATTGATCAATCTTTGACAAGTTTCGTTTAACATATTGAATTGGAAGACAAATTTGATCGTGTACAAGCAGCTTCAGACCACGATGTTACGGCGGAGGACTTTTCATTAACTACATTTTTCCATTCATTTATTCATTCATTCATTCATTCATTCATTCATTCATTCATTCACCCAGTCCTTTATTCATCCTTTCTCTATTTTATCCATTCTTCTAATCACTATTTACCTACTCATTTATTTGTCTGTGTATTCAGTCTTTCATTGATCTATGTAGCCTACATCTGAGTTATACTATTCTGAAAATTATTAATTAACTAAAGTGAGAGTAGATTCCTGCATGCTTGTTGGACATTCCTCGTCTATGGTGTAAATATTAGCGCACATGAATCTGTTGTTGTTGAGCTTCCTTCACAGCGAATTCCTGACTAAGTTGTGTAGCTGGTCACTAAAATCATGGCAAAGAGCTTAGGAATTCGAGCCTCGGCTTTCTCGATACAACCACATGGCTAGCGTGCCTCAGAACAGAAAACAATTCATACATACGAGAGGCGGTCTGTATGGAACATTCCGACCAGCTTTATATTGCAATTAAGCTTCTAATAGGACAGCAACTAGATTGAGACTTTATGAGATGTTACAGTTCCCACAACGACATGAGGATTTATACGTATCTGTAGCGGAAATGACATATAAAATATTTCCTTCAATCTCGTTATTGCTCTGTAAATGTCCATTTCCTTTCTTGTGCTCTGTTTCTTTTATTACTGCTGAAATTAAAAGAGATGTCTCATTGTGGGGGAATATTGTGCCTTTCTCAATTAACCATACTGAGAGACATCTCTCCTTCTAGTACTCTTAAATGGATTTCTTTGTTTGGATGACAATGAAGCAATTGCAAAACATTTCATAAAAGAATTTTTGTAAACTGGTTCGTTTTCTATTTATTTTACGAGGATATTCCAAATGCTTCTTTATCTCAAAAGGCAGGAAATGTCCTGCGATCCAAAGCTGCGATCGTTGTAGGTTCGATTCCCGCTTGGGTTCATTACCTGGTTAGTTTTTACGAGGTATTTCCAACTATACGGCGAATGTCAGGTAATTAAATGGCGGATAATAATAATAATACTAATAATAATAATTTATTTTAGCTGGTAGAGTTAAGACCGTAAGGCCTTCTCTTCCACTCAACCAGCAAAAAGTATATATACATATGCATGAACTTACAAAGAATTCAACAATTTGATTTAGATGAGAGTTACATGTATGCAAGAGTTATTTGCGAATTAAACAACAAAATACTATGAACTATTAATTAAACACTGAAATAAACTGTGTAAGCTTAGCAGAATTAAGCTAAAATACATAGAATGTTAATATATTTCAAATAATATTAGATAATAGAAAGAGATTATTATGAGACAATTTTGAAAATACAGCACTATCAGGATGATGTCTAAAGAAAGAAGTAACAATGTAGTCTGTGATAGTTTAAATCAGTATGATTGGAGTGAAATGCTAATAAGGTTATCTTTTAAGCTGTTTTTAAAGGTGTTTATTGTCTTGCAGCCCCTAATACTTTGTGACAAGGAATTCCATTGACGCGAGGTGGATACTGTAAAAGATGATGAATAACAAGATGTTCTATGAAGACGTATACTTAGCGTGCCACAGATAAGTGGTCTGGTATTTACGTCGTGGTTAGAGTATAGATAAGAGAAACGAGACGAAAGGTAATTTGGTGTTGAGGTGTGCAGAATTCGAAAGAGTAAAGACAAAGAGTGTAAAGTTCTTCGTTCTTTAAGTCGGAGCCACGAAAGACTTGCGAAGGACGGTGATATGTGATCATATCGTCGGATGTTGCACACGTATCTGACGCACATATTCTGAGCTCGCTGTAACTTGACTGACAGTTCAGAACTTAGGTCACTTAACAAAACGTTACAATAATCGAAGTGCGGCATTACTAGGGTTTGTACTAGGGTAAGTTTTAGTTTTGCTGGGGCAAGAAGTTTCTCAAGCGACTCAAACAGTGAATGGAGGAACAGATTTTTTTATCGTTTCTTTAACTTGAAAATTCCAACTTAGATTATTATCAAAAAAGAAGCCAAGATTTTTTACGACAGATGAATAAGGGATTAGCGTGTTGTTAAGGGTAACAACTGAAAGATTATCATCCTCATCTTAGCAAATAACATCTTTGTCACCAATTCTAACGATGGTAAGTAAGCTAGTAGTTGATACAGCACGTTAAATAACCGAGTAAAAATTAATTTAGATTGTGAATATATTATATATAGTGTAATTAACATTATTTCTATTCTCTAGAATAATTTATGGTTCCGCGCCGTGGCGTCGTGGTCTAAGGCATCCTGTCTAGGACTCGCTTTACGGAATGCGCGCTGGTTCGATTCCACATGGGGGAAGAACTTTTCTCATGAAATTTCTGTCAGTGTATGGGACCGGTGCCTACCCAGCATCGTGATGCACTTGGGGAGCTACAATAGGTAGCGAAAATCCCGTTGCGTATGCCAACTATAACAGCTTGGGGGATCATTGTACTAACCATACGGTACCTCCATTCTGTTTGGATGATCGTCCACCTCTGCTTCGGCATGTGGGCGTGAGGCCAGCAGTCAGCTGTTCGGTTTGGGCCCTTCATGGGCTGTGGCGCCAAGGATTTACTTTTTTTTAGAGTAATTTCTTCTTCTTCTTTTTCTTAATTTCATGGTATAGGCAATCAAATGCCTGTTCCGTCTTCAAAGTCCTCCAGCCATCGTTTCCTAGGTCTGCCCACCGATCTTCTTCCTTTAGGATGATACTGCATTATTTTTTTTTTAGTAAGTCTGATATCTGGCATTCTATCGACATGTTCTTTCCAATTTTGTTTAAAATCTTTTAATCTTTCATTTATATTAAAAATTTCTAACTCTTCTATTATGTTTTCATTTGTTATTAAGTCTCTCTTCGTACATCCCTTCACATTTCTTAGAAATTTCATTTCTGTCGTCTGTATTTTGCTTTGTTGCTTCTTGGTTAATGTCCAAGTCTCACTTCCGTATGCCAGCGTAGGTACAGCCATGACTTTATAAAATTTTAATTTTCTTTCTTTACGTATTTTGCTTCTAAATGTTCTATTAATTGTTCCACAAACTCTTTGAAAATTACATATTTTATTGTTCACGTCATATTCTTTATCAAAGCCAACATCACTTCCCAAATAATTAAAATGGCTTACCTGTTCTACGCAGCAGTTATTTATAGCTATTTTTGTTCTAATCGGTTCCTTCCCTATAAATGCCATTACCTTTGTCTTTATTAGAGAAATTTTCATGTTATATTATTCTCCAATTTCATTAAGTTTATAAATAGAGTAATTTATGTGGCATTATTATTCTTTTCACGCAACTTTGTTCATGTTCTCATCTTCTTCGTGGGTACAATATTTTGTCTGGGCACATGTAGGCTTAATATTTAAATTATCATAACTTAACAGCGGCTAAGTCTTAACATTACAACCGGGCAACGTTGCTTAAACGCGAATGGCTCTTGTTGTTCTAGATGGCTAAAAAGCCGCGATCTCCATTAACTAAGTCGCATTAAATGGGTATAGTAACGATATTGTATATTTACGTGCGGTCAAATCAAAATTTGAAGCTTATGCCTTATCCTTGTAGCTATGAAGTGACAATATTAAAATCGCTGACGTATTTCACGATAGTAAGGGAATTAGTAGTAGTAGCAACAGCATTAACAGCAGAAATAGCAGTATTAGCAGCAGCACTAGCAACAACAGCACCAGCAATAGCAGGAGTACCAGGAGCAACAGAAGCAGCAGCGACACCAGTAGTAGCAACAACATAGCAGTAGTAGTTGCAGCAGCAGTAGCACCAATAGTAGTAGCAGCAGCAAAACTAGCAGTAGCATTAGTTGCAAAGTAGTAACAGTAGAAGCAGCAACAGCAGTAGTAGCAGCAACAGCACTAGCAATAGTAGAAGTACTAGCAGTAGCAACAGCACCAGCAGTAGTAGCAGCAACATCACTAGCAATAGTAGAAGTACTAGCAGTAGCAATAGCACCAGCAGTAGTAGCAGCAACATCACTAGCAATAGTAGAAGTACTAGCAGTAGCAACAGCACCAGCAGTAGTAGCAGCAACATCACCAGCAATAGTAGAAGTAATAGCAGTAGCAACAGCACCAGCAGTAGTAGCAGCAACATCACTAGCAATAGTAGAAGTACTAGCAGTAGCAACAGCACCAGCAGTAGTAGCAGCAACATCACTAGCAATAGTAGAAGTACTAGCAGTAGCAACAGCACCAGCAGTAGTAGCAGCAACATCACTAGCAATAGTAGAAGTACTAGCAGTAGCAACAGCACCAGCAGTAGTAGCAGCAACAGCACTAGCAATAGTAGAAGTACTCGCAGTAGTAGCAGCAACAGCACTAGCAATAGTAGAAGTACTAGGAGTAGAAACAGCACCAGCAGTAGTAGCAGCAACATCACTAGCAATAGTAGAAGTACTAGCAGTAGCAACAGTACCAGCAGTAGTAGCAGCAACAGCACTAGCAATAGTAGAAGTACTAGCAGTAGCAACAGCACCAGCAGTAGTAGCAGCAACATCACTAGCAATAGTAGAAGTACTAGCAGTAGCAACAACACTAGCAGTAGTAGCAGCAACAGCACTAGCAATAGTAGAAGTACTAGCAGTAGCAACAGCACTAGCAGTAGTAGCAGCAACAGCACTAGCAATAGTAGAAGTACTCGCAGTAGTAGCAGCAACAGCACTAGCAATAGTAGAAGTACTAGGAGTAGAAACAGCACCAGCAGTAGTAGCAGCAACATCACTAGCAATAGTAGAAGTACTAGCAATAGCAACAGTACCAGCAGTAGTAGCAGCAACAGCACTAGCAATAGTGGAAGTACTAGCAGTAGCAACAGCACCAGCAGTAGTAGCAGAAACATCAGCAATAGCAGCAGCAGCACTAGCAGTAGTAGCAGTAACACTAACCGAAGTAACAGCAGTAACAACAGTAGCAACATCAGCATAGCAGCAGCAGAAGTAGCAGTAGTAGCAATAGCACCAACCGAAGTAACAGCAGTAACAACAGTAGCAACAGCACCAGCAGTAGTAGCAGCAACATCAGCAATAACAGCAGCACTAACAGTAGCAGCAGTAGCACCAACCGAAGTAACAGCAGTAACAACAGTAGCAGCAGCACTGGCAGTAGTAGCAGTAGCTACAGTATTTTCTTTGAAGTTACGATTTTTTAACTATACAGGAAATTCAGCTTCGGAGATAAGTCTCGACAAATTTAGCCTGGAACGATTCACTGCTTTACTTGCCTCCCGAAAGAAGTCATACTCAGGGTTTTATGTAGCTAGCGCGGTGGTCATCCATTCAGTCAACCGAGTTCGATCCCCGGCCAGATCGTGATGAAATTTGTGATGAACAAACCAGACGTTCAGAAGGTTTTTCTCAGAATACTTCCGTTTCTTTCTAACGTTCAACCAACAATCTCCACTTCTTTCTCATTTCATTTATCATCTGCAATTGTTAAAAATGGACTGAGATGAAGTCTTGGGGGTTATCTTACACGTTTTCGATTTCAGTTCAAGAAAAGCTTGCTGTCACGGACTCTGTGCCTTAGGCCTGCTCATTTCTGAAATGGACTGGCTCACGCAGGATGACACACCTGTCAGAATCGGATGCCATCCAGTCCACCTCTTAGACTTGGGACTTGGACCATCATCGCATATACAATGTACAATAAATATACAGGATGCTCCAAAAGTCTCGATCCATTTCTATTTAATCGGCAATATTTTATTTCTGTTTCAGATTAATCAAGAAGTATGCTTACTGTTGAAGAACAAATAACAGTTGTTTCCGTTCGATTGCGTTTATTAAGCTATGGACAAGTGCGTCAGGAGTGTGAACGAAAATTTCACAAACCAGCACCTACTAGAGCCAATATCCGGATGTTAGTGAACAATTTGAAAGAACGGGAAGTGTTCTTGACGAAAAGCTTTCAGGCATACCACAGACCTCTGCAAATGATGTTCTACTTATTCTGTAAGCAATTTAAAAGCAGCTCAGGCGCGTCGACTCACTGTTTCTGTAATGTATATATGTATTTATTTACACTGCAAGTGGGCAAGCACCCGGTGGCAGTGGTATACACAATAAAAACAATACACAATAAAATTACAATACACAATACAATTATATACACAATACAATAAGAATACACAATACAATTTAACACAATATTTACAATTAATAATAATAATACATAAAATAACCTAATTAATAAGTGAACCTAATTTTACAATACAACCTATATATATATATATATATATATATGTATGTATAGGACCTACATAAGTTTCACATTGGTAATGATAATAGTCTTTCACTTTACTCTCATCTCACTCACTGTAGTGGCACTATGACCCATTTCACTGACACTATAGAACACATTTCATTTACACTATAAATTATCATTGATAGGAACTATTCACTGCACTGTAAACCATAACTTCACTGGCTCACCACGCTTCACTGATACAACAGCTCAAATAAGACAAATACATCCTTTTGCATACTTATAAACAGAACTACATTTAAGCTAAACATTTCTAGCCTAAGACCCTCTTACACGCTATTTTTAAATAATTTACAATTCAAACCAAGTGAGTAACTCGTCAGGCTAAATAAATACATGTCACCTTAAAAAATTAAATGTTAAATGTCACCTTAATTTTAATTTACACTTTATACACAACTTATTAAGTTATTCTTAAATCTCCTTAAGGAAGGACAGCCTCAAAGACCGCTGCAGATAGATCATTCCGATCATTTATAGTTATATTTAAAAATGAGAATTTACCTACATCCGTTTTCTGTTTCCTACATTAATGAACTGTACATTCCCAGGACAACAGTCTGGAAAGTTCTGCGGTTTACACTCCACAAACGTGCGTATCATCTGCAAGTGCTACATCATTCAGAACAGGAAGATTATGCTGCCTATCAGTCTAAGTGCCATGATCTGCTTGAGGCTGCTGTTAATGAGAATCTAATGAACCATAGCCTTTTCAGTGACGAGACTACATTCCATACTTGTGGTCTTGCGAATAAGCATAACTGTCGAATATGGGCCGACGAGCAACCTAATGCTACTTACGAATGGCAAAGGGATACGCCCAAAATTACTGTGTGGTTAGGTGTAACAGCAACCAAAACTGTATGGTCCATACATGTTTCAAGAAGCCACAGTCACTGGAATCACCTATTTGGACATGTTTCAACAATTCCTAGAACCATACCTTACTCAGGATGGTGTTTTACAGTCTGTTGTCTTTCAACAAGATGGTGCTCCACCCCACTTCGCTGTGGTTTTTCGTGACTATATGAATGAAATCTTCCCGGATCGTTGGATCGGCAGAGCTGCACCAAAACTGGGGGTTCACCAGACTTAACCCCACTTGATTTTTTTGCTTGAGATTTTATTAAGTCAAGATTCGTGACCTTATTTACGGCAACGTATTTTCGAAGCAGTAGCAGCTACTACACCATGCAAGCTTCGTAATGTTTTTAGAGCGACAGTAAAATCCTAGGACTAGTGCTTCCAAATGGAAGGGGGCAGATAGAACTGTATTGAGTATCGTACATAGACTTCTGACAAATAACATATGTAACAATCATTAACGTTGGTCCATGCTTTCAACACAAATGGATCGAGACTTTTGGACCACCCTTACTAACAGCACTTGTATATACTATTGTACATACTGTATATACTATATGTTCTACTATTAAACTTATATGCGCGTGTCACTACGGATCATTGCTGCCATGCCTGTTCAGTCAGTCTATGAAACAACGTCAGATTGTCTTTAAGACATGCCAAGGATCTATTTTCGATTTTTCCTGGAATCTCTCCATACACGTCTTATAGCTAGTCTTCTTCTCTACTTTTCAAGTGATGAAGTTAGTATAGATTCCAGATGTTTCCCTGGTTCTAGATAACTTCTCCGTTTCCTATGTCCTGTGTGTTGCCTACATTCAGAGGAGTCCGGAAACTTATTGATTAGAATCTGGATTGCATGCGTTCTTGCACGCAGACTGCTCATAACCTACTTGCAGAGAGCACTAGAATCGAGGAAACTGCTCTTACTTTCTTCCATCACTGTTAGAAATCTAGAAGTGGAATATGTTCACATTTGCATTCAGTTGTTTACCATCAGTTCTGCTGTCCTCTTCTACAAAACAAGTTAATACATGATTGGAAAAAATGAGAATACAATACAGGAAGAAAGTGAACTCCTTAAAAAAAATGTACTTCAGACACTTTCGTGTGGGAAATAGTGTCTGTTGTGTCGATGAATGTGAAGAAATAGTCATTAGGCTAGCAAATTTGAGGTTAATATAGGTAGTAAGTAGGATTTCTTTATTTATTATTTTATTATTTATATAAATTTAAATATACAGAATACAAAATATAATTACAACAATAGAAATAGAAATAAAATAATACAATCAATATAGAAAAGAGGATACAGTAATATTAACCAAATTTGAGGACCGAATGACCAGTGCTCGTGTTCGGTCGCAGTACAGATATATTATTAACAGGCCTATAAGAGACTATACAAAATAAAATAAAATAGGAACTAAAATTAAAATTAAAACTACAGTGAAATTATATAATATGATGTATTAATATAAGAGGAATATAGAAAATAAAATAAAATAGGAACTAAAATTAAAATTACAGCTGCAATGAAATTATATAATATAATACTAAGATAGAGAAGAATAATATCGTACGTGAATAAAGTAGGACAATATATATATATATATATATATATATATATATATATATATATATATATATTCCAAAATTATATAATAGAAATATAATATAGGCTGATTAATTCATACACATAGGCTATAAATTTATGTAATCAAGTTGAAGACATTAACACGTTTCTAATTTTCTTGTTATATGTTAGTGGGTTAGTGGGATTCTACGGAATAATAAGGGTGTAATTGATGTTTTGTAATTTGAATGTTGCATCAGTGAAGAAGTATGTTGTGCCAGTGAAGTGTGTTGTGTCAGTGGAGTATGTTTGTGTGAGTAAAGTTTTATAGCTTATAGTGGTAGCGCAAAGTATTTGAACAGGAAATGTTTTTGAAGTGTTAGTGAAAACAGGACAGTGTCAGTGAAATGTGTCGTAGTTCCAGTGCAGTGAGTGGGTTGAGAGCGAAATGAGTGTAATGCTGAAAGGTACTTGTGCATGTATGAACATATACTCGTGGGTTTTAGTTCGAACTTAGGGTTAAGATACAAATTAGATTTACTTTAAATGTTATTTAAGTGATCGTGCTTCATTTTATTTAGGATGCTCCTTGTTAATATTATTATTATTATTATTATTATTATTATTATTATTATTATTATTATTATTAGTGCTATTAATTGTAATTTATATTAGTTGCCATTATTGAGTGTAATTAATTACCACTGCCACCGGGTATTTAACCAATTACAATGTGAATAAATAAGGTGGGTGCTCCTGTTATGGCCATGTTCCTGATATGGCCACCCCCCCCCCTATTGTGAGTTAATTAACAAAAAAATCCGCTAAATTGCAGCAGCATCCAGTGAAAGGGCATCCTGGTATGTCACTTGATCGTTTTCCATCCAGTCAGGTTGAGCAATATGGTGTCAGTTGCCTGTTTTGCGGTTTTCATGTGACCTCTTCTTATTTTTCTCTGGTAAGTCTCCTTTGTTTTATGCATGTTTTTCAAAGACTTGTTTCATGAAAACCATAGTACTCTATTCAGTTTTTAATGTTCTGTTGATTGGTGTTGTCATTGATGGCGTATCTTTTACGAGTTGTTCATAATCAAACGATTTTCGTGAAAGCTTACCTGCTCCTGATATGGCCATATCAAATGCACCATGGCCATATCAAGTTCATTTCACTTTTAGTTTTTAACCTGACAAATTTACATGCCTTATAGCTGGGATTACGCAAAAATTTTGTATTTTAAGAAAAACAGACTGATAGACTTAGAAATAATAGAACAGGTTCATGCATTTAAGTATCTTGGCTGTACTATTTCAGCATTTACATTTAATGCTGATCTAGAAGAAAATGTCCAGAAATACAATAAATTAAATGGATGTATAAACAGATATTTCGGAAAGAATATGAAACAAGATCTAAAAATCAGGATGCATAACATTACATAAAAACCGGCCCTTCGCTATGGAAGTGAAACATGGGTACTAAGACAACAAGATAGAAAAAGAATAGAAGCATCAGAAATGAGGTTCCTAAGACACGCCCTGGGAGTCACATTAAGGGATAGAATGAGAAGCGAAGACATACGGAAAGAACTTAAAACAACAAATATGGTCGAAGAAATTCATACCTATCAACAACAATGGTATATGCATGTACAACGGATGCCCCCTGATCGTTTCCCACGGCAAGCATGTTTTTATCAACCCCAAGGTAGACGAGATATTGGTCGGCCACAAACAAGATGGACTTCGCAGTTCCTTTAGTCTCGGAACGGGATTTACCCATCCTTGATAGGAAGAAGAAGAAGAAGAGAAGAAGAAAAACAGCGTATTTTTTTAATGGAAAAACCTATTTTGACTACACTTTTGAATTTTAAAAAAGATTATTAAGTGTCATGTCTATTCATTTTACACCAAAATTATTTAATTTTAGCGCAACTGCGCTATCAAACTGAAAACAATCACGATTTGTAGGACATTGAACAAGGGTGGCCATATCATGTGCACATGTTCCTGATATGGCCACTAGGTAGACTTTTGGAATTTGGGGCTTTTTGGACAATTAAAGCTACTTTTATGAGGAAAGGAAATTGTTTTAAGAAAGTCCATTAGACTGAGAACGAGTAAGAAAAAAGTGGTTTACATTTTTTTCAAAATGGCGGCTAGAAAAATTCTCAAACTTTAACGTGGCCATATTAGGGACACCTACCTTACATACATACTGGTACCTACTGTACATTATAAGTTGCCTGTATTGTGAAATGATGCTGTGTTCTGAACATTTTTTTTGAACCCGCATTATCATGTGTGAACATAAGAGTTGCGTTTACCCTAAATTATTATTAATTTCATCTTAAATGCAAATGTGAACATATTCCTCTTCTAGATTTCTAACAGGGATGAAAGAAAGAAGTTTCTTCGCCTCTAGTGCTCTCTCTGCAAATGCGTTATGAGCAAGCTGCAAACATGAATGACATAAATCCTGTTTTTTTTTTTTAATTTCTGTATTTTCACAATTAATATGCAATTCCGAAAGGACAGGCCTTCATCATCGTTTTCAAGAACCTTAAATCAGTCTACACTAATACTTTCATCCAAATCCAATCTTGCCCTACTGAAAACTCTCCCTTGTCAGAACCGCCGAGTTGCCACTTTGACCGCTGCAATATAAAATGTTTTCCAACTAATGTTTCCAGAATAAATTGCCGATTAAGTGTATTTGTTCAATAAAATTAGTTTCTGGAATTGTTATAGAAAGAGAAATCTGTTAGTCGAATCTACAAATGTTTACGAATTCTCAGCGACGGTGATCGTTACCAGAGCCAATGAGGGCTCCCCGCGATGCCCTCCAAAAGGGAAAAATTGAGAGTACTTCACGCCGCCACACTAGACTTCAACATTTCCACCTCACAGGATTCTGAAAGAGCTACTCCATTCACGCTCGTTTAATCGCTGCTGAGTAGTGAAACGATTAAAACAGTACTTGTTACTCAGTCGGCTTTTCAAGTGCGAAAAAACTCAGTAGCTATTTACAACTCTTTATGCTCATTCAGAATTAACGCTTCTATGGTAACAGGGTTGCGAGCAACCCCAGCGAGATATTATTTTATGTGTTACATTGGTTTTTATGTTTCTTATTTTATGCCCGTCTATGTAATCTCACGTCATTGTTCAAGGATTCAGAATGTTCGTTGTCTTAGCGGCAGTCCCGTTATTTTCGGTTCTAAGTGGATTTAATTGTTCCTCCGGGTTGTACACCATCCTTGTTACCTTCCACAGTGTCAAATATTTCCTCTTCCTTTTATTTGAAGTGTGCCCTTTTACGTTAGAATAATTTAATGTTACAATGATGCGAAAGAAGGGGTTGACGTGTTGGACATCATACATGATGGATGAGTGGAGCGGAGAAACATTCATTCCGGCATGGGGACTCGAACCCGGGTTTTCAGCTCTACGTGCTGACGCTTTATCCACTAAACTACACCGGATTCCAGTTACGATGCCGGATTGAATCCTCTAAGTCCATCTACATTTGGAGAAAAATAATGGACTCTTTTTTAGTCTTTCTCTTTATGGAAATCTTAGCAATATAGTACATTTAATTATTTATTTATTTACTTATGTATTTACTTATTTATTTACTTACTTTTTTATTTATTTATTTATTTATTTATTTATTTATTTATTTATTTATTTATTTATTTATTTATTTATTTATTTATTTATTTATTTATTTATTTATTTATTTATTTTGCTAATAATTGTAACAAAATATAATATAAACAGAAAAGTTTAGCTCGTCCCTGAAAGAGTAGAACTCATGCTCAGAGGCGGATTCCTGAATTGAAATTAAGAAGTATATAATACAATTTGTCTCATATCTGCTACATAATAAGAATATATAAATTTAAATTTACAATTTTTCAATTTTTATAAAATCCATACATAACTTTTCAATGTAATTATATTTTATCTTTTGACTGTATAACCCACGCATTGAGATATTCAACAGAATTTTCATAAAATCTACAAGAGACACTGAGAATTCTTTGTGGGATAAGAATCACTTCTTCTAAAGATGACAAAAGTTGCTTAATTGATGATGAAATAAATATCTATTTATATCTATTTATAGGGATCGATGGCGGGCTTAGTGAGGGCGGCAATGAACCTGCGGGTTCCTAGAAAGCCATTTGTAAGTAAGAGATACTGGATAAACTCACACAACTTAACAGTTATGGCACGAACTTCCTAGCTCTAGCAATGATAAAGCAGTTAAGATTATTATGATTACAAGGATTGTGCAGGAGTTGTGAAATAAGACTTGGGTAAGGGAAAGAAATACTGAAAAAGGTCATACGCAACTTACCAGTATAGGTCTCGCAAGCACGGAATACCGACGGAAGGAATGCGAATCAAACACTGCGATAAGGAAGAGCGAGCGATAGGAAAAGTGACGAGATAACTTGAATCTATTCAAGAGTATAGTCGGAAGAGAAATGGCATCGATAGAATCAGTCTTGCGTTGTGATAGTTACATTACGACTTTAGTTTGTTCCATTGCATGTCAATGCGTGTCTTGTATTGCACGGTATTATTATTTCATTCGTAAACATATGTTGCGCGCGTAATTAGCTTCGAATTTTTCTCTTGCTACGTTCTTTATTTCTACAGCGATGTCCTCATTTGTTCATCTTCTTGGAAGAGACAGTACTTCCATCGGTTCGCACCTCTCCCCCATCGGCGAGCCTACATACACACGTCAAAACAGACAGCAACGCCACCATTGGTTTTCGGTAGTCGTTTCTTGCGCTAGCTATACCACTAAATTCACGGCATATGCTACTGAACTACGAGACGACTTGAATAATTCACCATGTAAATGAATATAACATGACGTAGTCTGTATTTGTTACATCCATATGTGAAAGCAGTATATTGGAACACTCTACACTATTCCGCTACTAGTGAAGCCGCCACTGAGTGCAAAATCCCGGCTATTAAAAGATTGCGCTTGCATACTAATGGTAGTTCTGTGTATAGAATGACTATTCACTTTTAACTACATTCGCCGTGCACAACCGATCATCCCTCCAGCACCCTAATTAGCGAATTCTCCCCCTGCGCCATGATTATTGCATACCGGTGCACGTGATACTAATAATTTATCCTTTGCGGCGGCAGATGTCGCTGACGGCCGCGCGGTTTCTTCTGCAGCTTCCCAGAATTGCGCTATTCATATAGCTTCATTCAATAAGAGAGCAGTCCAACATGCTTCTCTGCTTTTGTTTGCGATGTTGGCAAGACTCGATTCATTGCTGAATGCTTCTTATCGCTTACTCTTGCAGGTAGCATAATTAATGACAGCTAGGTCGTTCTCAACAGTCAAGTGTTATATTTTATGAAATTTTGTTCTCATCTCACATAGCACAACTTCGCACTCACACTGATTGGTTATGCTTTTATTGTTCGTTTCCAGACAAATGAGAAAAAGACAAAAGGAGAAATTATGAAAGTTCAAGGTAATTTAATTAATTATAATATTTGTTATTTTTTCGTAAAACTCAAATTTGGCCGAAATTATATACCATACTTCTTACGTATATTTCAGTTTTGTTAAATGTATTATTCAGTGTTTATTTTTTTAAATAAAAGGAGATAATGACAAGATCGAAATTAAATAAAACTGAAGGAAAGAAAAAGCAAATACAGAAATAAATAAAGAAAAGAGAAAATAAAACATAAAAATGATAAAAAGAAAAAACTCAGCAACTAAAGAAGATTAAATAAATAAGTAAATTTAAATGATAGGGGCAAAATAATAAATTACAGAATGAAAGCAAAAAGAAAAGTTTGGGTCGTAAATCCGAATGAAAAATAACTAGTGAATTCTAGGAAAAAGATAAATTGAAGACTGGAAGTCAGAAAAATATGAAGAATGAAAATCAGAAAGATACATTAAATAATGGAAAGGAAAGAAAAATTACAGAGTGAAAGTCAGAAAGGAAAAATTGGAGGCTGAAGAAGTCGAAAAGAAAAACTGAAGAATGAAGGACAGAAAGAATAATTAGGTCTGAATAATGAAAGTGAAGAAGAAAGTTAAATAACGAAAATCAGGAAAGAAAAATAACTGACTGAGAGTCAGAAAAATAAAAATTGAAGAATAGAAGTCAGAAAGAAACATTCAAAAATGATAATCATGAAGAAAAATTAAATATTTGAAGTTGGAAACAAAAATTCAAGAATGAAAAACGGGTCAGAAAAATTGAATAAAAGCCAAAAAGAGTAATTGAGAAGTGAAAGCAAAAAAAAATGATATTGAAAGATGGAACTAAAAGAAAAAATTCAAGAATGAAAATCACAAAAAAGAAATAAATAATGAGACAGGGATAAAAATTCAAGGATAAAAGTCTGGAAGGAAAAATATTAAATAATGAAAGTCACAAAGAAGAATTGAAGAATCAAAGTCAGGAAGAATGTAAAATAACAATCAGACAAAAACTTAAAAAAGTAAAGGACGGAAAGAAATATGAGAATGAAAGAAAAAGTATTGAAGAATAAAAAGAAGTCAGAAAAGAAAAATTAAAGAGTGAAATTTATAAATAAAAAATGCAAGAATGAAAGTCAATGAGAAGAGTTCTAGAATGAAAGTCGGAAAACAAATGATTGAAGAATGAAACTGAGGAAGAAAAATTGAAGAATGATAGTGAGCAAGAAGATTTCAGTAACAAATTAAAGGAAACAGGAATGAAAGTCAGGAAGAAAATAAAAAGAATAATAAAGTTTTCAGTAAAACTTAGTGAATAAAATTAAGAAAGAAATTTAAAAAACTAAGAAAGATATTCAAGAATGAAATTCAGAGAGAAAAATTTAACAATGAAAGTCATAAAGAAATATTTAACAGTGAAAGTCGAGACGGAAAAATTTCACAATGAAAATCGGAAAGAAAAGTTTAACAATTAAAGTCAGAAATATAAGTTTAAAAGAATGAAAGTCAGGAAGATAAATTCGAGAATGAAAGTCAGGAAGGAAAATCAAAGAGCGAAAGTCAGCAAAGACATTCAAGAATGCAAGTCAAAGAGGAAAATTTCAAATATGAAAATAATGAATAAATAAATAAATAAATAAATAAATAAATAAATTTTGAATAAGAGTCAGAAGAAAATAAGGGAATCAAAGCCAGAAAGAAAGATTACATGAAGATAGGAAAAGGAAAACATTTGTAAGAAAGGAAAGAAAAAGGGAAATGCATTAAATAGTGGGAAATAAAAAAAAAGAAAGAAAATTCTATAAACAAAAAAGGAAGGTATTAAGAAAGAAAAGAAACAAAAGGAGAAGAAAAAATAGAAGGGATTTAGAAAAGTTAGGGGGTAAATTTAACAAGAGTTATACGGTTCGTAAGTGAACCTTATTCCATTGAGGTGCGTCCGCTATGATGCTTTATTTGTGTTATTTACAGCTCCTCTTGTCGAATGTCTTACATTTTATTTTCTTAAAATAATTAACTTTCTTATTCATCAACAGTACTCTTCAAGAAATGTGTCTTACATAATGAAACAAGTAAGTTACAAATTCAGTACACATTTAGTGTTTACTAACTTGATCAGAGAAATGATAACTTTTGTATACGTCCTCAGAGAGTGACCAAATATATTTATTTAGACCTACGAAAAAAAGTTGGGAGAGTGAAACATTAAACAGGCCGAAATTTAAAAGGGCACTTTGTCCTCGGAACGATAGATCGACAGACTAGAGTCTATTGCAAAGATCTACCAGAAATACCTGAAACCAACACCACAGTTACAACTCATCCATGGGCATGGAGATCTGCAAACAACCATGTTGGATGGTTTTCAACACCCTCAGATGAGAGAATCTGACCACCTACCTGAAGTGAGTGACAGTGGCGTCACGTGTCCAGGGCAAAGTGCAACACGATTTCAGAATGCACGGAGTTGAGGACCTGTGGTTAACCGACTGCTAGAACAGGACGTAAATCCGTTTAGTTGGCGGTACAGGTCATCTCCAAATTATACCAGTGAGATACCAGTGTAATCTCTTTCTAGAGGAAACACCAAAAGTGCCATTGAAATGTGTTGTGTGTAATTCCATCTTATCCATCCCTCTTTCGAAAAAGTCATATCTGAAACATATATAATTACACGTTACTTGTCAGTTGGAATAACATAATGAATAGCAGTACTTTAATGTATGTCATTAAGAGACAGTTACGTCACATGTAATGAGCGTATTATAAGTCGAGCAAAAATACTTCGTAACTACATACCAATAGGATTTAGAAAGCAAGGAAGAGCAGTTACTAGATGGAACGACCAATTTTTTTGACGTCATAACAGACCTGAGAGGCCTAAGTCTTGTTGCAGGTGATGATGATGATGATGATGATGATGATGATGATGATGATGATGATGATGATGATGATGATGATGATGGGTTTTAAGACGCCAGACCTATAAAAACATTTTTTTTTTGTTTTTTATACCTGCAATGATTTAAATGTCTAGTAATTATGAGAGGTCTTGGAAAATAAAATTGAAATTAAAATTTTAGTTTCAATTTGTTGACAAACCGAAGGTTTTAAAAACTAAGATATTCATATAAAACCAGTCAACTTCATTATTCTTTGACAAAAATGCATGTTCTAGGGCTCAAATGAGAGCTTATGAACCGCATGAGTGAGGAAATTGTGAAAATACTTTATTGAGAATTTTGTAAATTTCAAATATCACTTTAATCTAATTTCTTAAAAACAAATTACAAATTTTTATAATATCATGCAAAAATTAAGATAGGCCTATATAAATTTCCTCATTTGGAATTGTTAATTGAGTTACGTTACACGTATCATGTAAATTTAAAATTGATATCTTTAATAGTGTCAGAGTTATTTCATTTTGAAGACTGAAGAATGTATAACATTTTGTTGTGCAAAAATGAGAAGAGAAATTTCTACAGTTAAATGTCCCGAGAGCTCGGTTTTCTTTAATAATATTTACATTAATGAACCGACTTTTGGTAAAAAAAAAAAACAAAGAAACAGAATTTTTCATATTTGGTCAAACTTTGTTACTTTATGTTAAGTCCTTCCCTTTAATGAATGTTTATTTCAGTACAAGTTAATTTTTCCTTGTCATTTCAGTGTCTGAATTATTTTTCAAAATTTCTAAGCAAGTTATGATACAAAAATTAAGATATAAAAATGTCCCCCCTTGAAAATTGTTCATTAAGCTACGCTACACGCACCTTGCAAATTTCAAGTGACTAATATTTAATAGTGCCAGAGTTATAACATTTTGAAGTTTGGAAAATGTAAAAAATTTTGTTTTGTAGAAATGAGAAAAAAAGTTTCTACAGTCAAATGTCCCGAGAGTGTGATTTCCTTTAATGATATTTGCATAGATGAAGTGATTTTTGGTCAAATTTTCTTATTTTACATAAGTCCTACCCCTTAATGAATATTTATTTCAGTACAAGTTTAATTTTCCTGTGGCATTTCATTGTTTGAATTATTTTTCTAAAATTCTAAGTAAAATGCTACCACTAGAGCCACCGTACAAGACAGTCTGAATACGAACATTTGTGACGCACGAAAACATGCACACTGCAGAATATTGAGGAATAACCTCATGAATAAACTTATGCAATCATTGATAAAAAAATGAGTTGAGTAAAGTAGCTTGACCCAAGTGTGCTTGCCAATTGGTTCCGCGGTGTAGTGCGTAAGAGCATCGTGGCAGTATTGGCAAGGCGCCCCCAGACGACCGCATTCCAAGGGACCCCCTGCTGGGACAGTCGCGACTAATTATTGTATCTCATGCTCCTGTGACGCTTAATTGGCTAATTGCTACATAAATAGAACGACTCGGATCAGCGTCCATCTTTCTCCGCGCTTGACACACTAACGGAACTTATGACAGGCCGTCTTGCGCAGAAATAAGTAGAACACTGTCAATTTGTAGTGACACAAGCATAAACTGGTAACAGATTCCAAGGAACTTCCGAACTTCTTGAGTTATAACAAGTGCAGCACTGCGAACTAGTTAATAGGCTACTTGAAGCATACGCGATAGCAAATTCCATAGAATACATCATCTTCTTGCATTAGAGCAATTAAAACACTTTAAATTTATAACTAAGCAAGAACCAGAAAAAAAAGTCCATAAAAGTCTGAACTTGCGTATGACAATTAGTACGCTATAAATTTCCAATGACATAAGCATAATCTGTAAATGTAATCAGATTTTCCGTGGAATTTTTTTTTTACTTTTATTTTGGGCAATCTTCATACGCTCAACAAGTACGGTCCTTCAACGCAAATAACAGTATTGTTAGTGGCGAAGCTTTCAAGAGGCTCCTGAGACTTACCCCACTCAAAAAAATTCCTATGATGAGGGATGAGTGGAACGGAGAAAAATTCTCTCCGGCACCGGGATTTGAACCCGGGGTTTGCAGCTCTACGTGCTGACGCTCTATCCACTAAGACACACCGGATTCCCATCCCGATGTCGGATTGAATCCTCTCAGTTTTAAGCTCCACCTTTTGGGTTCCCTCTACTTGTCTCCCCTCATGCACTGCGTCATAGATGTATGACATTGGCACAATGTCCACACATGTACAGGGACATCATTTTATTTTTACTTCAATTTTTATTGTACCTGAGTTTTTTAATATACTTCACTCCCACCCATTCTACTGATGACGTTCCAATTGTCCTGCACACAGAACCAAGACCGCAGCGAGTTAGTGAGTATAGTATGTTTCAGAAATATGTTCGCGTTTTCCAGTGACGAAAGAGCTTTCAATATTGAATCATATTTTCGCACAGGTACTGTCGTCCGTTTGCCTACGTCGCATCCCGATTTCCCCCACTTGCTTCTGCTCACCCCTCTGTAAGGGTTAGTGGCTGGGCTGTCTTAGATCTTTTCTGAAAACAATAATTTCTGTTATGAATTGGAGGTCCACTTAATATTATACAACTGTTTAAAATAACTTAAATAAAAGGACCTCGTTAAGTAATTAACTGTCACGTGATTTTCCCCCTTTCTACGATCCTGCGACGTAACCACTTGGAGGACAGTAGATAGCATGTCTTAATAATTTTATCTGTGCGGATCGGGCAGAAGTGAAGGTTGAATTTACAGTACGTAAGGTACTCTTTTATAGAGTAGGTATAGAATTATTTCAACATGAGTTACTAGTACGGAGAACGAAACAGGTAATAATTGGAATTAGATACAATAGTCTATCGTGCGATAATATGCACAAAAGAACTGAAGCCTATATCGAAATGAACGGCCACCATTTTCAAAAATGTGTTTAAAATATCCATATTATGATTATTTTTCAATTTAACTTCATTCTCTATATCGTACGCTAATGTGCTGTAGACAGTATAATATACACTGCATAATGAATACGTCCGAATGTATAACTCAGTTCGTGAGTAAAAACACTTATTGTTAATACTGTACTGTATTTTGATTAAAGAAAACCTAATGAAAATTATCAAACTCAAAATCGCGATATTTCCTAGTTTACGTAAATGGATGAACGACTTTTCTTTCCTCCTATACCTAGTAAAGTGATTTGTTTGTATTTTATGCCAGTACCATCGAACTCCAGTAGTGGATGGAGGTAGCAAACTGTGTTTCCGGGTCCATTCATTAATCCAAAGGTATAGCCAGGTTAATATTAAAAATGTTAGTAAAAATAAAATGATGTCCCTGTACTTCGGTACTTCGTAATAATATACAAAAAAAATTCAGTTATACCTGATAACAGTAGGACTATAAGTTCGTAATAACAATGAATCGTAACATTTGGCTTCACTCCGATCCTTCCATGTATTAACTTCACTGCTGACAATCATTCCAAGATGGAGAGTTCAGTACGAGGCTTGTGGCGGAAGCCTCTAAAGACAATTATACGACCTCGACTCGCAAGTTCTTGGGGGGCCGGGGAGGGGGTATCGATTGGCTACATCTCGGTACGAAACGTGGCTAACTTCATCTTCACAATAAAATGTTGCTATATTGGTTTTATGTTAATGCGCTGCGTTGTTGAGTGCATGAATGTGTGTTATATATTTATTTTGTGTAAAATGGTTCATACTGACAGAACATTGAGATCATTATTTGTAAAATTAAAACAAACCGTTTTCAAGTTGGACATATGAAACGAAATATGCTTAGGAAGATAAGAGACCGATACTATATTTACATATTAAAACAGCGGATTGAGGAAGACAAAATAGAAATTTTCAATTGTTATGGTATAAGTAATATCCTTGGCTAACAGGATGTTCTCGCGCAGCACAGATCGAAGAAACTAAACGCAACACGTACTAAGTACCTGTTAGCATAATGTTACATTGTGAGTTTGCCGGTAGAGAAAATATTGTTTCTGATTTTGTGGTTTCTTGCAGTGAATTGATGACAGTGTGATATTAAAAATGGCATTGAATTCCACATAACCAGTACCAGTGCCGGGATTTTCTTCCAATAATTCAGTGTAATTTTATTGTGCTGTCGAGAACATTTTAAAACAGTCTTTCGGTTCAATTTATTTCGTGAAGACTGCAATATTGTAAATAAAGGTATGCCCATATTTCCCACACCTATTTTCAACAATTTAAAATCAAAACTCCGAGAAACAAATTACATAACTTTTGTTTCTGCATACTTTATTAATTTTATCTTTCTCCACAATTATTTATATTATTGCACAAGCATTATCCAATTTGCACAAATCTGTGGTGCCCGGCTAAAGGGGTATAAGTCCAAAAAATCGAAAAATGAGTTACATATACCATGATGTTCGGAAAGGCATATTCTATAATTGGGTAAAGTGACATAAGTCCAACCAGCTCAGAAAAGTGTATATAGAGATGTGAAAAAGGGTATCAATCCCAAAAAGCTAATGCTTGTTTGAGTAAAGGGATATAAGTGTACTTATATCCATTTACAAATCTGGAATTGTACATACATGTTTGGTACTGAACTTATACTCTTTTACACAACTTTAAACAATTTAAAATCAAAACTCCGAGAAACAAATTACATAACTTTTGTTTCTGCATACTTTATTAATTTTATCTTTCTGCATAATTATTTATATTATTGCACAAGCATTATCCAATTTGCACAAATCTGTGGTGCCCGGGAAAAGGGGTATAAGTCCAAAAAATCGAAAAATGATTTACATATAACATGATGTTCGGAAAGGCATATTCTATAATTGGGTAAAGGGACATAACTCCGACCGGCTCAGAAAAGAATATATATAGAGATGTGAAAAAGGGTATGAATCCCAAAAAGCTAATGTTTGTTTGAGTAAAGGGAGATAAGTGTACTTATATCCATTTACACAATCTGAAATTGTATATACATGTACGGTACTGAACGTATACCCTTTTACAAAACTTTAAACAATTTAAAAAAAAAAAATCCGAGAAACGAATTACATAACTTTTCTTTCTGCATACTTTATTAATTTTATTTTCCTGCACAATTATTTATATTATTGCACAAGCATTTTTCAATTTACACAAATATAATGTTTCACTTGTGCATATTCCGACAATTATTTATTTTCTAGCTTAAGCCCTGCAGTATAACCCTCTTGCTTTGCTACACTTTGTACGTTTGTTTTCATCCACTGTTTCATTTGAAGTGGTACAATATAACCAAAATATATGAACGCGGATACATAATCTCTCCTTACAAGTAAGCAGTTCAGAACTATCGTGTAACTGGGGACGAGTCTTAGTTAAACATTAATTTCTAAGTGCAAAAGTTTAATCCCTTTTTGGCTGTTTTGTTTCCATAGAGTTTGGAAATGACGTCAGTGCATACTCCTCAGCATAAATTATGCATTAGAATTATTTCCTGTCGTAATAGGTAGAGTCCACAGGGATTCGAATGCGCTGGCTTTGAACCCTAATCAAATCAGAAGCGTTTGAAGTCTCCTCTTGTACTGGCTGTTACAAACCGGAGAGTAATCCAAGTGGATGGAAAGGGAATATTTCAACAAAGCGTTTCATTCTTTCCTACAGTTTCAATGCGTTAAGAAGTGGAGTTCAGAAGAGCATCAAACACAGCTCTCTGAATATCCTTCTCCTCTTTGAATCTCTCTTACCAACCTGAATGCGACATGCTCGGTCGGTACAATAACTGGTTTAAGTTTCAAAGACGCTGGTTGAAACCCAGAAGAAAGCAAGAGCTTTTATTTATTTATTTTTTTTTTACTGTTGGTCCCCGCAACATCGTATGAAATGAATACTTCGGGACTATGAGATAGGAGAGTGGTGCTCTCCATTCACGTTCTGCCCCCTTTTTTTTCTTACAGTGCTCCTTCACCGTTTCTCATGACCTCATAAAGTGAGATTATTTACCTCTGTAACTGAATATAATTTTCATTCATTCTTAGTTTTAACTTTATATTACTCCTGCTCTTCCAGTCAAATTAAACGACACAATAATCCCTTTTGCTTCCTGTTTATTGATACGTATTTAAACTGGAATAACCAAGTAACCCATATTACCAAAAAAGTGCTTTCCATATTAAATTCCTTAAACAGCATTTGACAATTCCTTTCGCTATCACCCAAGAAAATACTAGTGGAAACACTAGTAATGCCCCACTTCGATTATTGTGATTTTCTACTGACTGACCTGTCGCAAAAATTACAACGTGTTCATAATTCTTGCGTTCGCTTCGTCTGCGATGTCCGTCGCGCTGACCACATTACCCCATCCTTCCAAACTCTAAACTGGCTACGGCTTAACGAACGTAGAAATTTTCATTCTCTTGTTCTCCTTTTCCAAGTCCTTCACACTTCTACACCTACCTACCTTGCCTCCCGTTTCAGTTACCTGTCATCATATCATAATCTCTTCACAAGCATGCAAAATAGCCGCATACTAGCCATACCAACACATAAGACATCATCGTATTCATCATCATACACGATCTCGCTCTCGCGCTTGTAGAATACCCTACCCAGTGACATCAGAGACTGTCGGAATTTAGTAGCGTCCAAAAGCAAGCTTATTAAGCATTTTCTTACTGCGTAGAATAGGTTTAATTTGTACTTAATCAATAAAGGAAATGCTTCTCTCTTCTTAACTTTTACAATAAACTGTCCAGCTTTTATTAATCAGTTAATCTTTTAGTACTTTGATTTTTATTGTATCTGTAAATTTAATATTAATTGTAATTATATTCTTAATATTGTAGTTGTAATCCCCTGGTAGAGGGGAAGAGAAGGCCTGATGGCCTTATCTCTACCAGGTTCAATAAATAAATAAATAAATAAATAAAAATAAATAAATCTATTTAAATGCGTACCAGGGCATTTTCCTAAACCAAGTTTTCCTAGAATAACTTTCATAATTACAATTTTTCCTAAAGGGTTTAGAATTCAATGGGTTACATCAGCTGCTTGTTTATGCGGACGACGTGAATATGTTAGGAGAAAATCCACAAACTATTAAGGAAAACAAGGAAATTTTACTTGAAGCAAGTAAGGAGTAGGTTTGAAAGTAAATTTCGAAAAGACAAATTAGGTATGTATAATTATTTTTTAATTCTATTAGGTTGTTTTACGGCGCTTTATCAATATCTTAGGTTATTTAGCGTCTGAATGAGATGAAGGTCACAATGCCGGTGAAATGAGTCCGGGATCCAGCACCGATATTTACGCTAAATAACCAAAGATGTTGATAAAGCGTCGAAAAATAACTACTAAATAAAAAAAATTAAATTGTGGAAGTAAAATAAACCTGCAGATTGAAAGAGACCATAAGGTGCACTTAAATGAACAGAAAAACTATATAACGTTTTGTGATTAAATGCACGGTTAATTAGACAATTCAGTCGCAAAGCTTCAGCAGTCTGGCAGCATCGCCGCTAACATACTCTTATTTCATCTCGCGATACAGATGTAAGAGGTCAAAAACTCAGGTTTGTCTCCATAGGCCAGTAGTGTCAGAGTTGTAAGCTCCAAAACCGGTTGTGGAGCTAGAGAGTTCAGGCGAAGGGTGAACTTGCTTATGTCTGTGGAAACACCGGAGCATTCAATGAGTCATAGTGGAACGCTCTGCTCCGTTTAGTCTCTGTCTGACAACACTGCCCTAGGTGAACTTCACCCCACCTCCCTCTCTGGCTACAACAGAGAGCATTGAAGTTTGAAGAAATTTATTACAAGGTTCCTGTTAATCCCTTGTTACTTTTTTATGAGGGTCAACAACACTGTTACACTGTCAATCGACTCAACTTATTACAGATATTTTGTTCAAAGCCTGCAGTTGCACCATGCATTACACCCTTACTTCCGCTATGAAATCTGTGGCGAATTTGCCTGGTCTCGTATTACAGTTAGTTAGGTACAGTTCTGGGTCATTGGAGAAATCCCCGGAGTCTGTCTTGTGTTTGATTCACCAGTGTATATAGATCGAGACCTATTATACTGACAATTAACTTCGCCATTTGCATATGCACATCGAAGTGTGTATTCAAGGTGTATGTAAGCGGTATACCATCTGTTTTGTTAACTGTGTGCAACATATCATGAAACAGTATATGTGTATATATAAATATGTTAGGTCCATATATTTATTTAATGAAATTGTAATTAGGGTCTACAAGAACAGCTAAGGCTCAGCTTGGACGTTTCTCGGAATTCATGATCGTAGTTGGGAATCCCGTCGTCTTCCTAATCCTTGACTAGAGGCTCTGTGCTATGGAAGTCATATCTTTAGCCAAGAATGAATTCAGTTACAGTTGTGACAAAAATTATACCTAGATTCGATATACAGAAAAAAAAAACTAATGAAATTTAATGCTTGTTAAGTTACAGATTTTATCATTTACTGTGTTAATTTATGACACTTAATATGATATTTGTCCTTAGTGACTAGTTTCGGTGTGATTTGTCTCCATTTTCAAACTTCTAGTGAACTTTTGCTCGTTCTACTGTACTCCAACCAGGAGAAAGTCTCAGGAGAATAGACGCAGCGGGGTTATGCTATGAATGAATGTTGATGTCATAAGATGTCATAAGGTCACACACGTGGGTACACGCATCTCCATTGGCTAATTCTCAATCCACAAACGATAACACTGATACAAACATATTTATACTACCCTAGTTACAAAATTATATCACGGTTAATCTCTTTTAATCCCTCCATACAGGAAATAACATAAGCAGGAGAGCGCATGTTTTTTAAACTGACGTTATAACGGTAATATTATCTATCTACTTCGCTCCAATAGATGACGCAATAGTAAGCACATTCCTTTCACGGTTAATCTCTTGGTTGGAGAACAGTACCAGTTTCTTCATGCTCGGTATCATTTGGAGGAAGTATGTTGAGATAGTAGTGGAAGTTGTTTGTGGTTGGTATTTTTGTGTCGAAAAAGTTGTGATTTTTGAAATTCAGTTGAGCTTTGAGAAAGTGTTGTGCATGTGTTTCAGTATGTCTATTTATTTTGTATTATTCTAATATGTTTAGTTTTTGTCTCTTGGATTCAATGTGTAAAATTTCCAGGTCTGTTTCTTGATTTGGAGTTGATGATGTGTTCTCCATAGGTGGATGTATTGTGTAATCACATCACAGCCATAACCAAATAACACAATATTGTATTGTGTAATCATATCATAGCCATAACCAAATCACACAATATAAGTATTAAAAGTTTGTGAATCAAGAATTAATTTATTATCATTATTATTATTATTATTATTATTATTATTATTATTATTATTATTATTATTCATTGGAGCTACAGCCCATGAAGAGCCAAGACCGACCAGCTGGCTGCTTGCCTCACGGCCACATGCCGAAGCAGAGGTGGACGATCATTCAACCAGAATGGAGGTATCGTGTGGTTAGCACGATGAGCCCCCCAGCCGATATAGCTGGTTTGCGTAACCGGATTTCGCTACCTATCGTAGCTCCCAAAGTGCATGACGATGCTGGGTGGGCACCGGTCCCATACACTGGCCGAAATTTCATGAGAAAATATCTTCCCCCATAAGAACTCGAACCAGCGAGCATTCCGTAACGCGAGTCCTAGGCAGGAATTATTATTATTATTACTATTATTATTATTATTACTATTATTGTTATTATTATATTTGTTTATTTAACGACGCTCTATCAATTATTAAGTTATTTAGAGTGGATGGTGATAGCGAGATGGTATTTGGCGAGATGAGTCCGAGAATTCGCCATAGATTACCTGACATTCGCATATCGGGTGGGGAAATCCTCGTAAAAAACCCAACCAGATAGTCAGCCCAAGTGGGAATCGAACCCACGACCGAACGCAACCCTCGATCGGCAGGCAAGCACTTCAGTCGACTGAGTTCCTTCGGTGGCCATTATTATTATTATTATTATTATTATTATTATTATTATTATTATTTATGTTTACATCGTTTCTCTGTTTCATTTTTAGTAGGTTATTTTACGACGCTTTATCAACATCTTAGGTTATTTAGCGTCTGAATGAGATGAAGGTGATGTCAGTGAAATGAGTCCGGGTTCCAGCACCGATAGTTACCCAGAATTTTCTCATATTGGATTGACGGAAACCCCCGAAAATAACCTCAATCACGTAACTTTCCCCGACCGGGAATCGAACCCGGGCCACCTGGTTTCGCGGCCAGACGCGCTAACCGTTACTCCACAGATGTGGACATTTTCAATTTAATCCTATCTAAAGACAATGTTTTCCTCTAGCATTCTAGTCTTCATTCCATCTGTTCAAAATTTCCTGTGTTGTCATTTTTTTTCTTGCTTCAAGTGGTATCCGTTCTATAATTTCTCTAGGCCATTTATCCTCATTAATTTTATTGGTATATATGAATAATCGCCAAAATACTGTAAAAAAATTGTATAAAATTGCAAAATTGTAAAAATCGTAAAATATTGTAAAAAGTGTAAAAATTTATATAAATTGTAATTGTAATCTTGTAAAATTTTGACTTGTTCCACATCTTAAAGCTTGATTGCTAATGTAAGATCTATGGAATATAATAAATGAAATAAAAAATGAAATGAAAATCAAAATATCTTCAATGCTATTCTTTCAGTGACTTTGTTTTCAAAATTAGTTACTGTTCTGATTTCTTAATTTCTCATCTTGCCTAAAGGCCCATTCACAATGAAAATTAAACAACCATAACATAAACAAAGAAATTTGCGCCCAGGCTACCAAATGGGATCATTCACAATGATTCACATAAGCATTGACATAAACATTACCTTAAGACGTTAACATGAAAGTTTGCACACTCCAAACTTTCAAGCTTATGCTTACTTGATTTGCAAACAGAACACAATCGTGGAGCGCTGAAGTATAAGACAGAATATGAGGAAATGGCGTCGTTGTTATGTTTCCATGGTTACCAAGTATGTTTGCTGTTATGTTTATGTTCCCATCGTGAATGATGGTATGACTTCTTGATTTTACTGTAACGTTAACGCTTACGTTATGTTTAATTTTCATTGTGAATGAGCCTTAAATTTAGTCACAAGTCTTATTTTTTCAAGAGCTTTGCTTAATATTGTCGATATTCGTACGAACGTATTAGACTCAAAAATAGTTCATGTGTAAAATATCAACAAAATTCAAGGAACAAGTTGATGCTCTTGTAATTAGTATAGCTTACAGAAGATTGTGTCGCTTCAATCTGATATATTAGGGCTGAAAATAATGAAACTGGCAAATGAGATTACGATGTAGTCTCTTTTGTTTTAAACAACAAACGTACGAGGAAGTTTTGAATTTGTTTTTCAAAAAGCTGAACCAGTTATTGTAGCATAGAAGACAACGTAATGAATGGAACGTGTTATTATCTGTTGTGTAGTCTATATGGGGTCACGGTGTTGCGTGAACTCCAGTCACTTGTATTTAATTGCTTCCAACGCAATATGCTACTGATATAAAGTAATTACTTTTGGAGTTATTCAATTAGTCACTTTTAGTGAACCTCAATTATCCAGGTCAGGGATATCCAATCTCAAATTGAGAAGCAGATATTTTCATTTCGTTCCATAACGAGTACTCCACTGGCTTCTGGGTTCACTACTTCCGAGTATAAAATAAATAATTATTATTTACACCATAGATAATAAAGACTCCCGTGTGGGAAGAAGATCTGAATTGCGGCTAGCGATAAACCTAAAGAAAGGTTATGTTAAGGGGTGTGATGTTTTGGTGATTATTTTACCCTGATTTCCGTCATTAAAATGGTTTAATTTCGGTCAGTATTCTTAAAAGAAGACAATTTCGCGCATAGTTCACACCCTAAATAAACTAAAAAAATAAATAAATAAAATACGGTAACATTTTCTAAATTATTATTGAAGAAATTCCTCTAAATCTAACAAAAAATCGTTTGCATCATTAATTAAATTAATAATTTCATTTCATTTGACTCTGAGCGGGTGATAGCACATCCTTCCTGACCTCATGAAGGCAGTTGTTGCGGGAAAGAGAAATTATTATTATTATTATTATTATTATTATTATTATTATTATTATTATTATTATTATTGCTAGGCAGCCGGGCAGCTCAGTTGGTATAGCAGCTGGCTACGGACTAGAAGGTCCGGGGTTCGATCCCAGGTGGTGACAGGATATTTTCTCGTTGCCAAACTTTCAGAACGGCCCCGAGGCTCACTCAGCCTCCTATAAAATTGAGTACCGGGTCTTTCCCGGGGATAAAAGGCTGTCAGAGCGTGGTGCCGACCACACCACCTCATTCTAGTGCCGTGGTCTGGAAAGGATGGGGCTCTACCTCCATGCCCCCCAAGTGCCTTCATGGCATGTTACGGGGATACCTTTATCTTTTTTATTATTATTACTACAGATTTGGGAGTACATCCCGAAAAGACAAAGTATATGATTATGTCTCGTGACGAGAATATTGTACGAACTGGAAATATGAAAATTTGCAAATTTATCCTTTGAAGAGGTGTAAAAATTCAAATACCTGGGGTCCACACCTGTGGAGTAACGGTCAGCGCGTCTGGCAGCGAAACCAGGTGGCCCGGGTTCGAATCCCGGTCGGGGCAAGTTACCTGGTTGAGGTTTTTTCCGGTGTTTTCCCTCAACCCAATACGAGCAAATGCTGGGTAACTTTCGGTGCTGGACCCCGGACTCATTTCACCGGCATTATCACCTTCATTCCATTCAGACGCTAAATAACCTAGATGTTGATACAGCGTCGTAAAATAACTCAATAAACCAACCAAATACCTGGGAGCAACAGTAACAAATATAAATGATACTTGGGAGGAAATTAAACACATAATAAATATGGGAAATGCCTGTTATTATTCCGGTGAGAAGCTTTTATCACCAAGTCTGTTCTCAAAAAATCTTAAAGTTACAATTTATAAAATAGTTTTATTAGAGGGATGAAGTTACAGGAGAATGGAGAAATTTACACAACACAGAACTGCACGCATTGTATTCTTCACCTGACATAATTAGGAACATTAAATTCAAACGTTTGAGATGGGCAGGGCATGTAGCACATATGGGTGAATCCAGAAATGCATATAGAGTGTTAGTTGGGAGGCCGGACGGAAAAAGACCTTCGAGGAGACCGAGACGTAGATGGGAAGATAATATTAAAATGGATTTGAGAGAGGTGGGATATGATGATAGAGACTGGATTAATCTTGCTCAGGATAGGGACCAATGGTGGGCTTATGTGAGGGCGGCAATGAACCTCCGGGTTCCTTAAAAGCCAGTAAGTATTAGTATTATTATTATTATTATTATTATTATCATTATTATTGTTATTATTATTATTATTATTATTATTATTATTATTATTATTATACCAATCCGCTGAAATCCCAATAGTCATTAAAGCAAATTTAATATGAAAAGTACCCATGAAATATTTCCGTGCAGAAAGAGTGTGAATTTAAAACACGTTTAGCGTCATTAAGCAAGTAAGCTTCCCTGTCTGAAGTTATTTAGCTCGTGAAGACGTATTGGAAAGCCCTTCGTGAGATACAACAGACCGTTGCTTAGGGACAGAGTTTTTTTCACCTCCGTTACCACGGAAACTGAGTCTCAGTTGCTGTCATCCTTTCGTTGCGTAATCAAATTCAAAACGTCTAGAAGGAGCCAGTCTTTCCCTTCTTCTTTCATCCTACTTTGTTTAAATGTATCTTAAGGAATACGAAAAAGGTTTACTGGAGAACATTGGAGTGATAGAAGCTACTTAGTTCACTTACTCACAAATGGCTTTTAAAAAACCCGCAGGTTCATTGCCGCCCTCGCATAAGCCCGCCATAGATCCCTATCCTGTGCAAGATTAATCCAGTCTCTATCATCATATCCCACCTCCCTCAAATCCATTTTAATATTATCCTCCCATCTACGTCTTCCTCCCCAAATGTCTTTTTCCCTCCGGCCTCCCAACTAACACTCCATATATATTTCTGGATTCGTCCATACGTGCTACATGCCCTGCCCATCTCAAACGTCTGGATTTAATGTTCCTAATTATGTCAGGTGAAGAATACAATGCGTGCAGTTCTGCGTTGTGTAACTTCCTCCATTCTCCTGGAACTTCATCCCTCTTAGTCCCATATATTTTCCTAAGAACGTTATTCTCAAACACCCTTAATCTCTGTTCCTCTCTCAAAGTGAGAGTCCAAGTTTCACAACCATACAGAACAACCGATAATATAACTATTTTATAAATTCTAACTTTCAGATTCTTTGACAGCAGACTAGATGACAAAAGCTTCTCAGAATTATGTTTATTATGTTATTTGGTCAAAATCGGTTTTTGAGCAAAATACCAAGTTTTGGAAACAAACTATTCAATTCTATTAGTGACGTATTCACGAATAAAACTTTGACCTATGTGTCTGATACAGCCTACCCCGATTTTTTTTTTCGCTTTGATTTAGTTATAATTGAAAATCATATTTTCAAAATAATTATGTTATAGCTTGAACTTCCGTAGCGCTGTTCATTTAACTAATTTGTTAATAACCTTCAGAAATGTAGACCGCACGAAATTAGCCTACTTGACTGTCCATACTTTACGATTGATTTACCTCACATTAGTACAAGCTATATTACAATACGGTATTATAGGCTGGGGTTGTGCTTTTAGTACCTCATTCATGCCAATAACACTGCTACAGAAAATAATAATACAAATATGTCTTAATAAGCCTCTTGATTATTCGTGAGAACTGTTCTGTTCTGAATTTAAAGTATTTAATATCCATCAATTTTATAACAATATCTTATTGAATTTCGTACATAAAAATCGAAATATATTCAATATGTGTTCATATATATAGGCTATAAAACTAAAAGATCAGACAACTTATGCTTGACGGAACCTAAATGTCCCACAGCTGTAGCTTATAATCACAGTAACAACTTCGATCCAAGACTCTATAACAAGATAACAACTGTATTACCAAACATTAGATTTGTTGCTAATCCTTCTTATTGAAAAAAAAAACATTCAAAAAGTTATTGTTTAGGGAGACAATATGAGGTTTCGATTACTATAAAATCTGGTTTTTCTTTTTATATCTTTAATTTTTTTTTTGTGTTAATTAATTAAATACTTGTTTTAAAATTCTGTGGAATGTGAACACGAGTAGATCATGTACTCTTTCTAGGGTTGCTAGAGCGATTTTTATATAAGAAAACAATGTTTATCTTTATTCTAGCAATAAAATAGTAGTCTAGTAGGCCTATATTATATAACGAGTACAAAAGTGGAGCTTTCTTACCGAGTGATCTAAGACCCACGAGTTAATGAAACTACTTTTGTACGAATTGTACACGATACTTTATCTACATTATTCGTTATTTGCCGAAAATTAGAAGATAATAAAGCTATAAATTCAATTAGGTGTATTAAATCTGTTATAGTATGTTCAAAAATATTGAATCTTTTTTATGCAAAAATACAATATTTGCAGGGTTCAGAACTACAATGGGCCAAGCGCCATTTACTAAAACCGTAGAAAAGAAGGGTTAAAATGAAGTTATTACCATAATTAAATGGAAACATATAGCAAGTAATTTAAAGTATACACTTTAAACTAAATGATATGTCAATCTTCATTAAACAATGGTATTCACTGAACTTTAATCCTTGCTTTCTCCATTTTTGATAAATTGCGCTTGGCCCACTTGATTTATTATTGGTAAAATTTGTGCCAGCATCCGCGGTTAGTGCCCGTTTTACCGTGACAGCGCTTTTTAGTTCTTTTAGCACTTTGATTATTATATTATTTATGTCTTTGTTATATTAAGAATTTTAGATAAGGGCGCAAGTAGCCGTAGTAGCTGACGCGCCCTTTTTAAACCCTACTACTACTACTACTACTACTACTACTACTACTACTACTACTACTACTACTACTACTACTACCACTACTACTACTACTACTACTACTACTACTCGGTTATACAATGGATATAAGTAAATCTTTTTGGTTAAAGTAGTTAAAAATTTTGTTAGAGGTTATTTTATTGTTTTTTGGGTGAAATCTTAATTTTATTATGACTTTGTTGTATTTGTGGCTATAAAATCTTCTGTTTTAAACTAGGATTAGATACCCTATTATTTTAGATGTAAATTATTTTTAACTTGAGTAGTATTAGTTAAGGTCTTGAAACTTAAAGAATTTGGCGGTATTTTAGTCTTTTGACTCTGAACCCTTCATTTATTCATACACAATAAATTTACTCTAATCTCGTTCAAAGTAGACCCTTTGGTAATGCACACACTTTTCCCAGTGGTCACGCCATTGTTGGAAACACTTCTGGAACGCATCTTTTGGAATAGTGTTCAGCTGGGCCATCGCGTTCAACATAATGTCTTCAAATCGGTCCCTTTTCAGCGGAATTTCCATCTTGGGAAATAACCAAAAATCATACAGAGCCATGTCGGGGGAGTAGCGCGCCTGACAAAGCACGGGAATGCTGTGTTTGGCCAAAAGAACCTGAATCAGATGCGAAGAATGGGTGGGTGCATTATTGTGAAGGAGCTGCCAAGCTGTCGCCGCCCACAAGTCCGGTAAAAATTGAATGTACCAATTCAATGCTTACCCTCACCTCTTTCGCAAGTTCTCGGACTGTGATACGACGATCCTGCAAGACCAAAATCCGCACTTGGCCATTGACATTTCAGCTTCTTGAGAGACTACTGGAATGTGATTCGCTGTCCACTGATGTGCAGCCATCTTTGAAATGGTTGTACCACTTTTTTTATCGGTGATATGCTCATGGCATCGTCCTCGAAAGCCTATTGGATCTTGTGAATGCTTTCCACTTTGGTATCATCAAGCGTTTGCAAAATTTGATGCAATATCACAGCTCAAGTCGTTTCGTCATTTGACAATCTGACGGACGCTCACTATACATCCTCACTCACAGACCGACTGCCAGCGACTGACGCTTTTTGCGGAAGGGAAAAACTTCACGCATGCGCATGAATGTCCCCTACACATCTCCACTGAAGGATACCTTCCGTGCTTCATTTGTTTACGCGGGAAAACTTATGGTTCGATATTTTTTGAACACACTTCGTATCGGTGAAGAATTTTATTCTTCATATTTCATGACGTCAGCACCATTTTTGCTATGGTAATAATTATTGCAGTTAATTGAAAAAAAATGCTTCATAACACTTTGCTAAATAAAATAATATAGCAATGTGTTTTCGATTTTATTTAACAATAAAGGCAAACTTTTGCAGTACAAAATTGTGAAATAATGGCTTACTTTTGCAACGAAAGTAGACGATGATGAAGATTATTATTATTATTATTATTATTATTATTATTATTATCTCTTTAACACCCATTCTAAGTCCCTATGGTAGATTTTGAACGCGAAGTCCACAACGCCCCTCTTCCGTAACGAATTTCGTGGCATTTTTTGTTGCACATCTTAAAAACTTATGCCCACGTGCATCAACGTCGGTTAGTGTCACCTAACCCCTGGTTAAGCATTTTTACGGTGCCTAGACCTCGGTTAGGGCTTAAATAACCGTAATCTCTAACCAGTCATATTCGCAGATAACCAATGATTAGTAGGGCAAGTAAAACAAAATGGCGGCTAGATTCACATGTGATTATTTCGAAGACAGTTATTATTGTACAGTACTTGAATTACTTGGATAGAGATGACGATGAGCGTGAAGTTTTTTAGTGGAAAAAGAGAAATCTTACGAGGAATTAAGTGACAGAAAATTTCAGGAGGGATTTCGTTTATCAAAATCTACAGTTTCGTTTCTGCTGCAACAAATGGATCACT
The DNA here is from genome assembly GCF_040183065.1 of Periplaneta americana. Classification (NCBI taxonomy): domain Eukaryota; kingdom Metazoa; phylum Arthropoda; class Insecta; order Blattodea; family Blattidae; genus Periplaneta; species Periplaneta americana. The sequence goes on along the minus strand of NC_091119.1, from coordinate 167,370,316 downwards.
TGAAATAACACAAAAACAGTTCTATTTATCCTATGGATCAGCTGCTTATATTACGATTCTATATAACTGTTATTTTATGTATTTTAACAGGGAACTCTCGAATATCTCTTTTTCTATGTTACTGGCTGAACGAAGAGAGGTTATGGATGGATCTTAGGACAATGCACAGTTCCTTGGTATAGCCTACATGGAGTCCTGGATCGTACACACATTCCTACTAATCTTCTGCGTATTATTTAAATTTTGTAATTAAGTCTGTCAATACTTCAGCCTCACATTGGGATATAATCATTTTTGCATTCAATTTTCCATTTTGTACGATTTTAATCTAACCACTGAAAAACAAAGAATGCAACTCGCAAACATAACAGCGCCCAAAGGCAAACAAATGCAACGCGAAAATATAGGACACGTTCGTTTCGATGTAGAGCGGAGTAAGCGCAGTAGTTTTTAGACGTTGACTATTATCTTTGCAGAGGTATGGATGCTTTCCTTTAGTCATTTTGTAGAAACAGAGTAACATCATAGACTTTACTTTGGTGAAATGAGGTGTCAGCTAACCATGTTGAAGTAATCATTGATTATGAATGGTGCACAGAAACTACATGTTAACCATGGTTACTGTTTAACCTCCGTTTCGTAACCTATAATTATTACGTTTTTAACCGAGGTTGATGCACTTCGCCATTAGGCCGGCTATATACAGAACTTTTTGGCTGTCTCGTTAGATATTTTCATGTCAAAAATATTACTGTTGAGGACGATAATTGTATTAATTGAGATTTAGTATTTTAATTAACTAATTAGAGCATTTCTTTTTTGCAGCCGAACCTGGCCACCTGTTGAGACTGGACTTCCGGGATAAGTTCGACCTGGAGTCCAGCAACAACTGCACGTACGATTATCTGGAAGTTCGAGATGGAGGTCACGGCTTCGACCGCCTTATCAACAAATTCTGTGGAAGCAATTTCCCTCCCATGATCATGTCCACGTCGCGGTACCTGTGGCTCCGGTTCGTGTCGGACGATACCATCGAGGGCTCGGGGTTCACAGCCGTGTACGAGTCCGTGCTGCCGCCCCCAGGTGAGTTGTCAGGTCGTGTTCACTCCACCCCTCAGTGACACGATACACGTGATACAGTGGATCTCATTCCCAGTGTTGCCAACCCTAGAGAAATTTACCTAGATTTAGGGAAAACATACACAATATAGGGAAATAGGGAAAGTAGGCAACCATTATTACTGCCACTATTACTAATATCACCACCATTATTATTGCTACTGTTACCACAATTAGCATTTTCACTACTACTACCCTAATATTATCGGGCCATGGATCTGTGCCCCCGTAAGATATGTGAACTGAACCCCAATTCCTTCTCAGCCTCGGTAATTCATTTCTCTCCCTGCATTCCAATCTCTTCTATCCTACCTTTCCCCCTTCCTCTTCCCCACTATTCACAATTTTGAGCCTTCTTGCGGGACAGTTTATTTCACTTGCAGTCCAGTGTTGTCAACTCAACATGAATACTGTAGCAAGGAGTGGCGAAAGAAATATTATTAAGCAAGTACGTAATAGCATTTTGCGATGAAGAGAAACAAACTGGTCAATATCTGTTGCCTATAAATCAGGCAACGAAAAGAGCATCTGCGATGACAGGTGAGGCTTATTTTATTTCAATTAATTACGTATTAAAATTACTTATTTAACTAATATTGATAATACAACATTTTTATGTAATTTATACAGGCAGGTCAGAGCTCCTAATAAAGAAAATTAGAAGAAAGAGAGAGAGAGAGTCTGTGCACGAGATAAAAAGCTAGAATCACCAGGGAAGAACAGACCAAGGGAACCTAAATCTTGTAGATGAAAGAAGTTCCAAGGCTGAAGAAACTACTGAAGGTAGCGAGAGAAGCAATAATTTCGAATGTTGGACAGAAAAACTACGGAAAGTGATTCGAGACATGGGATTTAGGTTTTAAAAACATAGAAATACAAGATGTATTTTGATTGAAAGAAATGATATTGTAGCATGGAGGATCAGTTATTTATGACACCGTTTGACGGAAGTTTGGCAACATCCCTATTCGGCAAGGTTCGTGGCCTGCTGTTTAACGTGGTGGGAGGAAAGCGGGTGGAATGGAGTGAGTACAGGCGTTAACTTTTCCAAGAACGACGACAGCGCTGAAGGGGCACAGATCCGATGGTCCTACAATACTAGCAGAAATATTTCCACCATTACTACCACCATTATTACTGCCACTGCTACCACCACTAATACTACCACTACTTCAACCACCGTTATCACTGTTAATAGGCCTACTACTGTCAATAATAGTGTCAATATTACCACCATTATTTCTGTACTTTCACTAATATCACCACCAATATTACTGCTACTAGTAGGCCTACAAAAATTACAGTTGCCACTACGAATACCACTACTACTACTGCATCCAAACCTCTGCTACTATTAGGCTTACTACTACTACTATTACTACTACTACTACTAGCCTACTACTACTACCAGATCCAATACCATTAGGTCTACTGCAGCCACAACTACTACTATTAATACTACAGTGCTAATACCACTCATTACTACTACTACCACTACCAATACCATTGCTACACTACAGCCAAAACTAGTACAATTACTATTACAAGTACTACTATCAATACTACCACTACTATTACAACGACAAACATCCACTGCTGCTACAACCATTACTACTACCAGTACTAAAACTTCTTCTTCTTCTACTACTACTACTACTACTACTACTACTACTACTACTACTACTAGCCTACTACTACTACCAGATCCAATACTATTAGGTCTACTGCAGCCACAACTACTACTATTAATACTACACTGCTAATACCACTCATTACTACTACTACCACTACCAATACCATTGCTACACTACAGCCAAAACTAGTACAATTACTATTACAAGTACTACTATCAATACTACCACTACTATTACAACGATAAACATCCACTGCTGCTACAACCATTACTACTACCAGAACTAAAACTTCTACTACTACTACTACTACTACTACTACTACTACGATTACAAAGTTACTACTACTACTACTACTACGATTACTAAGTTACTACTACTACTACTACTACTACTACTAGCCTACTACTACTACCAGATCCAATACCATTAGGTCTACTGCAGCCACAACTACTACTATTAATACTACACTGCTAATACCACTCATTACTACTACTACCACTACCAATACCATTGCTACACTACAGCCAAAACTAGTACAATTACTATTACAAGTACTACTATCAATACTACCACTACTATTACAACGACAAACATCCACTGCTGCTACAACCATTACTACTACCAGTACTAAAACTTCTACTACTACTACTACTACTACTACTACTACTACGATTACTAAGTTACTACTACTACTACTAGCCTACTACTACTACTACCAGATCCAATACCATTAGGTGTACTGCTGCCACAACTACTACTATTAATACTACACTGCTAATACCACTCATTACTACTACTACCACTACCAATACCATTGCTACACTACAGCCAAAACTAGTACAATTACTATTACAAGTACTACTATCAATACTACCACTACTATTACAACGACAAACATCCACTGCTGCTACAACCATTACTACTACCAGTACTAAAACTTCTTCTTCTTCTACTACTACTACTACTACTACGATTACTAAGTTACTACTACTACTACTAGCCTACTACTACTACTACCAGATCCAATACCATTAGGTCTACTGCAGCCACAACTACTACTATTAATACTACACTGCTAATACCACTCATTACTACTACTACCACTACCAATACCATTGCTACACTACAGCCAAAACTAGTACAATTACTATTACAAGTACTACTATCAATACTACCACTACTATTACAACGACAAACATCCACTGTTGCTACAACCATTACTACTACCAGTACTAAAACTTCTACTACTACTACTACTACGATTACTAAGTTACTACTACTACTACTACTACTACGATTACTAAGTTACTACTACTCTACAACTACTGATATCACTATGACTACAACCACGGCGGTTAGCGCGTCTAGCCGTGAAACCAGGTGGCCCAGGTTCAATTCCCGGTCGGAGCAAATTACCTGGTTGAGATTTTTCCGGGGTTTTCCCTCAACCCAATATGAGGAAATGCTGGGTAACTTTCGGTGCTGGACCCCGGATTCATTTCACCGGCATTATCATCTTCATCTCATTCCGACGCTAAATAACCTAAGATGTTGATAAAGCGTCGTAAAATAACCTACTGAAATAAAATAAAAACTACAACCACAATCATATACGGAAAGAGATAAATCAATAATGATCTCTCGATTTCTTCAAGCAAAAATATCATCTCGATATCTCGTATTACATTGACACTACATCACCATGCAGTTGAGAGTCGTTGGACAACGGTTTATAACAAAAAAAAATGGCATTAATGTTATTATGTGGTGCGGCTGCGTTGAATATCCTATTTTAATTTGAAAGATATATCTCCTCAGAATATTTGATTCCTAAATTATTCATAAATTGAAGTAAATTGGAAACGTAGTTTTATTAAGAATTATGTACTCGTATAAGATACTCGTCTAAGCAGAAATGTAACAAATTTATATTACTTCACCACTGACGCTAATGGAGTCCTTTTCATATCTGAAACAATATTAAAGTTATTTTTTTTTTTTTACAATTCATTTTATATATCAATATGCCTGGTAAATTATTAAATAAGTATATAATAAATTTCAATCTTAAGACATATCAACTTGCAAATGTTTATTTGCTATTTAATAACAACATATGAACGTTTTCGCCTTTAGGGCATCTTCAGATATAACAAAAAACATGTAATCTTGACCTATAATAGTAAATTATGCAAATGACAAGGAGTAGAGAAGAATATATGTAATACATGAGATTCATGAGCTTTATGTAAAATATGACATAATACAGGATGAATATTGAGATGATCTTTGGAATTTAAAATTAAACTGGACGAACATTTTTACATATAGCTCATGTTACAATCTATATAATAACTCGTTTATATTTTTTGCAATTTATTATTATTTCTCTAGGTTTATATTGCATCATAATTTTTGGGATTCTTGAATTTTCCATTCTTCTTACATGATCTAGCCAATTGAATTATTTCTTTAGAAAAGGAAGATCATGTGTAGATCCATTATTTAGTATCAAACTATTGTTGGAAAAAAGATGAGAATTTAATTTAGAAACCCATATAGCTTTTATTGATTTTGTGAAAGCTTTTGATAAAGTCCGAAGAGACCTTTTATTCGACATATTACAAGAAAAAAATATTCCAAATTTGCTATTCCAAAATATGATAGAAATCTACACGGACAGCAAAATAAGTGTCAAAATAAATAACTGTATATCCGAAAGAAAATTAGTTAATAATGGAGTTCGACAAGGTTGTCCACTATCACCAACTTTATTTAATATTTATATAAATGAAATTATTTTAAAATGGAACCAAATCTACACATCAGGAATCAAAATAACCAGTGCTCTAACATTAAATACCTTACTCTATGCCGATGATCAAGTCATAATTTCCAATTCAGAGGATAATTTACAAAGAGGATTGTATACATTAAATGAAATATTAAAAGATTTTGGGATGGAAATTTCAGCACAAAAATCAAAAGTAATGGCATTTTTAGGACAAGACCCAGTGGGAAGTAAGATAATACACAATAACCAATGCCTCGAACAAGTGCAAAATTTCAATTATCTGGGTTGTGAAATATCTTATCAAAATGAAAAAGATGTGAACAAGAAAATTACCAAATTTACACAAATTCTAGGAATAATAAACAATACATTAAAAGCTAAATTAGTACAAAAATCTACAAGAATAAAAATATATAATACACTAGCATTACCCACCCTTCTATACGGAAGCGAGATTTGGACATTAAAGAAAAAAGACATGAACAGAATCAAAGCAACGGAAATGAAATTTTTCAGGAGAACAGCAGGATATACTCTTTTAGACCGAAAAAGGAATGAAGAAATTTTAGAACAATTAGAAGTAGAGTCAGTAGAAGAAAAAATCACCAGATACAAATTCAATTGGCTAGATCATGTAAGAAGAATGGAAAATTCAAGAATCCCAAAAATTATGATGCAATATAAACCTAGAGGACATCGTCGACCAGGAAGACCGTTAAGAAGACTGCTAGATGGGGCCGAAACAGGTCTACAGAGGCCTAATTCGTGAAGGATGATGATGATGATTATTATTTCTCCATCTCAATTTTCAGATGAAACAATTACAAAACACACTAACATCAGCTACGCAAACTATCTTGTAACTTACGACAATTCTCAGCTATGATTACTTTAAAACATTTTATTATCATCATTATAAATTTTAAATTTTAACATCATTGACAAATTTTAATCATTGTATATTTAATTGTAACATGAGCTATATGTAAAAATGTTCGTCCAGTTTAATTTTAAAATCCAAAGATCATCTCAATATCCATCCTGTATTATGTCATATTTTACATAAAGCTCATGAATCTCATGTATTACATATATTGTTCTCTACTCCTTGTCATTTGCATAATTTACTATTATAGGTCCAGATTACATGTTTTTTGTTATATCTGAAGATGCCCTAAACGGCGAAAACGTTCATATGTTGTTATTAAATAGCAAATAAACATTTGCAAGTTGATATGTCTTAAGATTGAAATTTATTATATACTTATTTAATATTACAGTTATTTCTGGACTCTTCGGTAGGCCTACATATCTCGTAATTTGTGGATATCGTGCACTCGATTGTAAATAATGAATGGTCAAGTATTAATATTTTTTCTGTCATGCCTGAATCACAAATAATATTATACAAATTTAAATTTCTTGATACAATAGTTGTAGCAGTAAAATGATTTAAGTGTCTAAAATCAACGAAACAAACTTCAGACATACAACTAGTCAAATATAATATTTTGTTCTTTCCAATATCGGTACTCTATGTTCTTAGTGTCGTAGTAAACATTTTTCCTTTTCATGTTGAAGGTATCGAGCACAAAGAAATACCACCATGTGAGATCCTGGCAACAGGTTACGAAGGCTGGCTCAACAGCACTGATATAAGCTCCTCGTATTTGGAGATGACGGATAAGTTGACCAAACCAATCGACTGCATGTGGATAGTCAATGTTACTGAAGGATGGAAGGTGAGTGCAATGAAATTTATTGTATCTAAAAGTATAGGGATTATGCCTGTATTTGAACATGTATTAATTGACTATTCTCTCATTATATATAGGTACCTTTCATCATATGTTTCCATTTGTTGAAAGATAGACGAAACAATTAAGTATTGACGTCTGTATATGGATGAAGTATACGGGCTATTCCATATGAAATCGATCAGTAAAAAACCTCGCATTTTTATGCTCTAATTTTTTCCCTATTTATACAAGGTGCTGAGGAGAGTACATTTTCAAAATTATACTATCGAAAGTCAAACGATTTTCGTATTGTTGAGCGACAAATTTAGCGTATTTTAGAAAAACAAGCCTATTTAAGCGCTCAGAACTCTGGAACCATTTACTGCAGAACATTGAACGGGAGCTCATTTTGAAGCTGACATTCGGAGGTTATGTTAAGAAGTAATCCTTTTTTTTATTGTACACAGAGATACAGATAATCTGATTTTACTTACTTTTAGGCTTTTTGCCAATTTGTAAAAATGTAAAAAAATATTGAGAAAAAACCTTGCATTATTAAGAGGGATTCGGCATTTTTTGCTTAGTGGTATGGCAATAAGTTTCGAGGGTATTAAATAGATTATTTTCACACGCCTGGACTTGAACGGTTCGGTACCGCACGCACTGGCCGAGAGCTGAAGATAAGCGAGCGTTGGGCGTCATTTTACTCCTGTGTTTATGAAAACTTGTGATAAAGCTAGCCCAGCTATGCGCTACTAGACGAAACATCACGTGTTTGTCTCCTGGCCTTGCTTGTCTCGGCTAGCTCCCGCCTCACAGTCACGCGCGTACTATTTATCTTCTTTATTTGATATTTTCAATACTTTCTTATCAACATACCATCAGTAAAAAATATATGTTTAGTTGTACTTTCAATGCGGAATCTACCTGTATATTTTAAAAATATTTTTTCCTAGGCAAAGGCGTCTTAATGAGGAAAAATCTAAATTTCTCCATTTCCAAAAAAGTAAGAAAACCTGTTTATATGACAATATAAACTTTAATTTCTCAGCATGAAAATAAACCATGATTTTGATCATTGGGTGAAAGGGTTTCTGAGCTACAACAGTTTAAAGTTGCTAATTTTATGAAAATACCATAAATGTAAATATTTTTAATTTAAACACTATGAAGTTCTGATCCCTCAAACTGTGCACAAAGCATTGTATCACAGTTCTCTACGTACAAAAAAAGGTTTTATTGTATTTAGAAATTGTAAGGTCAATTTTCTCTATATTTCGGTCGATTTGAGATTGAATAGCTCATACCCATAAAAGCAAACCGAAGAATCTCTGCAGCCTTTATGGAAAAAATAGTGAAGGAATGCCTGTAGTTCCGTTCACTTTCTCGCTCCCGAGTTTTTTTTTAAAACTCGTATGACCTATTTTATTATGTGATTTAGTAGCCTATTTCTTTTGCTGCCGTCAGCATATCCTACCAATATCGCTTTCGTTTACTGGGTATTCTTGCCTGCGTAAAAGAAATAAATAAATTGCAACGGAAGAGTATAGTTTTGGACACATACTTTTAAGCAGAAATAATCAGAACCGAAACTTTTATGAATGTCATAAAACTGGGGCTACTTTGTCCTCGACCAGTGTAACCCCAAATTATAAAATAAACAGGTTTTCTTCAAGACATTTAAAATCCTAAGAAGAAACAAGTAAAATACCACTAATAAATTAGAGTTCCAAAAATTGTATTGCAATAGAATGAACAAGTGATATGAGGGGAAATTCCAATGAACGTTTGGGATTGGAATTTTCAGGAGAAGAATTTGTGTTATGCATTATCGTTTAGTACTAACACATTCTGAGGCTTTAGTATGCCATGCATAACGATCGTTTCTGACAGTCCAATACTTCGAACATCTATTAATGATGGTTATAAAGATTACTTTGTGTTCTGAAGAATTCCATGCGGACAAGAAAGGTTCAGCAAATGATAATGGATTTTCACAACGATTTTTTTCCCCATACGTTCCATTTGAAATAAGAAACCTTCCTATAAATTTCTACATCCGGAAGGGCCTAGTTTTCAAGATTTGATTTTTTTTTTTTTTTTTTTAAGTTTTTGAATCCAGAGCTATAATAGCTGATGCAAACAATGTTACGTGCTAGACATATCAGGCAATAAATCTCATCTAGCTGCACACCGTATTGTTAAAATCTCCTGAAATAATAAGTTATGAAAATGACATATCTGATTAGGCCATAATACTCATGAAACTGACTAATGAATATTCTATGAAGAAATTATAAGGACATGTAAGAATACCTGAAATTACTCACTGTACTGACCACAGTAGTGGGGAAATTTGCACCACGAAATTTCAGAAAAGTAAGTTTCTCGCAGGCTGCTGTAGAGCGTGAAAAGAGAATTCTACAGGAGCGACGAATTTATCAGGTTTGTTTCCAAGGTATCCATTCGCTTTATGCTAGCCATAAGTTATTTAAACGTATTCATATATCTAGGAAATGAAAACTGATTATGTGTTAAGCACTGCAATTTTATCACATTATCTCTCTGATGCAATATAATATTCGTGCCAAGTAACAAAACACTATCGGAGAACTTTATGCAGTAATGTCAGACCTCGCGTGACATTTATTAGGAGTATTTCGTGAATAAAATAAAAATTTAAATAATATATCCCTAAAATTCGCTTACAAAATGTTAATAATTTTATTGTATATTCATGAATACTTACCTATCCAGACATTGTGAAGTTGAAATAGATGAATATCGATTACCGCAATAAATAAACTGGATGCTATTCAGTAATGCCAATTGAGAAAAGCGAAATACCGATTTAACAATGTTGATTACATATACTGCGCTTTTCTCTTATTATAACAGGAATACATTTCCATTATCTGCTGAAATCATAATTTAATTTAAACATTTTATAATAAATTACAAATAACCTGATTAATACATTAGGCCTAATTAAATGAACAGTTGTTGAAAATGCAGTTATCAAATCTAAATGGAGTGTCATTTTCTTTAGATATAATGGACATGAAATTAGATGTAGATGAAGATGTATGTATGTGTATGTATTTATTCACACTGCAATGGGTATATACCCGGTGGCAGTGGTAACTAATTACACTCAATAATGACAATAATAAACGTATTAATTAAAATACAGTTAATAATAATACCAATAGGCTAATTAATACAAATGATTAATACTAACAATAATTTATAATAATAATAATAATAATAATAATAATAATAATAATAATAATAATAGGGAATATTCTAAATTAAATGAAGTACGATCACTTAAAATAACATTTACAATAAATCTAATTTGTATCTTAAATCTAAGTTCGAACTAAAATCCACGGGTATGATATATTCACATCTGCACAAGTACCTTTCCACATTACACTCATTTCGCTGTCAACTCACTCATTGCACGGGAACTACGACACATTTCACTGATTCTATCCTGATTTCACTAACACTTCAAAAACATTTCACTGTTCAAATACTTTTCACTGCCACTATAAACTATAAAGCTTCCCTGACAGGAACACGTTTCACTGACACAACATACTTCACTGACACAACACACTTCACTGGCACAACACAATTCTTCACTGATACAACACTTCAATAACAAAATATCATTTACATCCTTTACATACTGTGTATAATTACCGTCTATTAGTAAAGTCCTTAAGCCTATTTTTAAATACGTTTTTGGTTATTGGTAAAGCCTTTAGTAAGTCTGCAGTAAAGCATTCCAGTCCCTGATAGTACGATTGAGAAAAGAAAACTTTCCAGTGTCCGTCCTCTGTCTTCTTTCCCTCAATTTATATGAGTGGTCGTTCCTTGAAGAGTAATTTGGCGGTTGCAACCTATTTTTTATTTCTCTCCAGGCAGGCTCACCTCTATATGTTTTGAACAGTGCGCATAATCGAATTCGCGTTCTCCTGTCCTTGAGGGTGTCCCATTTTAATGGTGAATTTTTCCGACAACACTTGAGAGCCCGTTTTTTAATCTTTTCCAATGTAGTTGTGGAAGTATGATTTCGCACTTTATTTAGTACTTCCGTGTCCAAAATTTAATATTCCTAATTATAGCCTACCAGGTGAAGAATGCAATGCCTGCAGTTCTATTTTGTGTAACTTTCTCCATTCTCCTGTAACTTCATCCATCTTAGCCCCAAATATTTTCCTAAGCACCTTATTCTCAAACAACCTTAACCTGAGTTCCTATCTCAAAGAGAGAGTCCAAATTTCACAACCATACAATAGCCTATAACTGTTTTGTAAATTCTAACTTTCAACTTTTTCCGGAACAAACTGGATGAAAAGGGTTTCTCAACCAAATAATAGCAGACTTTCCCGTATTTGTTCTTCGTTTAATTTCCTCCCGAGTGTCACTTATATTTGTTGCTGTTGCCAGAAGATATTTGAATTTTTCCAACTCTTCAAAGGATAAATTTCCAATTTTTATATTTCCACTTCGTATTACTGTATATTGTAGTCAGTCCACACCTGTGAGTAACGACTAGAGCGTCTGGCAGCGAAACTAGGTGGCTTGGGTTCGATTCCCCATCGAGGCAAGTTACCTGGTTGACGTTTTTTCCGGAGTTTTCTCTCACCCCAATATGAGCAAATGCTGGGTAACTATCGGCGCTGGACCCCGGACTCATTTCACCGGCATTATCACCTTCATCTCATTCAGACACTAAATAACCTGAGATATTGATAAAGCGTCGTAGAATAACCTACCAAATAAACTACTATTCTGGTCACGAGACAGTTATTATTATTATTATTATTATTATTATTATTATTATTATTATTAATTAGTGGCTTGTGCAGCAAATGCTGGAAACTAAGTTCATTAGATGTTCAAATAAAAATTTTTGAGATTTATTTTCAATGAAGAATGCCAGACATTTTGAAAGTTATTTGCTTCCATAATAATGAAATATACTCCCTCTGAATGTTTTTTTTATGCCAAATACTTTTTCTTAAACTTATTCGCTTTCAGTTTTTTTAATTTCAACGCGAAAACGCAAGTAACAATGTCAGGACGATCAGTGGGTTTTTCATGTGGGCGTAAACCAATAGCTATTTCAGGTCATTGTGGATTGTAGGAGAAAGTTAAAAAAAAGTCAGGTTTGCTATGTTTTCGAACAATAGATAATAGTATCTTGGTATAGCTGCTGCATGTAGAGCTTGAAATGTAGAGGATAAGATGGTTTTATTCTGCTAAAAGATCTTGCTGAAATGATCGGGAGGTTACAAAATTTTGTACGCCTCTTATTTTATCAGTAAGTAATACCTTTTGGTCTTTTCTTAGGAACTGTAATTTTTGCGCTCTCTCGAGCCAATACTGAAGAGAATGACGCATATAAATATCTACACCACACCGCCATTAAGTATATGAAAAAGACTCAACCCCACTTGATTAATAACTTCAAAAATATTCGATTTTTAATAATAATATCATTATCTTATATAATAGCCGCCACTTAGTAAATTATAAAAATGAAGATCTAATTTAAGATATTCTCTACATCTACTTATATAACCCAAAAACGTTTCACTTTCATATCATCAATACAGCATTAATATGTATAATTAATGAAAAATAGTCACATCATGGCATTAACTATAATAATCTTTCATTTCTAATGGTAATAATGTTATCAAACCACGTCACGTTTTGTAGATTTTAATATCCAATACACAGCTGTACTCAGAAAATTACACACCGCAAAATCAGACCTGTAAATTATTTGAGCAAGTCTTGAAGTTTTTAATAACCAATTGAATTTGAACTCTAAATACTCGTATGTCAGCAATCTTGCAGGTCATGGCCTTCGTGACCTATTGTATATTGTAGTGTGTGTTTTGTTTTATTCTGAAATCACGGTCGACTGCTGAAATGCAATTAGTTCTCAAAACTGACGAAAGATGGATTTTGGAAAATAGGAAAATGATGTAGGAAAATTAACATTTCACTGAAAACAACTATTTTTCTGAAAAACTTTGGGTTCCAAGGTTCAAAATGAGGGGTCATTTATTAAAATCCGTTCAGCCGTTTTCCCGTAATTTCCATTACCAGTTCAAATTTTATATATATATATATATATATATATATATACTTACTTACTTAGTTAGTTACTTACTTACTTACTTACTTACTTACTTACTTACTGGATTTTAAGGAACCCGGAGGTTCATTGCCGCCCTCATATAAGCCCGCCATTGGTCCCTATCCTGAGCAAGATTAATCCAGTCTCTACCATCATATCCCACCTCCCTCAAATCCATTTTAATATTATCTTCCCATCTACGTCTCGGCCTCCCCAAAGGTCTTTTTCCCTCCGGCCTCCCAACTATCACTCTATATGCATTTCTGGATTCGCCCATACGTGCTACATGTCCTGCCCATCTCAAACGTCTGGATTTAATGTTCCTAATTATGTCAGGTGAAGAATACAATGCGTGCAGCTCTGCGTTGTGTAACTTTCTCCATTCTCCTGTAACTTCATCCCTCTTAGCCCCAAATATTTTCCTAAGAACCTTACTCTCAAACACCCTTAATCTCTGTTCCTCTCTCAAAGTGAGAGTCCAAGTTTCACAACCATACAGAACAACCGGTAATATAACTGTTTTATAAATTCTAACTTTCACATTTTTTTGACAGAAGACTAGACGACAAAAGCTTCTCAACCGAATAATAACACGCATTTCCCATATTTATTCTACTTTTAATTTCCTCCCGAGTGTCATTTATATTTGTTACTGTTGCTCCAAGATATTTGAATTTTTCCACCTCTTCGAAAGGTAAATCTCTAATTTTTATAGTTCCATTCCGTACAATATTCTGGTCACGAGACATAATCATATACTTAGTCTTTTCAGGTTTTACTTCCAAACCTATCTCTTTACTTGCTTCCAGTAAAATTCCCGTGTTTTCCCTGATCGTTTGTGGATTTTCTCCTAACATGACGAAGAGTTCGCGGGAAAAACGATGAATGTCGCAGTTTTATTAAGGTTGATGTCATTATCTAATTCAATGGATCACTACGAAATGTAATGTTGTTCTTATGAAAAATGGTAAAAAGAAGAATTATCACCACGAATACAGTAATTCTTTCCTTTATTTTCTATAGAAACAGCACTACATCTTGCAGTTATACGAGTAGACTCAATTAGATCCTTATCTAATCCTTAACAGAAATGTGACATTCATCGTTTTTCCCGCGAACTTTTCAATTGTAATAGTCAATAATATCACATCCTGAATGTACTCCAGTTGGCGCTTGAAAGCGAGCAATCCAGGTTTTGTTGTAGTTGCTGCCTCGCCCATCGGATGCGTCATTAGGTCTCTATGGCTGGAGGCTGATATTTGCAGTAATTAGTTGGGTACTTGTTGGAATTGGTCGGATTCTCTGAGTAGACGCTGTATGACAGGCTATTTGGAGTGCAGTAGTTACTGATGTGAAATATGTGCTCAGTTCTGCCAACTTGTGAAGATTAATCGCTTTCTGGGAGTTGGATACAAATATTCCGCAATTGAATCTAGATGTAGGTCCGATAACAGTTCTTGAAGGGGAAGCACGCTGCCTTGACTGCCACTTCCTCCATCGCGGCTACCGGTCGTTAAGACGCGCGTATTGACGAATGCCTACAGTTTCTGTTGTTCCCAAACTATCGTTCAGCTGTGTAATAAACCTTAATGCGAAATGTAGGTGCTTAAGACAAACGGCTCTACAAGTTTCCAGACAACGTGCAGATAAATCTTTCTTCTCTCTCTCGCTCTGTCTCTCTCTCTCGTCCTTTCTATTATCTCTCTGCTTTTCTTCCTTCTAGTTTTGATCTCCTTTCACTCATCTGTTCCTGTTTTTCCAAATTCGCTTACTTTTTCTCTTCTTTCTCACATTAATTTTCTCATTTTATATTTTTTCTTTCTTTCCCTACTTTCTTTCATTTTTTGTGGTTGTCTTTCTTTCTGTCTTTTCATTTATTTTTCCTCATTTTCTTTCATTTTCTCCTCTCTGTCGTTCGTTCTTATCAGTTTTCTCGTTTTCTTTGTCTCCTTCATATCACTAAATTTTTCTAGTTCTTCTAGTTTTCTTTGTTTCTCTCTCCTTTCTTTCATCCATTTTCAAATTTTCTTTATTTCCCTCTCTACTTCCTGTCATTCCCGTTTTTTATTTTTTATCATTTCTTTCATTCATTTTTTCTGATTTTCTTTGTCTTATCTCTTTATTCATTCTTCTAGCTTTCTTTCTTTGTCTCTCCTTTCTTTTCTTTCTCTCCTTCCTTTTATTCATCTTTCCTATTCTTTCTTTCTGTCCTTTCTTTCATCAATTTTTAATTTTTTTATCTTATTTCTTCAATTCATTCTTCCATTTTTGTTTTCCTCTCCTTTCAATCATTCATTTTCTCCAATGTTTCCCAATGTCCTTCCTTTCATTCATTTTTTCATAATTCTCTTCCTTTTTGTCTCTTCTTTCACTTGTTCCAATTTTCTTTCTCTCTTCCATTCTGTTTTTTCTTCCATACATAATCCTACTTTTCTTTCTTTTCATTCATTTTTTCTAGTTTTTTCTCTTTCTTTCTTTTTTTCTTTCTTTCTCTCTTTATTTATTTCTTTCTTTCTTTCTGTCCTTTCTATTCATTTTTCCTAGTTTTGTTTTTTTCTTTATGTCCATTGTTTTTTTTCTTTAATTTTTCGTGGCTTCTTCCTCTCTCCTTTTTTCTCTCTTTGATTTTCCTCTCCCTTTCTATCTTACTCAATTTCTATTTCATTATTTTCCACCATGTATATTTTATATTGCTTTCCTTGTTTTCTATCTTTATCCCTAATTACTTCTTAATTTCCCTCTTTTCTATTTCTTTCTTGCTATGTCTTTCTTTGTGTCCCGCGCCGTGGCGTCATGGTCTAAGACATCCTGCCTAGGACTCGCGTAACGGAATACGCGCTGGTTGGAGTCCTCATGGGGGAAGACATTTTCTCATGAAATTTCGGCCAGTGTATGGGACCGGTACCCACCCACCATCGGGATGCACTTGGGGAGCTACGATAGGTAGCGAATTCCGGTTACGAAAGCCAGCTATAACCACACGATACCTCCATACTGGTTGAATGATCGTCCAACTCTGCTTCGGCATGTGGACATGAGGCCAGCAGCCGGCTGGTCGGTCATGGTTCTTCATGGGCTGTCGTGCCTCGGATTATTAAGTCTTTCTTTCTGCTTCCGTTTCTTCCCCTCTCTCTTCCTCTTTCTGTCTATCCTTATCTCTGTCTTGTGTAATTTCAAAGGCATAATAGTCCGTTAAGTACAATATCAATTAGTAGAGGAATGTAATTCAGTCAATACTTAGCAAAGAGAGATATATAAAATTCTATATTATACCAAAAGTAACATTACATATATTTTGATGACAAACGTTTTCGCCAATCATATTGGCATCCTCAGGTCGAGCAAAACATGTTAACAAACAGTTTATTCTGAATCTCACCGGTCCGGTGGCATCAATGAGTCACGTTGCAACGAAAATAAGGAACAAAACTGTTGGAAGAATCGATGCTGTCATGGCGACTGTGTAAGTGATTATCTGTGCTACGCTAGCAAAATTTTGCGAAATTTCAGTACTGTCATCTCGTTCAAATAAAAGAGATCATAAACAATTTATTTCTTGAACCGGTAGTAATAACTGGTCCGTTGACATGTTCGCTCATAAGCCATTAACTTATTGTTTTTACGTTGTGCTCATTACAAACAATACAGCAGAACTAAAGCAGAACACACCGCCATGACACAACAGTGCACGATGTCATTCGTCTGCTAATTCCCGCCCTATACAAGAACCAGTCAGATTCACTGATGGCGACTGATGGAGACTGCCACCACCTCTGCAAGTTGATGGCACCGGTGCGACACCGGTAGAGCATCAATAACGTCATCGGTGGAATTCGGAACACCGTGATGCCATCGGATTGCTCACCGGTGAGATTCGGAATACGCTCAAAGTGAACACTGGTCTTAACTAGTTAAAAACAACATTAAAATCATGATATTAAAACACCAAGTTGTATGGAAAATGATGTGTTGTAAAGGCATGTATGAAGAGGGGGACGGCACGATCTCTTCTAGTAATGCGGTAACAGTTTCGGAATCAGATTAAAGATGCTACAAATAGGGCGGTCGTGTTGCCGAGTAATGGTGACAGGATAAAGCCCTGTAATTAGCAAAGGATGGTATGAACAAAAGTGTTTGAAAATATTGTTTAAATCTTATAGGACGTTACTTACAAAAAGTTGGAAGAGTTGACTGAAGTCCGTGAGAGCGGCAGCACGACTGACCTTTACATTAGGAAGTAGCTTACAAAGAAAACTGCATACCGGCAAGACTAGTGGATGATCGGAAATTACTTCTGTATGATCTTAAACAGCGGGTTATTTGAATTTGGGTATTGTTCATTAAGTAGGGGGCTATTGTTATTGTTGGAATGGGTAGTAATGTACAATTCTTCAGCCGCGTCTTGTGTGTATTTTTGCTTTCCTTTTCGATTGCATAATTTCTTTTGTTTTATTTCTTTACTAGCCGTACCCGTGCGCTCCGCTGCACCCGTTAGAAATAAATATAAAGTAATTACATAATTAAAATAGGACATTTTATCCAGGGAACATTCGTGTTTGATAGAAGGATAAATCGTTTATTATGTTACTTAATTTAAATTTAATTAAAAAATTAAAATGCGATCATTTTGATCCAGAGACCACTCATTTGGTCATAAAAATTAGTTTAGGAAATACAGGAAACGAATATACAGAATAGCCTATCAAGTTTTCGGTGCATAAGAATCTATTTTAATCTTACCTGTCCTCGATTCACTCAGAAGTTACTGTGATAACATTATAGCATTATGTCCATCTAGAGAAACTACACTATCCAATGGTGAATTAATAATTAATTATACAAATCGGTTAATTTAGCTTCAGATATTACTTCATAGAAACGCAGAAACATTATCTGTAGGCTATCTTTCATAGCTTTCGATTGTTGCTGTCCAAGGCCCCTTATAGACGAAGTCATTTGTTTTTTAATTCATTACAATGCCTTAGATGGCAGTTATTTTAATTTTAAAACTCTTTTATCTCATTAAATATCAACATTTTTCAAAGAATAAAACTTATCGGAAATGATTTTTAAAGAAATATTTGTTATGTAACATTTTTCATTAAAATCAATAATAAGCGAGATATTTCGATTTATTTAATTCAGGCCCCCTTATAACCCCCCTTTTAAATAATGTATTTTGAATGCCATATAGCCTATAATCTAAGTTACAACGAACTTAATTTATATTCCAATTTTCATCGAAATCCGTTCAGTCATTATCGCGTGAAAAGGTAACAAACATACAGACAGACAGACATTGACGTACTGGGGATGTATAATATCAGAATTGAGTATTTTAAACTTCCCGCATCTTGCATAAACTTCTTATGTAAACTTGGCAACATCCGTTCACGTACAAGCCGTGCTCTTTCCGAGTTGGTTACAGGAATTTCACGCATGCGCGGGAGAAAATTGTCTTTAGCTGGCCGCTTATGACTCGTCAAGAGCACAAAGCGTTAAGTGAACGCGATGAGTATCTATCCTACAGATGTCAGGTCCATCGATGCCTATCGTTCACGTGCTATATCTCGAGGAGGAAATTTAATAGCCTGTAGATGTCAGCATCTGACTGTAGGAACGTTTACTTACGTGTACAGTGCTGCTACGAGAGTGTAGTTTGTGAATTACTATACTCCAGTGTCGGCATAATAGCATAGTTTGGCTTTCAAACACGTGCTGGCTGACTGTGGTGGTTGTATGAATTTAAGTATCTGTATGGCAGTGTATAATATTTAAGAATAATATTTACTGGCATGTATTTATAGTAATCTATGCGAGTGGGATTACAGTACTGGTATAGGCTATAGTGTATCAGTGTGTTGTGAATCAAAATATATTACTGAACACACGCGTTTGTAAATAACGAGACCGTGGTATGGATTCATTTTTAACAAACGTAAACAATTAACTCTGTTCAAGTAATTTTGAACAGTAAAGAACTGTGTAAACTGGCTTACCAAGAAAAATTGGAAATAAAAAGACTGAGTTTCATTATTATTATTATTATTATTATTATTATTATTATTATTATTATTATTAGTATTATTATTATTATTATTATTATTATTATTATTATTATTATATGTTGTTTTGAATTTATATACGGTTTTTTTTCGATAGTGAAACATTGGAATCATGACATTTCATATTAGACTAAACGTATTATTTCAAATTCTCTTCGATTTTGGAATCACAAAATTGTGAACACACATAATATTTTATCACGAGCCGCCACTGCTAGTAATATTTCTTTCTCTTCGTTTCGGCTGACTGGCTGTCGGGATTGGCTTACAACAGTCCCACATGCAATAAGACCGCTTCTTATTATTAAGAGTTGCTTCATATCAGAACTGAAATGAATTTCGCATACTCCCTTCCAACTCTAAACTAATAAAATTCCATCTATGTAACTATGCAAAACAACTTCAGATGATACATTTATCCCAATGGAGTTTGGGTAAGTCGGAGTGGCGTGATTTCTCTCTACAATATCCGAGTTTCATTTTAAGCTTCTTGATTTAATGACTTGCAGAATTCTATGAAGAGCACGTTCACCACAGACATCCTCGTTACTAGGTAATTTCTCTTCCGTGCTCTCGTCGGTTAATTTCTCGTACGGAAAGTAACGCATTATGAAGATCTTTGTTGCGTGCGTGATAATGAAAATGCTTTGAATACGTAGCGTGTAAACGATCTCATTCTGTCACGAGTCTCATTGAGTTCCCTTAATGAAAATCGACCTTAATTTGCTTTGAGTGACCTGTCACCGCCTCCAGCTCCTTTCTGTGTATTAACTTGCTTCCCAGAATGTCTCATCATCAGCCAACATTGTACTGATTAATTAGAGCCGCTAGACTCGCACCCTCTGGGCTTAATGAGTTTGCAGGCGAGAAATTGAAATTGATGATTCATACCTATTATTCGATTGGCATATGTCATAACGATGTCTGGTCCACTTGACGGAAATATTAATCAGTTCATATGCCATTTCTTAGGCTTTTCACCTGAAGACGGTAATGTGTGCAGGACTCGAAATGGACGTTTTCACGATCTGTAACGCTTACTGTTTTCGTGTATACTGTGGTGTTGATGTCAAATACGGAATAAATAACCAGTGAGATGACGATGAAAGAGTAGTGGAACGGAGAAAAGTTCTCTCCGGCACCGGGATTTGAACCCGGGTTTTCAGCTCTATGAGCTGATACTTTATCCACTAAGCCACACCGGATTTCCATCCCGGTGGCGGATCAAATCCTCTCGGTTTAAGTTCCACCTCTTGGGTTCCCTCTAGTGGCCGCCCTCTGCACTACGTCATAGCTGTCTATGAACGTAGGACTAATGTCCACACATGTGCGGAGATGCACTATGAGTGAGTGATTATCCGGGATCCGACGGAATAAGCGCCGTCTTAAATCATAAGTGATTTACGTATATCATATAATATTCATCGTACGATGAATAATAATAATAATAATAATAATAATATTAATAATAATAATAATAATAATAATAATAATAACAATAACAATAATAATGATTTATTTAACCTGGCAGAGTTAAAGGAGTAAAACTGCGTTACAAAAAACACTACAAATTTACAAAGTACACTGCAATTTTACACACAAAACTGAATAAGATAATAATAATAAAATGTAAACAACACGTAAGTAGAAATGAGACATAATACATAACATACAGAAAGAAAGAAAAAAGCATAATAAAATGTGAACAGCAGGTCAAAATAAATGAGACATACAAAGTATAAAGAAATAAGACAATTATTGATAATAATAATAATAATAATAATAATAATAATAATAATAATAATAATAAAATAGTGCAGTGCAAAGCATACAATGAATACAATATTTTTAAGTACAGACAGTAAGGAAAATTATGATTATATATAGCTCAACTTATAACATTATAGATATACCATTATCGGAAAATATGAAAACAAAAATATAAAATAAGTTAAATATCACTAGAACATAAAAAAAATGTGAATACGTGGAAACATGCAATACAACACTTGTCATAATAGTAAGACTAGGCAGCACGTCATAAGATAATTTTCTAACTTGGATTTGAAAGATTTCAATGTTAGGCAGCCCTTGACTTCAGGCGGCAGAGAGTTCCAGTGACGAGAGGTAGCAACATTGAAAGATGAGAAATACAGAGATGATGTGTGAAGTGGAATTTCTAGCTAGTTATCGCGTTGTGATCGAGTATTAATATTATGATAGCGAGAGAGAGTATGAAAACGAGCGAATAAATAATAGGGGGATGAAGTGTGCATGAAATAGGGGGATGAAGTGTGCATAATCCGGTGTGGCTTAGTGGATAAAGCATCAGTACGTAGTGCTGAAAATCTGGGTTCAAATCCCGTTGCCGGAGAGAATTTTTCTCCGTTCCATTACTCTTTCATCGTACGATGATTAAGAATATCTGCATGGAAACATCATATGTACTTCGGTACATTAAAATAATATACAGTGAGATGACGCCGAATATTACCATGAAATAGTGTATACAGGTTAAAGGGGACCGATACACCGAGGGTATTCTACATGTTTAATATAACAAAACATGTATTACACTTTCCCTTCGATGAAGCACCGTTAAGAAGGAAAGAAAATAGTTTTTGCCCAACGTTTGTAGCATTTTCTTGCGGTCACGGTCCGAGAGAAGTGGCTGATTGCTATACAAGCAGATAGTTTAAAATAATCTGAATACTTAATGCTCGAGTCTTTTTTGCTAATTAAACCGGTTAGCCATGATTATTTAAATTAAATAATTGTGAAAATCGTTAAAATAAATCTTGAAACGTAGCGTAGTGTCGCTTGCGTGTGGCTGAATACAGCAGACATGGATAAATATATAATAGGATGCGAAACTGCGGTCAGCACCATCTGGCGGCGGGGGGCTGAAATAAGATGATCAGCGCCCAACGTCGTAGGTGATGAACATTATAACTACGTGTTGGGTACTTTACCCAGAGTTCTCTATTTATCCGTTCGAGATATTGCTCGAAGAGCCAAGATGGCAGACAGAAACTTGCTAATAAGTGAACATAAAGTTATACTACGTGTGTATAAGCAGTGTATGTTAAACAGTGATGTTTATGGACGTTGTAAAATTAGTGTTGATGAATGTATTATAAAGTAATAGTAATATAATAAATTGAACTATCTAAGTAGTTCTTGCAGACTTTTCCATTGCGCTGTACAATAAATACCCAAAGAATACAATCCCAATTATCTAACCTTTTGCTTTATTTTTTGTCTCTGTCTAGTTATATTTTAATTGGTTAGTGTAAAATAGATCGTCTCTTTTATCTTCCTGTTGGCTCCGGTAAGAATTTTCAGTAGAAGATGCTGTAAGGAATAAAAATGTAAATGTTTTATTTTAAATTGGGTTAGTTTTGAATATCGATGAGGATGGGAGGGAATGCTTTCTGCACAGTTTAACATTTTCGTCACCAGGTGCGCTGCTAAATGCATGGAGTAATTAGTTACTCTTTTCGCTACTTGGTGCGCTGCTAGGTGTAATAACGCCCCTCCTCCCTACAGGTGGCAGCAAGATCAATTTCTACAACAGCGCCTCTAGTATGTGTTACGGGAAACTCAGTGTTTCGCATCCTATTATATATTCATCCATGCAGCGGAGGAGGAGGGAAAGGTAAGGGATTGGTGGTCGCGTTTGCTAGAGTTATTGCAGTAGCTGTGATGGTGCCAAACGTTTCACAGAAACATAACGATTTTCTCTAAAACGGTGAATGTTAGAAAAAAACTTACTTAGATTTTTCAGATCTCTCCTTATGATCTATTACAAGTTTCATTTTTGTGCAGTGATTACCTTCCGTAAGAAATGATATTACAATAAATATACAGTACAGATGCCTCAAACTAGCAAGCTGTCTCGTTCGCGCAGGCGCATAGAGCACTTCTCCCCTACCACTGTCCGCCTACTACTGTGCACCGTGGACTAGGACGGTACAGCTCAGTTCTAATAACAGTTGAGAAAGCTGCATAGGGAGGGTACATCTTGAATACATTGTCAAGCGGTCAACTTTTCAGATAATATGACTATACCTGGGTATCGGAGCCTAGGTGGGGCCCCCTCCGTTAGCTCTACTACTTCCCCTCTCCAGGCAGCTTATAGTTTGAGGCACCTGTACACAGATATTGGATATATTTTTTTTGTGTTACACAAACATAATCAGCATTTCCATTAAACAGCGTTCAGCTCGGTTCCCGGCCAGAAACACGCGTATCAGGTATATTTGCATGACCGGCGTAGACTGCGTCAGTATTGATGCATAACCTCCAAAGTGTTTTTACTCAAATCTTATTTTTGAATACTATGATTTTAAGAGAAATATTGTTTAAATTTGGTATAGTGATAACACTCATGTTCGACTCAGTGTCTTGAATAAAGTTCGACACTGAGCAAGACAATGGCTTTATCTTAAGCATTGTTCAACAAGAATGTCTCTACGTTCCTCAGAAATAAATATATCTGTCCTGATCACAAATTCACCAACGTTAGTTTTCAGAAGAAGAAAGGGAATCAAATCAGATGCAATTGCGACAAGCAGTCCATATGATAACCAATTGACTGAAGACGGAAAAACAGAATAGATGAAGAAAGAGGAGCAGCTCGAAACAAATTGAGTGCTGCTTGACGAGAGGAGATGACAGAATATTGGAAGAGAAAAATATTACAATAAAGATGCACAAGCAGTGAGGGAGAATCTATGACGATATCACAGGGACACATGTTTTCAGTAGAAGCAATAATGAGAGGTGGATTTGCTGTTTTTATATAGAATGGCTCATTAAGAATGTATTGGAATTGACTGCAATGACTGGAAAATACTTCAAATGTGATTTCTGTTATATAGAAATGTAAAAAGAAAGTAACATAAGAAGGAATGAAACCAAAATGAAAGAAACCATACGTTTATTTTAAGGGAAGATTCTTCAAAACATCGCTCAGATGTAGGTTTGGACAGAACAGGACAAGCTTTCCAAGCAGTTTCAAGGTCATTGGTTCGAGTATCACCACGTGATTTTTTATGCTACCGACACATACAGTACATATTTAATCCATCTTCAGTCATTCAGCGAAGTATAATGAAACACATGCTTTGCACCATTTTTCGCGCGATTCAACAGAATAGAGAAATAAATATTTATTTATTTATTTATTTATTTATTTATTTATTTGTGTATTTATTTGTTTATTTATATATTTATTTGCGTATTTATTTATTTGTTTATCTATTTATTTATTTACTAGCCGTACCCGTGCGCTCCGCTGCACCCGTTAGAAATAAAGATAAAATAATTACATAATTAAAATAGGACATTTGATCCAGGGAACATTCGTGTTTAATAGAAGGATAAATCGTTTAATATGTTACTTAATTTAAATTGCATCCAAATAATTAAAATGCGATCATTTTGGTCCAGAGACACTCATTTGTTGCAATGACAATTCCTTTAACATGTTTCTTAATTTTTATTACATGCAACCATAGTTTAATGAAGATTGTCTTCATTTAGATTTAATGTGTATATTTTATTTTACTTGTTATAGGTTTCCATTGAATAATTATGGTAATAACTTAATTTTAACCCTTGTTTTCTACGTATTCAGTAAATGGCGCTTGGCCCACTATGGTTCTGAACCCTTCAAATAACTTAAATTATATTATATTATATTATATTATATTATATTATATTATATTATATTATATTATATTATATTATATTATATTATATTATATTATATTATATTATATCAGAAGTTACTGTAATAACATTATAGCATTATATCCATCTAGAGAAACTACACTTTCCAATGGTGAAATAATAATTAATTATACAAATCGGTTAATTTAGCTTCCGATATTAACTTCATACAAACACAGAAACATTCTCTGTAGGCTATCTTTCATAGCTTTCGATTGTTGCTGTCCAAGGCCCCTTATAGACGAAGTCATTTGTTTTTTAATTCATTACACGGCCTTAGATGGCAGTTATTTTAATTTTAAAACTCATTTATCTCATTAAATATCAGTCCTATCAAAATTTTTCAAGGAATAAAACTTATCGCAAATTATTTTAAAGAAACATTTTCACAAAAATCAATAATAAGCGAGATATTTCGATTTATTTAATTCAGGCCCCCTTATAACCCCCCTTTTAAATAATGTATTTTGAATGCCATATAGCCTAAAATCTAAGTTACAACGAACGTAATTTATATTCCAATTTTCATCGAAATCCGTTCAGCTATTATCGAGTGAAAATGTAACAAACATACAGACAGACAGTCATACAAACAAAAATGTCAAAAAAGCGATTTTCGGTTTCAGAGTGGTTAATTATATATGTTAGGACCAATTATTTTTGGAAAATCGAACATTACCAGAAAAATTTCGGCTACAGATTTACTATTAGTATAGATTTATTTATTTATTTATTTATTTATTTATTTATTTATTTATTTATTTATTTATTAGTTATTTATTTATTTATTACGAGGATCATTTCATAAATAATGTACAGGTTGGCAGAACTGTGAAGTGGATGACGCAACACCAATGAATATGACGCCAGTTCCAATTAAATAGAGCTTACTCTGTGCTTAGGCCGATATCACATATATAACAGATTGCTCATTCCTATGTTAAAATCAGTAGCACTTTGAAGAGAACAACCGCCAAGATCGCCACTCGTCCGCCGTAAACGAACATGAGATGGCAGTACAGTCCCTAATGCAATTTAAATGGTAGTTATGACACGACCCCTTATGTAACAACTAGATGGCAGCATGGTAAACCTGACAAAAATTGTTACCGTCAAAGCCTATAAGGCCGAGCCATCTGGATATATATGATCTAGGGTTTGGGTAACGAGAGTTAGAAATGGAGTCTAGCGAGATTGACAACAATGGTAAACGGTAAATTATTCAAAATAGTGAAAACGACAGGTCTCAAGTTAGTTTGTGTTTATTTGCTAGTTCATGTCATCACCACTAGAGACGTAGCGTAGTGCTACACAAGATAGTGACATCGAAGCAACCAAAAGGAGTTTTGCGTCACGCAATTCGCACAAACGAGGGGCCGTTGTAACAGGACAGTGAAACTTTAGGATTGATTTTGGTAAGAATGCTTCACATAGGCTAAGAACTGCTTTGCGCGCTCTGTGGCGTAATTCTAATCTAGTTGAAGTTTATTTCCTAGGAAATGTCTGTGGACAGATCAGACTTCGGAAGACGCAGTAAACAGGTACGAGCCGTGTACGAATTAATCGTAGCAAGTCAACAAGGCGGACTAGTAGGGAACTACAGGTGCCATAGTCCACGGTATAGAGTATCTAATGGAAGCGTAATAATATCCTTCTAGAACGTTGGATCGTTCATGCAGGTTACGACTCACCAATATCACTCTGACCCCCGCGATCGCCAGACTTAACCTGCGACTTCTTTATGTGGGAGTATACCAAAGACTTCGTGTCTATCACCCCCATGCCACAGAACCTGAAATACCTGAAGTGACGCATCACAAAAGCAGTGAAGTCAATATCAGAGAACATGCTGGCATGAGTCTGGACAGAATTGAAGTACTGTCTCTATATCTGCCGTGTCATCAACAGGGCTCATATCGAGCTTATGTAGTGCACAGGAAAACTTGGAAGTTAACGCGTCTTTTCATGTTTATACAGTTGTGTTAACTTCATACAGTTATGAATAAATTAAGCTTACTTTTGCAGAATATTTTTAATTGCCTTGTATAATGAACAAAACCGGACGCAACGAACGAATTTTTTCCAGTAAGTGAGCACCTACCTTAAGAAAAAATTTTACCCACATTATTAATATAAAATAGTTACTATGCAAATATTCTGGAATCTATGTAAAGGTTAATTAATTTTTTAGTCCTACAGAATGTATCTCTTTCGGTAACAATATTAGAGAAAAATTCGCTCCGGCGCTGGGGATCGAACCCGGGTCTTTGGTTCTACGTACCAAGCGCTCTAACCATTGAGCTACGCCGAAGTTCAATCCACAACACCGGTTCGAATTCCCCTCCTCCAGGGTTTTTCCCTTTGTGACCTGACTCCAAGTTCGACATGTCGATAGCCCAGAACCAGACTATTCCAAGTCAAT
Organism: Periplaneta americana; assembly: GCF_040183065.1. NCBI lineage: Eukaryota > Metazoa > Arthropoda > Insecta > Blattodea > Blattidae > Periplaneta > Periplaneta americana. Next base: position 167,342,641 of record NC_091119.1, on the reverse strand, counting down.
TTCACTATTTTTTTTTCAGGAGAGCTGTTTTAAGCTCCTGATATTCAGAGCTTCATGAAACAATTTGAAATAACTTCATAGCAACCTTATGAAGAGGAATATTTACAATTTTGTTTGATTCATATATGCAGACTAGAACTGGAACACAATGAAATACAGATTTCTTTCTTATAAAAAGTTGGACTCAGAACAGTGTGGTTCTCAGACATCGATATATGTTGACATTTATTGCCATTATACAAGGAGCGCACTCAGTTGAATGACTTGGTGGCCGGGATTCCACAGTAATATGCACAGTAATCTGTACAGTGATATGTACTGTTGCTCGATTAATCTACGTAAAGATTAATTAATTTTTTTGTCCTGCAGAATACATCTGTTATGGTAACAGTTAATATTAGAGGAGAAAAAAGGGAAAACACTGGAAGAGGGGGATTCGATCCGGTGTTGTGGATTGAACTTCGGCGTAGCTCAGTGCTTAGAGCGCTTGGTACATAGAACCAAGGACCCGGGTTCCATCTCCAGCGCCGGAGCGAATTTTTCTCCTCTAATATTAAATATTCTGGATGTTACCAATTACTTAAATATTTCTAAATAAATAAAAAAAACACTAAACACTGTACTAAAAATAAGAACAGAAGGACTGTTCTGACGAAGTTGAACATGAACATGCTAATTGCAGTGTATTTTGTTTTGGGATAACCGCTTTATACAGGGACATCATTTTATTTTTACTTCAATCTTTATTGTACCTGAGTTTTTGAATGTACTTCACTCCCACCCCTTCTACTAATGAATTTCAACCGTCCTCCACACAGATCCAAGACCGCATATACAGCCATAGTAGCCTTACGGTCATAGTAAACAGTACGTTCCAAAAATATGTTCGCGTTTTCCAGTGACGAAAGAGCTTTCAATATTCAATCTCGTTAAGTAATTAACTGTCACGTGATTTCCTCCCTTTTTACGACCCTGCGACATAACCACTTGGACGAACAGTAGATAGTATGTCTGAGTAATTTTATCTTTTCGGATCGGGCGGAAGTGAAGATTTAATTTGAAGTACGTAAGGTACTGTTTTATAGAGTAGGTACAGAATTATTTCAACATGAGTTACTGATACGAAGTACGAACCTGGTAATTGGGATTAGGTACAGTAGTCTATAGTGCGATAATATACACATTAGAACTGAAGCCTATATCGAAATGAACGGCCACCATTTTCAAAAATGTATTTAAATATCCATATTATGATTACTTTTCAATTTAACTTCATTCTCTATAGTGTACGCTAATGTGCTGTAGACAGTATAATATACACTGCATAATGAATACGTCAGCATTGACAACTCAGTTCGTGAGTAAAAACACTCATTGTTAATACAGTACTGTATTTTGATTAAAAAAAAACCTAATGAAAATTATCAAACTCAAAAGCGTGATATTTCCTAGTTTACGTAAATGGATGAACTACTTTCCTTCCCTCCTTTACCTAGTAAAGTGATTTGTTTGTCAGTATCATCTAACTCCAGGTCCATACCTGTGGAGTAACGGTCAGCGCGTCTGGCCGCGAAACCAGGTGGCCTGGGTTCGATTCCCGGTCGGGGCAAGTTACCTGGTTGAGGTTTTTCCGAGGTTTTCCCTCAACCCAACATGAGTAAATGCTAGGTAATTTTGGGTGTTGGACCCCGGACTCATTTCACCGGCATTATCACCTTCATCTCATTCAGACGCTAAATAACCTCAGATGTTGATAAAGCGTCGTAAAATAACCTACTAAATTAAAATAAAAAAAATCGAACTCCAGTCGTGGAAGGGGGTAGCAAACGGTGTTTCAGGTTCTCAATTGTTGATCTAAGGGTATAGCCAGGTTAATATTAGAAATGTTAGTATAGTACATTATGCAACGAGCCTATAATGAAGGTAATTAAGAAGTGAGTATGGATATTTATGAAACGAGCGCAAGCGAATTTCATAATTTTCATACGAGCTTCTTAATTACCATTATAGGCGAGTTCCATACGACTTTTTACGCTCGACCATATTTCTAACTGGATATTATTAATTTTTTAGCAATATCCCGTATGTTGTGAGATGTGCGCATACGCGAAAGTATTGATTTTTTCCGAGGAACAGATGTCCACATTAACCTTGCTAGGCCATAAGAACCTACAGAGATAACATTGAAATTAAATTAGACATTGAAAAACGAGATGACAAATTGAATTTATTTGAATAGGCCTATTATTTACAATTAACGCTAATTATTATAGTAACAGAACATAACCTTCTGCGACAGTATTGGATTTCCAGCTTCCGTGACTTTTCGCTAATTCTCTTTCGATTGCATATCCGAGAATAATCGATACTTGCGGTTTTATAACGGTCGAAAGCTGACCTGTCATTGGCTGAACAGTTGTAACCTGAGTCGTCATTGGCTGAAAGACCTGACCTTTAATGAGTAGGTGTACTTTAATGACATCCATTAAAGGTCTGCTACCAGGTGTATAATTACTACATTTCGGCATGGTCGAGCATAAAAAATAAAATGATGTCCCTGTACCAGTTTCTTCTACCATGACTATTATTCCTCGAAAATCGTACAACATCGTTTGTGTGAAGTGTGTTAAATGCATACAGCGTAACCTTCGATTAAAGTCACGTGGTTTGTACTAATTGAAGTCAGTTATCATGACTTTCCACTAACGTTTGCCTACTTCTGGGTTTAACATTCTCAGATGAGGTTGGTTTATGAGGTTATGTGATTACGTAATAGGATTTGGTGGTATGTAAATGCAGTCTTGGATAGCTGGTGACTGAAGGAGAGTCCTGTACCAATTAGGTCGTCCTTCCCGGCCAGAATCGTCAAGCTGTGTGACTACATGTAGAACAATGTGTGTGAGATAACATCGCAATGATAGTTATAACGTGTAAGGTAGTTGTTAACATGAGTTTAATTCGGTCAGGAGAGATTACACTAGGAACGAGCTTTATATGAAGAGCTTCTTCCCGTATCTCTACGTGTAAGTGGTTTATTATTGCACACGATAAGTCCACTCCATTTATAGCCTCGTCAACTAGCTATTTACTTGTTCCCGTTTACAGACAGGAACACATCCCCTTCTACGTACTGAACTTGAGACAGTATCTATTTTGAGGGAAATTTCCCACTCCCTCTTGACTTCCTAACATTCTAACTTCCTGCAATGTGGATTCGAGTGCGGGAATACTAAGATTTTAAGCTCTCCAATTATTTCATTCCCCTGTTTTGCATTTAAAATGCCAGCGCCGTTAACGCTGCGACGAATAGAATTGCTCTCTTCCTACCCAATCTCCGTATCTAGAGTTGGGCTGGATAATTAAAATTGAATACGAACGAGCTATATCAAAATTACCTTGAAGGAAACTGTGGCGTGTTTAAAATTCTGATTCTATTTCCTGTTTTCAGAAACAGCAAATCAGATTAAAATGTCTAGACATGGATTATTTTAAACTAAAACGACCTTCGGCAGTCTTTCTTATTCAAATTATATCATTTAGCGATTCGGGTTGAAAGAATATTTGAATGAAAAAAGATGTCTTTTAACCTGTTGACTTTTATTTTTCAATCATGAATATGAGTTGCTTTGATCTTTTACTACCGTATAATTTAAAATGTGTAATGCCATCCTTTATACAAAATAAAATTATTAATTTAATAAAGCCTACAGATGATCCGTTCGGGGGGAAAAAAGTAAAATCGCTGTAAATGTTATAACAGAAGTGATAAAAAAAGTTATTTCAATTTCAATATGATGTTAAAATACAGGGTGGGTTAAAAGTCGCTTTCCTCAAACACTTCCTTATATTCTATTTACATTTGACTACACATTCCTTTAGAGATTTTGTTCAAAATGGAGGCCCTGTTTCTCGATGCACAATCCACAACGTTTAGACACTGCTTTACAGATGGCAGAACATAACTCACGATTTTAATAGATTTTCAAGACTGACCGATTATCTGTCGCAACTGATGCACATCCTGCGGTTTCTGAGTAGAAACATCACTTTTCAGGATACCCCTCAGTGAAAAATCACATTTTGTCAAGTCGCAATCTCTGGGAGGCCATTTTGTTGTGCCACGACGACCAATCCATTTATGGAATTACTGGTTCAAGAAGTCCCTCATTCCTACACCAAAATGAGGTGGTGCTCCATCCTGTTGCCATATTAACTGCATTTCGACAAAACGAGATCTGTTTTCAAGACAAGTTGACGCACGAACATGGTTTGCAACCTACCACTTATTACACCAGCTTCATTTGTTCAAGATATGATATCTGTTATATATGTGCAAGTATGAAACCTAAGAACGAATATTGTGGGAAAGCGAATTTTGACCCATCTTGTATAGATTTACGAGTTTTGCGTCATTATTTTTTACGATCGATTGAATAAATGAAATGGCCTTTACTGCAAAGTAACGAGCTAAATACGTTTTATGTTTTACGTAATTTGAAAGTGTAACATCAATTCAACGTAGTTTTCGTCGTGAATATGGTGTTCGGAGAGCTCCAAATTACAAATGAATAAAATTTTGGTATCGCACGTTTAAAAGAAAGTGGCTCTGTTAACATGCCACGCATTGGTGGACGTAGGTGTGTTAGGTATTATGCTATCAGCAGACATGAATTTTATTTTCATACCACAGCTGTACCAGGAAAGTCACAAGACGCTGTGCGACCACGGGATGACGCATCACTTCATTGAGGAAAAGAAGTTATTCTCTGTCTTTATACAGAAGGAAAATTCCCGCCATTGAGTTTAAACTTTAGAGCGAACCTTGCCAATGAGAAACGAGGAGCTGGGGTGTGCTACTTACTTCCGTATACCTTTTTTAAAAGATGTTCCTACAACATGTTAACGTTCTTTGTTATCCTCCCTCAGTCTAGGCCTGCCTGCTTGTAACCTAGTTAAGTTCAACTTTTAAACACGCCATTTACATTTATTTTCATTCGGCATGATGGATATTGTGATTGGTGTGTTGGTGTGCTCAGTAATTATTCGAAATCTATGAGTTTGAGTTAGGTTTATTGATATAGTACATGCTATGGAACTGACATGGGTGTTTACAAATTATTCTTCATGGTAACGGGACCTAGTTACGACGCAGTTGTCTTGATGGTTAAAAACCCCCATAGTTCTGAAATGTATTTACAGATTACTTAAAAGCAAATATTAACTGTTCACACGTTACAGCGTTTTTATTTTATGTCCTCCTAAAATGATCACCCTGTACTGTGAACAGTTAATCTTGAAAAAAAAAAGGTAAATACAAGTAAATAACAGCTATGGAGGAAAAGTGGTTTTATTCATAAGTTCTATTACGTAAACGCAATTCTTTAAATTTTACGTAATACGAGATTTAATTATTTTTCTCATAATAAAAAAGAGTGCAATTATTCCCACACACACGGTTTTCTTTCTGAAACGCAGAATTCGTTACAATGTGCAACTTCTTACAACTCAGTCATGTAAAAGTTTCGAAGTTAGTAGAAAGTGAGAGAAAAGGGTAAATAGGAACGTTCGTACAACTTCAGTGTAATTATTCTTCACGAAAGACTTCCACAAGTGGGTCAGTTAAAGAGATGCTTCTTAGATGTTCCATTTAAATGCTTCAAGACTGGACATAATAATTAAACTCAATTTAACTTACAATAAAATTTATATATACCGTATTGATTCCCATCCATGTTTTAGCACTCCAATAGCTAAATTGGTAGCGTAACAGATTACGGATAGGAAAGGTCCCGGGTTCATCCCGGGTGTGGCGGGATTTTTTTCCTTTCGAAATCCCACATTGGCCTGAACTACTCTCCCGTCAAATTGAGCCTTTCCCGAGGATAAAAGGCGGTCGGAGCTTGGTGCCGACTAAACCACGTCAATCTAGTTCCGAGATCATGAAAGCATGATGGTCTACTTCCCTCATGTGCCGACATGGAATTTAAAGCGTATATCTCTACCTTTTTCCAAATATATTAAGATATTTTTATGTAGAATATGTCATTAGAAAAGTGGTTGATAAAAGATAGGGTTTCGAATTAAACGGGTTGCATCAGCTGCTTGTTTATGCGGATGACGTGAATACCTATGTTAGGAGAAGATCTACAAAATATTAGAGAAAACGCGGAAATTTTACTTGAAGCAAGTGAAGAGATAGACTTGGAAGTAAATCCCGGAAAGACAAAGTATATATATATATATATATATATATATATTTGTAGGTTATTTTACGACGCTTTATCAACAGCTTAGGTTATTTAGCATCTGAATGAGATGAAGGTGATAATGCCGGTGAAATGAGTCCGGGGTACCCAGCATTTGCTCATATTGGGTTGAGGGAAAACCCCGGAAAAAACCTCAACCAGGTAACTTGTCCCGACCGGGGATCGAACCCAGACCGCCTGGTTTCTCGGCTAGACGCGCTAACCGTTACTCCAAAGGTGTGGACGACAAAGTATATGATTATGTCTTATGACCAGAACGCAATACGAAATGAAAATATAAAAACTGAAAATTTATCATTTGAAAAGGTGGAAAAATTCATATAGGGTACATTGAAGTAACAGTAACAAATATGAATGACACTCGGAACGAAATTAAACGCAGAATAAATATGGGAAATGTGTGTTATTATTCGGCTGAGAAACTTTTGTGATCCAGTCTGCCACACTTTCACTTACATCCGATTTTAGTAAGTAGAAAACGCAGAATTTGCATTCAGAGTCACTACTTAACTTATACTTTAGTCGTAACTTAGTCAAAAGCTAGTAAGATTAAAGATACGTGAAGAATAACCTTACACTTCACTTAGCGCTATAATTTTCCTGAATAACAAGTAATTTGACATTTGTTTACTGAAATAAATTTAAGTTCAAGGGCTGAAATGGATTTAGAAGACACCAATTTCTAAGAATTCAGAATTCCACACCCTCTTACCTAGCATCTCGTTTTGTTTACCTTTTACTACCTCGAACCCGGAACATGTACCCTCTCTCTATTCCTCTACACAGAACATCCTTCTACTCATCATCTTTCAGCATATCTATTCCACGCCTCTGGAATTCTCTCCCTGACCATGTCAGAGACTGTCGGACAATATCAAAATTCAAATTTAAATTAAAAAGTCACATTCTAGTTCATGGAATTGCTTGTCGATCACCTGTCAGGTTGCACAACTTCGGCTTAGCCCATGACATATAGTAAATATTGTAACTATGCTGTTGTAAAATTGACAATTAATGTGTAATGTATTTATTATTATTATTATTATTATTATTATTATTATTATTATTATTATTATTATTATCATCATCATCATCGCTATCTCTGTTTTTCTTTCTTTTATCTTGTAATAGCTCGATGAGAGCTCTATAGTGTTCTTTTGACCCTGTTGACCCTCTATAGGGCTTTAATTTAACCTGTATTATTTTCATCAGTGTTTGTATTACTTTTTTGTATTTATATGTGCTATCTGGTAGGATGGAAGAGAAGGCCTTATGGCCTTAATCCTGTCAGATTAAATAAATAAAGAAATAATTTTATTGGGTTATTTTACGACGCTGTATCAACATCTAGGTTATTTAGCGTCTGAATGATATGAAGGTGATAATGCCGGTGAAATGAGTCCGGGGTCCAGCACCGAAAGTTACCCAGCATTTGCTCGTATTGGGTTGAGGGAAAACCCCGGAAAAAACCTCAACCAGGTAACTTGCCCCGACCGGGATTCGAACCCGGGCCACCTGGTTTCGCGGCCAGACGCGCTGACCGTTACTCCACAGGTGTGGACAATAAATAAATAAATAAATAAATATTTCGCGTTCTGTTTGTCAACAACCTCCTCTATATAAAATATGAAGCATACGAGTAGTAAACCTATACACCTGTCGACAGGTGATCGCACCCACACTTACGGTCTGTCCCAAGAATCTGTAGAGTGACTCGGCGCATATGGGGTCGGAGTCTGTGCCGGAGGGTATTGCGGGCAGCATCAGCTCGAAGTCGCTAAAGAATAAGATGCTCGTAGTAGAGTTTTCAGATAGAAATGATCCCATCCCTGCAAGCGATTGGTAGCTTCCTTCAACCAATGCCTCCCCCAGAGCGGTTATTGGACCTCGCCCTCCCACATACCACTTGCCCACAGGTCTTCTTTCGTCTTTCTACTCTATAGATCCCTGGGACGGACCATAGTTCTACGTAAAGATATGCATCATATTGAAGCTTGTCGGTTTTTATTGGTACCTTTAATGGTGTAGAACACATCAGATAAGCTTATCCTTTGCTTCCATTCTTCTTATCTTACGTTATCGCATCCAGTTTTGTGATGGGCTGAATTATGATCTCTAATAGGATGTAAACGTTTGCTGTTACCAGGTTTATAACGTCACTGCTTTACGGTTGCGTCTATGTGGACGTAAAGCGAATGTTCGCCATTAGCTTTCGTGTCAATGTTAGATTTACGCTTATGTTTAATTGTGAATGTAGGCCTACAGTCACATAACTTGAGGGGATGAATAAAGATGCCCAGCAACCATGTATCTTTGCCCGGGATCTGTCAATGGCTGAACACCGCAAAAAGAAACACACTTTATAATAATATATATTATAAACTTTTATTTTAAATCTGTATATAATTATTGGGTTTAAAAGGTTGTTATAATTTAAAAGGTTGTCATAATTTAAAAGGTTGTATATAAAGTGAAAATTAAAATTAAGGTGACATTCAACATTTAATTTTTTAAGGTGACGTGTATTTATCTAGGCTGACGAGTTTACTTCCTTGGTTTGAATTGTAAATTATTTAAAAATAGCGTGTAAGAGGGCCTTAGACTATAAATGTTTAGTTTAAATGTAGTTCTGTTTATAAGTATGCATAAGGATGTAATTATTTGACTTATTTGAACTATTGTATCAGTGAAGCGAGGTGAGTCAGTGAAGTTATGGTTTTACAATGCAGTGAACAGTTCCGATCAGTGATAATTTATAGCGCCAATGAAATGTGTTTCTATAGTGTCAGTGAAATGTGTTACAGAGTGTCAGTGAAATGTGTGCTAAAGTGTCAGTGAAATGCGTCATAGTGCCACTACAGGGAATGAGATGAGAGTAAAGTGAAAGACTATTGAAACTTATGTAGGACCTATACATAATTATGTAGGTTGTATTGTAAAATTAGGTATTTTATGTTATGTTTTATTATTATTGTGTTAAATTGTATTGTGTATTCTTATTGTATTGTGTGTAAAATTGTATATGTGTTGTAAAATTGTATTGTGTATTGTCAATTTTATTGTGTATTGGTTATCATTTTATTGTGTATTGTTAATATTGTATATACCACTGCCACCGGGTGCTTGCCCACTTGCAGTGTAAATAAATACATACAAACAATGTTAATTAAAGTAAAAATAACAAGAAGCCTACCCTACTCAATTAAATTTAGGATATCGAGTCAGCTGCAGTCTGAATAGTAACAGATAAGTTATAATTCCTAATAGTAGGCTATATATGAACTCCTAATCTCAATATGCATATAAATTTGGAAATCAATTATGGATATCCTCTCAATTGAAAGCGATATGAGACTGTGGAATGAAGATCGTAATACTGAGTCTGATTAATATTGGAAAAATGAATTTGTCAGCGTTATGGATGGAGGTTTCGGTTCATCCAGTCCTAGCCTGCTCTTCTTCTGTTTCTGCGGTTCTTTTTTTTTTTAAGCGACCTCCTCCACCTCCTTTCCCCCCATCTCTCAGTGACACTCCCCTCTAATAGGGTGTAATTCATAATTTCTGCTTTCATCGTAAGGCAATATAGAATTACCAGGAGACGAAAAATTCCTGGAAGGGAATTATAAGGAATGAAAGAGGCGATGGAATACAATGGAACAATTCAATTGTAGGAAATAATAAAAAGAAGAGAGCGTAGAACAGATAGATGCCAAGTTATAAGCCTTATTACTGACGTTTCATAGGCTAAATCACATTCCGTGGGGTCTGAAACTGTCAATATCAAGTCGGAGAGATTGCGAAGACAACTGATTATGGCTGTCGTCCTGTAGCATATCGACTAGTGCCTAAGGCGACTGACGAAGTTCCAAGATATTTCACTTATAACATCTATCGAAACCAATAACGAACAAGTGATTTTATAGCGATATTGCTTAAACAACTATTTAATGTGTAACACTTTTATTAAGCCGCCAATGCTTATCTAATACAATTAGTCATTTACATGAGTAAGATTTCTACATGAACTTTTTCGATACTAATTTGTGTACCATCTTCAGATGCATTATAATTATAAATTAGATTTGTAAGTGATTGAAAACCTAGCCATTGGAATGTGTGTTCTGTGAACTTCCATTTCGTGGTTAAGTGTGTGATACATTTATGGATGTCGCTGGTACGTGTGTGTACTAGTAATTAGTGCTAATACTGGGTGTTCATTTCAAAGTGTGTCATGACGTCACTGTTGATGAGTCAGCGATTTGAAGCGAGTTTCAGCTTTTGTGTCAGAGAAGTTGCCTATTAATCAAGGCGTTCAATCTGAACTTGAGAACGTGTACGGTATAACTTGAATGTCGGAGCAACAGATGGCGGTCTGTACGGTCTGTGTGCTACCATAACCTCTTTCGGACTGTGTTTTGCGCGGCCAAGTCGTACGCAGGGTATTTGTTATCATCGGTTGCGTAAGGCAACATTCCACAATACAAATCAAATGCTCCGTGTTCATGTTGACCGTCGAAGTTAATGTCAACAAATACGTAAGTAATCGTCTTAACCCTCTCCCCATATCTCGACAGTAAGAAAAAACTTACCTCAGTATGTGTTTCGAAACAGTTCGCATTCCTGCCACTACCGGCATTACCGTATGTATCGGTAAGTATTCCTCAGAATGAACGCCGTACTTTCTAGGCAACTTCTCTGGCAGATAAGTAATACACCTCTGCGGAAGTGTAGGAAGATTGAATTCTCTAGGCTCATCGACTAGCCACGTGATGGCATACAGCGAGCCATGACACACTTTGAACTGAACACCCAGTAGTTATACTAAGCTAACTTAATATCAATCAATTTCTAAAATGCAATATAAAACTTATAGTATAACAACAATATAATAATAATAATATAAAGTAATGTCAACAAGTGGTTACTTGATAAGTAAAAAGTAGATAAAGTTTTGATACAACAACACACAGTGCAAAAGTGAAAATAATAATCCGTAAGTTACCCCACTTCATAACAAACTAAGTGATTTAAACAAGTGCTCCACAAATTGCTTCTTACATAATGATTCAGCATTTTATTATTACGAAGTTCTTAACGTCATCATTCCAGTTTAAATAAAAACAAAGAAAGAACAGTTATAATCGCCCCTTTCAACGCCAAGACACTAAAGAATTCAAATGATAAAACTACAAAAGAGACCAAACAAGTGTTCTTTTATAAGGTTTTTTATAATGTTTTTATATTGTTGTTATACTATAAGTTTTATATTGCATTTTAGAAATTGATATTAAGTTAGCTTAGTATAACTATTAGCACTAATTACTAGTACACACACGTACCAGCGACATCCATAAATGTATCACACACTTAACCACGAAATGGAAGTTCACAGAACACACATTGTAATGGCTAGGTTTTCAATCACTTATAAATCTAATTTATAATTATAATGCATCTGAAGATGTTACACAAAATAGTATTGAAAACGTTCATGTAGAAATCTTACTCATGTAAATGACTATTGTATTAGATAAGCATTGGCGGCTTAATAAAAGTGTTACACATTAAATTACAGCAGCTTATCGGTAACAAAACAAAAATGAAATTAAACAACTATGCTTCGTAATGAAAAACTAAGAGACAACAAGCATCGTACAGGCATAAGGACTAATTGTGCAAATAATTTCTTCTTCTCAAACATTACAGCATTATACCAGACTGTGGCACAGGGTAGCGAAACGCATTAAGTTACGAACGCACTGACCACTGTGTTGTGTAGATCGTGGGGAATGAGAGATTGCAAGAGCAGTTACTCCTTGCCTCAACATGTAAATAATTCAGGACACAAAATAAATATTCACGTTTACAAATAAAATATATACAATGTATTTCTAGTAGAACAAATAATTTCCTAACATTACATGTCTCAATTTACATTATACTGTACAAATTTTAACAATATAAAATAATCATTTGAGTGCTAATCATTTACAATGCTTACATTTCTTACATTTCTTCACAATTCAATGCACCGAATTACAAGGTACACTTAACGGCAAAAAGAATGGGCCGCCGACAATTTCTAAGTTCTAGATGCAAAACATTGCGCATGCTCGTGTCGTCAAAGCCGTATTTCACCAGGTAACACATAATTAAACCATTCAAATTTGCTGCATTTTGTTTAAGAGTCTAAAATCTATACTAATAATAAATCTGTAGCCAAAATTTTTTGGTAATTTTCGATTTTCCAAAAATAATTCGTCTTAACATGTATAATTAACCATCCTGAAATCGAAAATCGCTTTTTTTGAAATTTTTGTTTTTTGTCTGTCTGTCTGGATGTTTGTTATCTTTTCACGCGATAATGGCTGAACCGATTTATAAGTTCGTTGTAACTTAGATTTTAGGCTATATGGCATTCAAAATATTTTATTTAAAAGGAGGTTATAAGGGGCTTAAATTAAATAAATCGAAATATCTCCCTTATTATTAATTTTCAAGAAAAATGTTATATAACAAAAGTTTCTTTAAAACTAATTTGCGATAAGTTTTATTCTATACAAAATTTTGATAGGACTCATATTTAATGAGATAAATGAGTTTTGAAATTACAATAACAACGCCTCTAAGGCGCTGTACTGAAATAAAAACAAATGACTTCGTCTATAAGGGGCCTTGGACAACAACAATCGAAAACTATTAAACATAGCCTACAGAGAATGTTTCTGTGTTTGTATGAAGTAATATCGGAAGCTAATTAATTGTTTAATTATTATTTCACCGTTGGAAATTGTAGTTTCTCTAGGTGGACATAATTATACAATGTTATTACAGTAACTTCTGAAACATATAGCAAGTAATATAAAATATACACATTAAAACTAAATGATATGTCAATCTTCATTAAACTATGGTTGCATGTAATAACAGTTATTAAGGAACATGTTAAAGGAATTGTCATTGCACCAAATGATTGCTCTCTGGACCAAAATGATCCCATTTTAATTATTTAAATACAATTAAAATTAAGTAACATATTAAGGGAACGCACTGGTGAAATTACTAAATCTTACAGTTTTCATTTTTTTCTCAAAGATCAAGGACACCAGAATAAAATAATGTGACACGTTTCCTTATTAAGATGAAATAAATGGCAGGAATTTTTTTCAACGTGATTTTCTTTAATATTCGACGTGTGGAACCATTTATATATTAATTTAATTAATTTATATATAAATGGTTCCACACGTCGAAAATTAAAGAAAATCACGTTGAAAAAAATTCCTGCCCTTTATTGCATCTTAATAAGGAAACGTGTCACATAATTTTATTCTAGTGTCCTTGGTCTTTGAGAAAAAAAATGAAAACTGTAAGATTTAGTAATTTCACCTGTGCGTTCCCTTAAACGATTTAGCCTTCTATCAAACACGAATGTTCCCTGGATCAAACGTCCTATTTTAATTATGTAATTACTTTATATTTATTTCTAACAGGTGCAGCGGAACGCACGGGTATGGCTAGTATGTTATAAAATCGAATGGAGGGTTGATTCTAGATACAATGGGACCTCTGAAAATTGAAATAATAATGTGTTAATGTAGTAATAATTATATATAGTACAATAAGAATTTAAATATGTTGCGGTTATGTTAAAAGTATTGAAAATTGGTTTATAGTGTCACCTTGGCAGTGATAAAAGTGTGCAATATTCGTTCAGTGGCTGGTGGATATTCTATATTGACCGAAAGAAAAGAAGGAGTAAATAAAGAAATATTGACTGTCAGAAAGTGTATACTTTACAAATTAAGTTAAATTAAATTAGGCTCTAGCGACATCGGAATGGGACAAACTTGTGTTCAGAAACGAGCCCACTTACAAAATTATTTAATAAAATACATATCAAAATTAAATGCAATATAACATTGATTAATAAATTAAAATAATATTATCAAAAAGTCTGAATGAAAATTCAACTTACTCAGTATTAGAATCAGATCACAATATAGTAGTAACTTGGCGTTTTACATAAACAAAATTGACGATGGACCGCCTGTTATGCACCGTGATTCATAGTCTAAGCGTACCTGCTTGCAATTGTACCCTGCTTATGCATCCACGTGACGTAATAGACGAAACTACTCGATCCGCTGTACGTTTTGGAACAGAAATGCGCTGCCTCATAATGACGTAGTAGTTACAGCTCATAGCTGCTCAAAACGAATCGTGGGACTACAATACGTTTCAAACCTATTATTTTTAAAAACATCCATTGAAAGGGAAATAACCGCAGATGAACTTGTTTAAATATGAAGAGATGGTGGAAAATAAATCGGTCGTCGTTTATGTTTCGGCAAAGAAGAAGAAATGGCACGAAGTTTAGTGCGAAAAAAATTGTAGCCCAAGTAATACTGATAATATGAATTACATGAGAATTGAATTCGAATTTTAAGCTTATGTTGAGTATAGTAGCCTATATTAATATAAGATTGTGAGCCATTTTTATTCTAAGTAAAAAAATCATACTCCATTGTACAAATTCTATTACGTTATACAGGGACATCATTTTATTTTTACTTGCATTTTTATTGTACCTGTATTTCTGAATGTACTTCACTCTCACCCCTTCACTAATGTCCTTGCTCCCGTCAGACACACAAACTTACGGCCGCTGTTGCATTCGAAGTCTTCAAGCAGTGAAGTAAACACTGCAGTGTATAGTGTGTTTCATAAATGTGATTGCGTTTTCTATAGAAGAAAGAACCTATATTAATAATATCGTACTAAAAAATTATATTCAAGAAACGATAAATTCAATTTCAGAGAATATGCTTCAAAATGTTTTTAATAATATGCGTACTGAATTGAAGCCTGCATTGTAATGAACGGCAACCATTTTCAGCAACTTGTTTAAAAATTCAGATTAGCTTTTTTTGAATTGAGGTGGCTACAAGCAAAGGAATGCTAGTGACATTTGTAATAACATGAGTTAAGTGCATCCAGTGTAAGCTAAAGTATCTAAAATTTTAGTGGCAAAGGGATATTTTAATCGCATCACACATTAAAATTTAAATAAAAACTTTCACCGATTTTACGAAAGCTTAAATATTTAAACCCCATTTTCTCAAAAGTAACTTAAGTGCACTAACAGCCCTTTACTTATGACCCCCTCAATTTAAATGCGCTCTCTATATTGTATGATAACGTCAATAATTAATATGCTAAATAAAGTAGACATTACATAACGAACATAGCCGCCTGAAAAGTTGAGTTTTTGAAAAAAAAATGTTACTACTCTGCTGTAATTTGATAAATTCCGTAAAAGTGATGATCAAACTGAAAATCGTAATATCGTATTTCCCTACAACATAAATGGATACACTACTTTTCTCTCCTCCTATACCTAGTAAAATGATTTGTTTACATATTGTACTAGTAACATCAAACTCCTGTAATGGAAGGGGGCAACAGTGTTTCCGAGTATAGCCAGGTTAATGTTAAAAATGTTGGTAAAAATAAAGTGATGTCCCTGTATAAATATTTACAGGTTGACCATTTTATAAAATCAGATCTTCCTTTTTTATTGATTTTCAGATGGGAAAAAAATAATAATAACAGCCTACATAACTTCAGAATAAACTGATAAAACTTGAGATAAGATTGAGGTTATGATTACATAGGCGTAACTTGAGAATGATAACTAAATAGTATGACACAGAACGAATAATTATTTATTTATTTATTTATTTATTTATTTATTTATTTATTTATTTATTTATTTATTTATTTATTTATTTAGAGAGATGGAGATAAGGCATCAGGCCTTCTCTTCCCCTCTACCAGGGAATTACAACTACAATATTAAGAATACAATTACAATTATAATTACAATTAATATTAAATTTGCATATACAATAAAAATCAAAGTACTAAAAGATTAACTGATTAATAAAAGCTAGACAGTTTATTGTAAAAGTTAAGAAGAGAGAAGCATTTCTTTTATTGATTAAGTACAAATTAAACCTACTCTACGCAGTAAGAAAATGCTTAATAAGTTTGCTTTTGAACGCTACTAAATTCCACGGTCTGTGGTGTCACTGGGTAGGGTATTCCACAGGCGCGAGAGCGAGATTGTGTATGATGATGAATACGATTATGTCTTATGTGTTGGTATGTCATCAGCCAGATGAGTATAATGAGAATAGGGGGAATACAAGAAAAAGGAAATACAAGGAGAACAAGAGAAATACAAGAAGAAAACATGGAGAAAAAGAGGAAGGAAGTGATGAGGTGAATAGATGCAAACAAAGAGAACAGAAGGAGAAACGGGGGGAAACAAGCAGAACAAGGGGAATAGAGGGAGAAGAGAGAAAGAAAAGGAGAGGAAGAGAATTACAAAGACAACGAGGGAAATAAAAGTATAAAGGGAAAATACAAGGATGATAATGGGAACACAAGGTGAAACCGGAGGAACAAGGAGAACAAGGGGGAGATAAGAAGAAAAATGGTAATACAAGTAGAATAAAGGATGGACACGGATAAAATGGGAAATGGAACTAAAACAAAGGAAAAACAAGGAGAACAAAGGAAATAAAAGAAGGAACTGACTACAAGAAGAATACAAGGAGATGGAGGGTAATACAATGAGAACAAGGGGAAACAAGAAGTAGAAGGGAAATAAAATAGAAAAAGTAAAACATGCGAATATGTAGAGGACAAGAAGGGCACGGGTAAGACAAGAAGAGAATTCCAAGGAAGACAGGGGGAAGGAAAGTAGAACACTGGGAAAACAAGTAGAACAAGGGGAAGATAAGACGTACAAGGGACATAGAAGCGGAACAAGGAGAACTTGAAAATAAAGACGAGGGGAAAACAAGGACAACACGGATAAGATGAAGAGATGGGAAATGCAACGAAGACAAGTAGAACAAGGGGAATACAAGGTGTACGCGGGGAATAAACACCGGAAATACAAGTAGTACAGAGGAAAGACAAAGAGAATAAGAAAGGGCGCAGAGTACAAAGGAAGTACAAGAAGAACGAGAATGATATAAACGAAACATGAGAAATATGAAGATAACAAGGACAATAGGAGAACAAGTGGAACACAAAGAGTACATGGAAAAGAGAAGGAGAAGAAGGGGAATAGAAAAAGTACGACTGGAATATAAGGAAAATCAGAAAAATTAAAGGAAAACAAGGAGAAAATAATAACAACAACGGGAAGACAGAGTAACAAGTTGAATATAAGGAGAATAAGGGGGATGCTAGGATTCTTTTGTGACGATCGATACCCAACTTATCATCCCCATAGCTAGAGCGGAAAAAGACGTAGTCTTTATTAAAAGGAACAAAAGTGGAAATAATGTTGTATGGAAATAATTAAGATAATAAATGATGAAAGATAGAAAGAACAGAGAAAATTCTCTCCGGCACCGGGACTCGAATCCGGGTTTTCAACTCTACATGTTGATGCTTTATCCACTAAGCCACACCGAATTCCTGATTGAATCCCCTCAGTTTAAGTTCTCCCTCTCAGTTTTTCCCCTTTGGTGGCTACCCTCATGTACTGCGTCACAGAATATATGACAGTGGCACAATGTCCAACACACTATGTACAGAGGTGCACCCATTACGAGTGACTAAGTGGCCGGGATCCGACGGGAGGAGCGCCGTCTTGAATCACTAAGTGATTGCTTACACAATTCATAATATTACAATGATGTACCAAAGTACATATGATATTTTCGTGCAACCACCGGCGTAGCTCTGTCGGCTAAGGCGCTTGCCTGCCTATCCGGAATTGCGTGTGGGCGCTGGTTCGATTCCAGCTTGGGCTGATTACCTGGTTGGGTTTTTTTAAGGCTTTCCCCAACCGTAAGGCAAATGTCAGGTAATCTGTGGCGAATCCTCGGCCTCATCTCGCCAAATACCATCTCGCTATCACCAATCCCATCAACACTAAATAACCTCATAGTTGATACAGCGTCGTTAAATAATCAAGTAAAAAAAATATATATGTATATTTCCGTGCAGGAATTCTGCGTTACCATACGATGAATGATGGATAGAACAGAGAAAAATTCTCTCCAGCAGCGGGACTCGAATCCGGGATTTTAATTCTACGTGCTGACGCTTTATCTACTAAGCCACACCGGATTTCAGTTCCGATGCCGGTTTGAATCCCCTTAGTTTAAGTTCTACCTCTCAGTTTTTCCCTCTGGTGGCCTACCCTCATGTACTGTACTCCAACCACGAGAAAGTCTCCAGGGAATGAAACGAAGGGGGGTGATGCTGTGAATGAATGTTGATGTCATAAGATGTCGTAAGGTCACACACGTGGGTACTCGTATATCTATTGTCTATCTCTCAAAGTACAAACCATAACACTGATATAAACATTTTTATACTACCCTAGTTACAAAATTAGATCACTGTTAATCTCTTGGTCTTTTAATCCCTCCATAAAGGAAATAACATATGCAGGAGAGCGCATGGTTTTTAAACTGACGTTATAACTCTAATATTATCTATCTACTTCGCTCCAATAGATGACGCAATAGTAAGCACATTCCTTTCACGGTTTATCTCCTGGTTGGAGAACAGTACTGTGTCACAGAATATGTAGAACTTACACTGAGGGGATTCAGTCCGACATCGGAACTGGAATCCGGTATGACTTAGTGGATAAAGCGTCAGCACGTTGAGCTGAAAACTCATGTTCGAGTCCCGGTGCCGGAGAGAACTTTCTCTGTTCTATCCATTCTTTATCATATGGTAACGCAGAATTTCTGCACTGAAATATCATATGTACTTCGGTGCATCATTATAAGAAGATAAAGTAGATACTGAATCTCCATGCTTCTGAAAGAAAACAAGATAAAGAGTTCTTTCTGCTCTCAAAGAATAAAAGGTACTGACTCCGGTTGAGTCTGAACCCGTGTATCTGTAATGCAATCACTCTGTCTCCGATAACGACACTGAAATGTGCACAAGATGAGGAGGATGTTCTGTACTCCAACCACGAGAAAGTCTCCAGGGCATGAAACGAAGCGGGGTGATGCTGTGAATGAATGTTGATGTCATAAGATGTCATAAGGTCACACACGTGGTACTCATATCTCTATTGGCTATCTCTCAAAGCACAAACCATAACACATTTTTATACTACCCTAGTTACAAAATTAGATCACTGTTAATCTCTTGGGGCCGTATTCATAGACATTCTTAGCGCGGGCTTTCGGTGGATGATCAGCGAACTAACGTTTTTCGTATTCATAAACCAGTGTCAGCGATATGATATGATATGAATCCTGTTTAGCACGCTCGTAACCCGGGCTAGCGAAATGTCTATGAATAGCACCATAATGCCCACGTGCATCAACGTCGGTTAGTGTAATCACCGGTTAAAATTGTCACCTAACCGCTGGTTAAGCATTTTTACAGTGGATCGACCTCGGTTACGACTTAAATAGGAGGTTAACGATAGTAATCTCTAACCAGCCATATTCGAGCGGTTAAAAGAGATAACTGCCCACGTGCATCAACGTCGATTAGTGTAACCATCGGTTAAAATTGTGACCTAATCCCCGATTAAGCATTTTTACGGTGGATCGACCTCGGTTACGACTTAAATAGGAAGTTAACCACAGTAATGTCTAATCGGCCAAATATGAGCGATTAAAGGAGATAACCAGCGATTAGTAGAGCAAGTAAAGCAAAATGGCGGCCATAACCACAGGTGATTATTTCGAAGACGATTATTATTGTGCAGTACTTGAATTACTTGGATAGAGCGTGAGCGTGAAGGTTCTTTAGTGGAAAGAGAGAATTCTTGCGAGCAATTAGGTGACAGAAAATTTCAGGAGGGATTTCGTTTATCAAAATCTACAAATGGATCAATTGAAATAACACAAGAACAATCATATTTCTCCAACGGATCGGCTGCTTATATTACGATTCTATGTAACTATTATTTTCTGTATTTTAAGAGGGAATACTCGAATACCAGTATCTCTTTCTCTATGTCACTGGCTGAACAAAGAGAGGTTATGGATGAGGATAATGCACAATTCCCTGGTGTAGTCCAAGACCGTACACACATTCCTACCAATTTTCTGCATCCTTTTCCTTTATGGATATTCCATCTTTTTTATATAATAGGCCTACATTTAAATCTAGTAATTAAGTCTATCGATACTTCAACCTAACATTGAGATATAATCATTTTTGGATTCAATTTTCCATTTTGTACGATTTTAACCTAAAAGTACTGAGAAACAAAGAAATGGAACTCACAAATATAACAGCGCCCAAAGGCAAACAAATGCAACGCGAAAATGTAGGATACGTTCATTTCGATGTAGAACATAGTGAGCGCAGTCGTTTTTAGACGTTGACTATTATCTTTGCAGCGGTATGGATGCTTTCCTTTAGTCATTTTGTAGAAACAATGTACCATCATAGACTTTACTCTGGTTAAATGAGGTGTCAGCTAGCCAAGTTTTAGTAATCGGTGATTATGAATGGTGCACATAAATTACATTTTAACCACGGCTACTGTTTAACCATCGTTTCGTAATCTATGATTACTGCGTTTTTAATCAATGTTGATGCACTTCGCCAAACCAGTGATTAGTAGAGCAAGTAAAGCAAAATGGCGGCCAGAGCCACAGGTGTTTATTTCGAAGACGATTATTATTATACAGTACTTGAATTACTTGGATAGAGCGTGAGCGTGAAGTTTCTATAGTGGAAAGAGACAATTCTTACGAGGAATTAGGTGACAGAAAATTTCAGGAGGTATTTCGTTTATCAAAATGTATAAATGGATCACTTGAAATAACACAAAAAGTCATATTTCTCCTATGGATCGGCTGCTTATATTACGATTCTATGTAACTGTTATTTTCTGTACTAAAAGGGGGAATACTCGAATATCTCTTTCTCCATCTCACTGGATGAACAAAGAGAACTTGGGATAATGAACAGTTCCCTCGTGTAAATGGGGTCCTGGATCCCGTATACACATTCCTACTAATCTTCTGCATCCTTTTCGTTTACAGATATTCCATCTTTTTATATATATTATATTTAAATCTAGTAATTGAGTCTATAGATACTTCAACCTCACATTGGGTATAATCATTTTTGCATTCAATTTTCTATTTTGTACGATTTTAACCTAACAGCACTAAAAAGCAAAGAAATGCAACTCGCAAATATAATAGCGCCCAAAGGCAAACAAATGCAAAACGAAAATGTAGGACACGTTCATTTCGATGTAGAACGGAGTGAGCGCAGCCGTTTTTAGACGTTGACTATTATCTTTGCAGCGGTATGGATGCTTTCCTTTAGTAATTTTGTAGAAACAGTGTACCATCATAGACATTACTCTGGTTAAATGAGGTGTCAGCTAGCCATGTTTAAGTAATCGGTAATTGTGAATGGTGCACAGAAATTACATTTTAACCACTGTTACTGTTTAACCGTCGTTTCGTAATCTATGATTACTGCGTTTTTAACCGATGTTGATACACTTCGCCATAAGTCTTTTAATCCCTCCATAGAGGAAATAACATATGGAGGAGAGCGCATGATTTTTAAACTGACGTTATAACCACAGTCTACTATATACAGTCGCGAAGCTTGAGGTGATTTTTTGCAAATCTCGTGATAAAGCGCTCCAAGCGGTTAGCAACTAGAAACAATAGACTGTCCGCGGTCGACTTTGGACTGTGTCGTATTTCCATCGAGTGCTAGCTCGTTGTGTATTTCACATTGATGCTTGTGAAATGTTCGTTATTGGTTGTAATGAAAATGTTAATGGCTAAAATACAATAATTGGAATAATAATATTTTACTAGAGACGTAGAAAAATTAAGTTTGTTTTAATGAAATTTATTGATCACGTTTTATTTTCAATTCTGGTGGGATTATTATTGCTTAGGCCTACTTTTTTTTTTAAAAGGATGTTTGTAATTATAGCTGTTAATTTTGTTGTTATTTTTATTTGTTACTTTACTAGAGACGTAGAAAAAGTCTATTACAATAAAATTTATTGATCACGTTTTATTTCCAATTCTGGTGTGATTATTATTGCTTAACCTCATCCCACTTTGTTAACTTCATTAATCCTACACTACAAGTACCGGTACACGTAAGTTACTCCATTAATTCATATTTCCATTATTATTGTTGTAAAGGGAAATGCAAATTAATATTTATTGGTTTCATAGTTAATTATCGCTATAATCTTGAATGAGTGAAGCGATTATAGTAAATTTCAGTTCGTTTTGCACAAACAAAACTAATATTAACCTATTTCTTGCAGGTATCTTCGAGTTTATGGTGGAATTTAATATACTTCATTAAAATAATAAATTAACTTTATGCATTTAATATTTCAATAATGGAAGGAAGGTATTAATATTTCCAAAAGAACACAACGAAAGTGTAACATATTTTGTCGTCTACTAGGAGAGAGATCTGCGATGAAGAAGCGATAGTAGCGATCCTAGTGGTGGGCAACTACCGATGTTTGCATTTTTACTACATATTGAGCTTCGCGACTGTATATAGTAGACTGTGTTATAACTTTAATATTATCCATTCCTTTCACGGTTTATCTCCTGGTTGGAGAACAGTAGCGTGCAAGACGAGGCAGCTACTACCATAACTGTGACCCGAAATCATTCACACGTGTGCCCCGACTGCATGGAAGAATGTTGATTACAAGGGCGGCTGCGGGGGGGGGGGAGGTTCGACTTGCGGGCAGCAGCGGCACCCCCCTACCTTGGTCAACACATCGCGCTATGACCTGGTGGTCTAGTGCTGGCATCCCGCCAAGTCGGATGACTTTAATGGGGAGGACAATCACTGCCTGGTAATTCATTGGTTAGGACTACCTACACGCTGTTCCCTACAGATGAATACCGCGATCTATCGATCTTTGATAGCTATTGTTATCGACTTAAACTCAAGAATGGATTATATCCTATTCCGAAAATGTCTGCCAGCTGTTACTGGGTCTCATAAACGAAGGAAGGTTTATTTTATTTTTACCTGGCTTCAATGTTTTGTGTTCAGCTACTACACTTACTAACCTCCAGTCTCTTACGAAAGTAAGTCATGTTATAATTGCTTAAATACTTTTCTTTTTCTTTCCACGTTCCTTTTTGTTCCCACACTTGCAATTTCTTTTCTCTCCAGTCTTCTCTTCTACATATTATTATGATGTACTGAAGTACAAATGATATCATGTACTTCGGTACGGGCTATTCCATATGAAATCGATCAGTAAAAAGCCTCTAATTTTTTCCCTACTTATACAAGGTGCTGAGGGGAGTGCATTTTCAAAAATATACTATCGAAAGTCAAACGGTTTTCGTATTATTGAGCAACAAACAATTTTATAAAACAAGCCTATTTAAGCGCTCAGGACTCTGGAACCATTTACTGCAGAACATTGAACGGGAGCTTATTTTGAAGCTGACATTTGGTAGTATATATTAAGAAGTAATCCTTATTTTTATTGTACACAGAGAGACAGATAATCTGATTTTACTTGTTTTTAGGCTTTTTGATCATTTGTAAAAATGTAAAAAAAAAAAAATGAGGAAAAACCTTGCATTATTAAGAGGAATTCGGCATTGTTTGCTTAGAGGTACGGCAATAAGTTTCGAGGGTATTAAACAGATTATTTTCACACGCCTAGACTTGAACGGCGCAGTATCGCTCGCACTGGCCGAGAGCTGAAGATAAGCGAGCGTTGGGCGTAATTTTACTCCTGTGTTTATGAAAACCTGTGATAAAGCTAGCACAGCCATGACTGCTAGACGACACATCACGTGTTTGTCTCCTGGCCTTGCTTGTCTCGGCTAAGGTCCCGTCTCACAGTCAGCTGGTTAGTTCACGCGCGTACTATTTATTTTCTTTATTTGATATTTTCAATACTTTCTTATCAACATACTATCAGTAAAAAATATGTGTTTATTTGTAGTTGCAATGCGGAATCTAACTATATATTTTTAAAATATTTTTTTCTGTGGCAAAGCCGTCTTAATGAGGAAAAATCTAAATTTCTCCATTTCGATAAAAAGTAAGAAAATCTGTTTATATGTCAATATAAACTTTAATTTCTCAGCATCAAAATAAACCATGATTTTGATCATTGGGTGAAAGGGTTTCGGAACTACAACAGTTTAAAGTTGCTAATTTTATAAAAATACGATAAATTTAAATATTTTTAATTTAAACACTATGAAGTTCTGATGCCTCAAACTTTGCACAAAGCATTGTATCACAGTTCTCTACGTACAAAAAAGTTTCATTGTATTTAGAAATTGTAAGGTCAATTTTCTCTTTATTTAGGTCGATTTGAGATGGAATAGCTCGTACATAGTTAATAATATGAAATGCGTAAAATAATCACTTAGGGCAGTATTCATAGACATTCATAGGGCGGGCATTCGGTAGATCAGCGAACTAACGTTTTTCGTATTCATAAACCAGTGTTAGCGATATGATATGAATCCCGTACAAGTAACCAGTCGATAGCCGGGGCTAGTTTAGCACGCTCGTAGCGCGGGCTAGCGAAATGTCTATGAATAGCACCCTTAGTGATTTAAGACGGCGCTCATTCCGTCGAATCCCAGCCACTTAGTCACTCGTAATGAGTGCACCTCTGCACATAGTGTGTTGGACATTGTGCCACTGTCACACATCTGTGACATAGTGCATGAGGGTTGGCCCCAAACAAAGCGAAACCGACAGATTGAATTTAAACTGAGAGGATTCAACCCAGCATCGAAACTGGAATCCGGTGAGGCTTAGTGGTTAAAGCATCAGCATGTAGAGCTGAAAACCCGGGTTCGGGTCCCGGTGCCGGAGAGAATTTTTCTCCGCTCCATCCATTTTTCATCATTCTCTTCTACATTCTACACTTCTATAACTTTGTAGCCTATTTATTCTCATTATTTTCGTTTGCATCTTTTCTTCTCTACCTTTCCTTTCCGTGCGGTGTTCTTTTTACTTAAACTATATTAGATTCATGGGATAATTACTAATTTTTCATTCGTCGCCATTTTTTTAAACTTAGAGGCTATTCAAAGACAATGAATGAATGAATGAATGAATGAATCAATGAATCAATGAATGAATGGGAGGAGAAAGATTTAAATGGTCCGCTCAAACGCGTTCTTACAAGAGAAATTGGAGCTAACAAGGGAACGTTGAAATTTTGTACACTGAAAGCTCGCATTTATAAAGAATTTTCTGCGAAAAAAAATTTCGAAATCGACCTATAAGACAATTAAATAGAATTTGAAATATTAGTAGTAGTTTGGAGCCCTGATGTCGCTCGGAAGAAGGCAAACTCTGTGTAGTGCAGACCGATTATATTTAGTTCTGACAGCTCAGCGACGCGAAAGAGGGGAAGTAATAGGAGGAGTGGGGAGAGTTCCGGAGTAGAGATAAGGGGAGGGGTCGGTGAAGGAATGCAGTACAGCTTAACTCTACTGGAAGACTTTCAGACCTTACTGTACAATATTAGTGATTTTCATCACTCTAATATCGCACATATCGAGAACTGACGTGACCATTGAGATAAAACCATACCTCATCAGTCATAAACATTTGGTTTGGATCAAGTTGTTTATTGAAAACATTTTCAAGAAACCAATTGCAGAATCGTATTCTCTGTTTGCTTGATTTCTTGCACAAACTTTATTTTATATGATCGGAATTTAATTAGTTTGGCTGCTCTGTGAGATGACCGGCACGATTTGTTTGTTTCTTGAGCTAGGCGACGAAAAGATTTCTTTGGACTTAATTATAAACTCACTTTAATATTTTCAAGTTTTTCTGCAGTTAAAATATGGCGTTTAAGCTTCTTAGGCTTGTCACAAACTCAACCTGCTGTACGCCACTTTTCCATTAACTTCGAAACGCAAGATTGATTAGGAATATTGTTGAATTGGGAAATTTGCGCACAAATCTACGATTGCATTTGCTATAATTATTTTTCTTTACGTAACGCTCCACTAGATAAATTCGTTCTTCAATAGTATACGTCATTTCTCACAAAATATATACCCATATGCACTACAGCGAACTTCAAACTCTACCGAGTCAAAATATGTTGGAACCCGGGACTTCGTACTGGACATTTATGGCCAAGGTCGCTTGCGCAGCGCACAGGTTTGCCGCCGCTTGGACCGTAATACAAGCCTATGTATCTGTGCAGTAATAACACGGCTTTATTTTCCATTCATTCGTTTAGTTTGAAAATTATAGATAATATACAGTATATGTTAATTGAAATATTGTGGCTGAATAAACAGAAATAGCCGAAGAAAAATCCCCATAATACTCCGTCGATAGTGTATTCCATTTGGACTAACCGGGAATCAAATGGGAGCGTTCTACGTGGAGAGCTCACTTTTTAGTCATATTGCGATGCTGCTTTATTATTGTTTATTTAATTATCGAAATATTCTCTACATGAAGTGCACATTACGGATATCAGAACAAAAACATAATACCTATATATTAGTTTCTGCCCACATCCTACACAATACGATTGTTACTCTCGCAGTTACATAATAATTATCGGTTTTATTCCTTTTGGCAAACGAGCGACCGAGCAGGATTTTCCCATTAGTACGAAATATAGTAATCTGAAGATATATACTTCGCATAGTCGTGCACGTAAATGGAACTGTTGCTCAATAAGACTAATAAAGCAAGATATGTACAGATTGGAGCCAAACGTGAGCACACAGTGTAATATGCTCTGTTAAATACATTTAACTTACTTTGTAGCCTAAGATCTGCGCTATTAAGATAAAATATCAGATTATCTCTCTCCTCAATCGAACGTCAGTATTCGTCTCTCAAATTAATTTTAAACCGAAGTTTAAGATTTACAAGTTGAATTTGATCTGATTTTGATTGAATTGGGTTTCGAATTGAATTGAATTTAGCTCTGATTTTAATTCGATTGAATACAATTCGTTCGGATTACGTTTTGAATTTAAACTGCATTAAATTCGATTTTAAATAAATGGAATATATTGGATTTTAATTAAAGTTTAATTAGATACAATTTTATATCGAATTAAAGTGAAATTACTTTTGAATTAAGAAAAATTGTTTCTACTTTTGAATTGAATTGAATCGATGGATTTGTAATGGAACTGAATCTGTTGAATTTGGAATGCAATTGAATTGGGTTCGATTTGAAATTTTTTTATTTCATCGGATTGGATTTTGAGTTGAACTGAATTGGATTTAACTCGTTTGAGCTGTATTGAATCAGTTTAGATTTTGATTTGCATTATATTTAATTTTGGGTTTAATTTATATACATTGCACTTAAATTAAATTGAACTGGGATTTGAAAATAATTTTGTTTTGGACCATGATGTGAAGCCGAAGATGTAATAATCACTTACATAGAATAGAATTCAAGAAAGAACAAACAAAAATTAAGATTTTAGACTAAACAGTGAATGGAAGGAAGTGCAAAGAAAGACCCAGATAGAGATTATAATCTTCTTCTTTTTCTACTTCTTCTTCGATTACAGCATAAAAATCAACATGGATTAAGAGGACTTTACGTGAATGAAAGAAAAATCATGAGTCTTCTAATATTTAAACTGCAGATGTACAAAGATTTACAGACATAATTTGCATAAATTTAAAAAAAAATCCATTAAATTGTGACTGCACTCCATGGATGAATACATAATAGGATGAGTTTCCCGTAACACATACTAGAGGCGCTGTTGTAGAATTTGATCTTGCTGCCACCTGTTGAGGGGAGGAGTGTTATTACATCTAGCAGCGCACCAAGTAGCGAAAAGAGTAATTACGCCATGCATTTAGTAGCGCACCTGGTGACAAAAATGTTAAACTGTGCAGAAAATATTCCCTCCCACCCTCATCGATATTCAAAACTAACCCAATTTAAAATAAAACATTTACATTTTTATTCCTCACAGCATCTTCTACTGAAAATTCTTACCGGAGCCAACAGAAAGATAAAAGAGACGATCTATTTTACACCACCCAATTAAAATATAACCAGACAGAGACAAAAAATAAAGCAAAAGGTTAGATAATTGGGATTGTATTCTTTGGGAATTTATTGTGCAGCGCAATGGAAAAGTCTGCAAGAACTACTTGATAGTTCAATTTGTATTACTATTACTTTACAATACATTCAACAACACTATTTTTACAACGTCCATAAACATCACTGTTTAACATGCACTGCTTATACACACACGTAGTATCACTTTATGTTCACTTATTAGCAAGTTTCTCTCTGCCATCTTGGCTCTTCGAGCAATATCTCGAACGGATAAATAGAGAACTCTGGGTAATGTACCCAATACTTAGTTCTAATGTTCATCACCTACGACGTTGGACGCTGATTATCTTATTTTAGCCCGCCGCCGCCAGATGGTGCTGACCGCAGTTTCGCATCCTATTATATATTTATGCATGGCAACTCTATATATATTATTTGCAATGTAAATAGCTAATTTATAATATTGCTTTTCTATGCATTAAGGAATGTTTTCTTAAGGTATAAATTTGTTCCGTCCCCATATTTATAGCTGTTCGTTTAACTCTTTGGACGACTGCTAATGTCTCTTCGATCTTCTAATCTGTAGTTAAGTAATTTTCTTGGAATCCTTTTGCCACGCAATCTGACTACATATGAATGTCGTTATTTCTGCTGCCTCTTCTACTTGTTTATTAAATATGTGATATGATATTCAGCTCATGTCTTATATCTTCGCTTTTTGTGTTCAGATTGACATGGAGCTTATTAGATGAGACTCTGCAGTCTCTAATCTTTCAACTTTCGTTGTTACGGAAACCCTTGTTCCTGATTCGAATAATGAAACAGGCATAATATAGTTTTCGAAATTTTTAAATAACATTTCTTGCTTTGTTATAAATGGAGTTATGCTACAGTAATTAGGCAAATATCTTCTATACTCATTTATAAACTCTGTAATGTTTATTATATGCAGCCGGTTTCTTATGTCTCTGATTTTCCATGATATCTTAACAACACAATGCCAACGGGTTGGCAAAAACATCCCTGTAGGCTCTATTCTCTTGAATTCTTTGTAGCCAAAGCTCATATTTCATGCTCATTTCATGAATTAGGCACAATCTAGGGTCATAAAATTCCCTTTCTTACGTTGTTATCAAAGTCCATTGAAAAAAATATATATACGTAAGCTTATATTATATTGAGAAATTTAAGATCTTGCTATTTTCATGACATGCGAAACGGAGATGATGAAGAAAGAGGGGAAAGTGTAATTACAATGGCGAAATCAACCCGAGATCGAACACCAATTCTGCTTCAAATGGTTGAGGGAAACCCTATGAGAACCCTCAATCAGGTAACTTGTGCCAAACAGGATTTTAAGCATGGTCCTCTCATTTCACAGTCAGATATGCTAACCGTTACTCCACAGCGGTAGACGAAATACTGTACAGTATTCCAAATTAATTTATATATTAGGAATTTTAAGGCAGACTATGGAAAATGTTATCTAACGGGTGTCCTGCGCTTGTTTTCATAAATTAATATGGTACATTTTTGCCTCAAGCTACACTTAAAATGCAATTGTGTGTTTAAATTGTTTCGTGCCTTACTTTTGAGTTAGGTTAAATGTGACAAATTGGACTCACACAAATAGGTAGGAGCAATGGGAATGAAGTCCATTAGAATGCGATGGACTGGTAACACGCGCTTAATCAATAATATGTAAGATTATAGTAATTATATTAAAGACAAAAGAATTAGCGTACAAAACCCTTGTTCGCCCAATTATGGAATATGGAGCAGTAGGTTGGGATCCGTACCGACAAAACCAAATCGATTCAATAGAAAAGATCCAACGCAAGGCAGCAAAATATGTCAAAATAGGAAAGGGACATGGTAAAGAGATAGTAAAAGACTTAGGGTGGGAATCTCTCAAATCAAGGCGACGAAAAACCAGACTGACCGCATTGTTTAAGGCACAAATGGGACACAAAGCATGGACCGACATCAATGCTAGATTAGTAACACTTTCATAGTTAGGAAGGGCTGATCATATTAGGAAGTTTAAATGTAGAAAACAAAGAACGGACGTGGCAAAATTTTCCTTTGTTAACCGCACAATAGTAGACTGGAACAGCTTACCTGCGGCAATCTTTCAGGGTGGTCCTCTCAAAATCAATACATTTAAGGAAAGGTTGAGAAAATTAGACTGAAAATGCAATTGTAGGTGCAGTGTAATTATTTAAGTTGTGTCATGTAATTAATTAAGTTGATATATAATTAAGTTGATATGTAATTAATTACGATGATATGTAATTTAGTTAATATGTAAATAAATTAAGGTGATATGTAACTAATTAAGATAATATGTAATTAAGTTGGTATGATTTTGCTTATTGTAGGGGTTATTATAGACTAGTTTATATTTATGGTCCTAGGTTTATTGCATCTACTTATTTATAGTTAGAAATAAATTTACGTTTATTTTATTTTATTTTATTATATTTTATTTCATTTTTTATCATTGCTGTATTGATTGTATTATTGTAATGGTTATTATTGTATAATTTATATCACTGCCACCGGGTGTATACCCAATTGTAGTGTTAATACATACATACATACATACATACATACATACATACATACATACATACATACATACATACATACATACATACATACATACATACATACATACATACATACATACATACATACATACATACATATAGGCCTATATGGTCTTCAATTAGGAACGTAACAGGATCCCAAAGTCCAGACGACATTTTCAATGTCATAGCGCGGCTCCTTCTTCGGGTAACTCGAGATCAGTCGCGATCCTAGCACACATAACTCTGTATTAACAATATAATGGCTAACATTTAACCCTTCTGCCCTCTAAAAGTACTTCCAAAGGTAGGTCTACCACTGGTTAAGGAACACTGTCATAGAATACACTTATACGAAGCGGTACTATCTAAAATCACCATATCGATGGTGGAACATCAACCTCCTATGTCAAAAAAATGAACAAAACAAGATTACCCTTTATTTCTTTCAAAGAATTCTTTCCGAACCTTCTGCAAACACATCTTAAGTAAAGATATAGATACAAACTTCACAGGAAGTGATTTAAAATGCCCTCTTATGCCAGATATGTGTTTGTTATCAAGATTAATTAATTAAGTCATTCATTCATTCATTCATTCATTCATAGTTTTCTGCCCAAGGGCAGGTCTTTCACTGTAAACCTAGCATTCTCCAGTATTTTCTATTTTCTGCCTTCCTCTTAGTCTCCGCATATGATTCATATATCATAATGTGTTCTTTTCCAGCATCCCCCTCCCCGACATCCGAATGGGGGGATAGTTTACGTTCGGAATCTTTTACCACAGTTTACTATATACAGTCGCGAAGCTCAATATGTAGTAAAAATGCAAACATGGGTAGTTGCCCACCACTAGGATCGCTACTATCGCCTCATCATCGCAGATCTCTCTCCTAGCAGACGAGAAAATATGTTACATTTTCGTTGTCGTGTTCTTTTGGAAAAATTAACACCTTCCTTCCATTATTGAAATATTAAATGCATAAAGTTAATTTATTATTTTAATGAAGTATATTAAATTCCACCATAAACTCGAAGATACCTGCAAGAAATAGGTTAATATTATTTTTGTTTGTGCAAAACGAACTGAAATTTACTATAATCGCTTCACTCATTCAAGATTATAGCGATAATTAACTATGAAACCAATAAATATTAATTTGCATTTCCCTTTACAACAATAATAATGGAAATATGAATTAATGGAGTAACTTACGTGTACCGGTACTTGTAGTGTAGGATTAATGAAGTTAACAAAGTGGGATGAGGTTAAGCAATAATAATCACACCAGAAATGGAAATAAAACGTGATCAATAAATTTTATTTTAACAGACTTTTTCTACGTCTCTAGTAAAGTAACAAATAAAAATAACAACAAAATTAACAGCTATAATTAAAAACATCCGTTTAAAAAAAAAGTAGGCCTAAGCAATAATAATCCCACCAGAATTGAAAATAAAACGTGATCAATAAATTTCATTAAAACAAACTTAATTTTTCTACGTCTCTAGTAAAATATTATTATTCCAATTATTATATTTTAGCCATTAACATTTTCATTACAACCAACCAATAACGAACATTTCACAAGCATCAATGTGAAATACGCAACGAGCTAGCACTCGATGGAAATACGACACAGTCCAAAGTCGACCGTGGACAGTCTATTATTTCTAGTTGCTAACCGCTTGGAGCGCTTTATCACGAGATTTGCAAAAAATCACCTCAAGCTTCGCGACTGTATATAGTAGACTGTGCTTTTACCATGGAAAGACTCATCATGTGATATTTGCAGTTTTTCCTGGGAAAGGTAAATGCGGTATCATCCCGTTGCTTTCCGCACACCACATTCCCTTTCGCATCTTAAAAGATTCCAGGGAGCCCCAGCGTGGAGGTGAGGAGAGTGTATTTGACTAATTAGGTCCTCCGGACTTCACCGAAATTCACCACAAAGGTTAAATATCAGTTCTATTAGGGTTTTTGACCCGATCAGAAACCGGGAAATCCTAATTAGTCTTTGTCTCCCGTTATCAAGATATTAATTTTTTTTTCGTTCTCCTGTAAAATTGAATTATCTTTTTACACACGAAGTTCCTGTTGAATATAACCGATATCCTCACTAAATATAGAAGAGATCACGAGAAATTGTTCAGTGAATTGCCTCTAACTTCTACTGTACATATCCATTCCTTGAAACTCAAAATGTAGACTGAAATGTTCAGATGAAAGGGACACCTTTGATGTTCGACTCTTACCCTTGTTCCGTATTTCCTAAAAATTCTGCTGTTCACTTTCACTTGAAAGTCATATATATTCCACAAAATTCGCTGTTTAGACTTTAATCTCTGAAAGAATTTACATTAATTGCTTTGTGTTATTATTCAAAGGCATATAGCAAATTCTGACAATCTGGGCGTGCTGGAAACAGGGCTATAAATTAGACTGATATTTCATTGAGGTATTGTCGAAATTTAAATTGCTTTATTATGTTTAGCCAGTCTTTTCTAGAGATGTAATTGGCAAGTCGTGAACGGGTTGCATTTCTCTCACAAACAAGCATCGTTATTAGCATTGCATTTGGCGGAGCGTCGTTAAATAAAACAATATAGCGGCAATGATTGCAGTGCAAGACTCGTCAGAACAGTTGTGGTCGATAGGTTGGCTCAACCACTGATAAACATGCAATTTATGTGTGTCGTCTCTATGGTGCAGCGCTCTGTGTGCAGTCAGGTTCAGAACCAGAGTGGCTCAAAGATCACCCACGACTACATCAGTTATATGACCAATGTATGTTTGAAACAGAATGAAGACATATTTATGAAGAATATACTTACGCCAAGGGCTCGTCTTTTGCAGTGATAAAAGTTTAATTTTGAAACGGTAAATTTTAATATAAAGAAACGAAACAAAGCGAAATTGCAACATTATTAGACTCTATAAGGTTTACAGATTCAAAAAATCTATTATTAAAATTACAAAGTAATTTCAATACATCAGAGTATTTACTCGTATTTCACGAAATATATGAAGCAATCAATTCTGTAGCAATTTTCCTTCTCCGTCATTCATCGTCTTTATAGATAGTTCTCTCCGTATCACTATCCTGATCTTTCTGGGCATGTCTCCTTTCCTCCCTCATCATTCTGTTCTTTCTCGAAATGTCTCTCTTCCTTCTCATCATCCTGCTCCTTCTAGAAATGTCTTCCTTCTTCCTCATCATTCTTTTCCTTCCCGAAATGTAACTCCTCTTTCTCATCACCGTGCATTAAATTTCTCGAAATGTCTCTTCTCTTTCTCATCATCCTGCTATTTCTCGAAATGTCTCTATTCTTCCTCATCATACTCCTCCTTCTCGAAATATCTCTCCTATTCCTAATCATCCTGCTCTATCTTGATATGTCTGTCCTCTTCCTCATCATCCAGCTCTTTTTAAAAATTTCTCTCTTCTTTCTCATCACCCTGCTCTTTCTCGAAATGTCTCTCCCTTTCTTCATCACCCTCCTCTTACTCGACATGTCTTTCCTCTTCCTCACAATCCTACTCTTTTTCGACATGTCTCTCCTCTTCCTCGTCATCCTGCTCTTTTTCGAAATGTCACTTATCTTCCTCATTATCCTGCTCTTTCTCAAAATTACTCTCTATTTCTCATCATCCTTCTCTTTCTCGAAATCTCTCTTCTCTTTCTCATCACTCACCTCTTTCTCGAAATGCCTCTTTCTTTCTTTCTTCATCATCCTGCTCTTTCTCGATATGTCCCTCCCTTTTCTAATCATCCCGTCCTTTCTCTACATGTCTCTTCTCTTCCTAATCTTCTTGTTTTTCTCGACATGTCTCCCCTCTTCCTCATCATCCTGCTTTTTCTCGATATGTCTCCTCTTCCTCATCATCCTGCTCTTCCTCGACATGTCTCTCCTCTTCC
The DNA here is from genome assembly GCF_040183065.1 of Periplaneta americana. Lineage (NCBI taxonomy): Eukaryota > Metazoa > Arthropoda > Insecta > Blattodea > Blattidae > Periplaneta > Periplaneta americana. The sequence goes on along the minus strand of NC_091119.1, from coordinate 167,307,772 downwards.
TCATCATCCCGTCCTTTCTCGACATGTCTCTCCTCTTCCTAATCTTCTTGTTTTTCTCGACATGTCTCCCCTCTTCCTCGTCATCCCGTCCTTTTTCAACATGTCTCTCCTCTTCCTAATCTTCTTGTTTTTCTCGACATGTCTCTCCTCTTCCTCGTCATCCCGTCCTTTTTCAACATGTCTCTCCTCTTCCTAATCTTCTTGTTTTTCTCGACATGTCTCCCCTCTTCCTCATCATCCTGCTTTTTCTCGATATGTCTCCTCTTTCTCATCATCCTGCTCTTCCTCGACATGTCTCTCCTCTTCCTCATCATCCCGTCCTTTCTCGACATGTCTCTCCTCTTCCTAATCTTCTTGTTTTTCTCGACATGTCTCCCCTCTTCCTCGTCATCCCGTCCTTTTTCAACATGTCTCTCCTCTTCCTAATCTTCTTGTTTTTCTCGACATGTCTCTCCTCTTCCTCGTCATCCCGTCCTTTTTCAACAAGTCTCTCCTCTTCCTAATCTTCTTGTTTTTCTCGACATGTCTCCCCTCTTCCTCATCATCCTGCTTTTTCTCGATATGTCTCCTCTGCCTCATCATCCTGCTCTTCCTCGACATGTCTCTCCTCTTCCTCACCATCCCGTCCTTTCTCGACATGTCTCTCCTCTTCCTAATCTTCTTGTTTTTCTCGACATGTCTCCCCTCTTCCTCATCATCCTGCTCTTTCTCGATATGTCTCCTCTTCCTCATCATCCTACTTTTTCTTGAAATGTCTCTCCTCTTTCTCATCATCCTGTTCTTCCTCGACATGTCTCTCCTCTTCCTCATCATCCTTCTCTTTCTTGAAATCTCTCTCTCCTTCTTCATCATCCTGCTCTTTCTTGACATGTCTCTCCTCTTTCTCATCTTCCTGCTTTTTCTCAAAGTGTCTCTCCTTTTCCTCCTCATTAAGCCTTTGCTGAACATTTCTCTTTTCTGCTGTTTCTCAACATGTCTCTCCTCTTCCTCTAGTTTCTCTACATTTTATATCCATAACTATATAATTATTAATTAATAGTTCATTTTCTACTTACATACAGTACGTATTTTTGTTGGGTTTGTATTTGTTTTCCTCCTGCTTCGAAGTTTTATATGTTATGTTTGTTATTCTTGTTTTAAAATTGTATTTGCTGTCAATTGATGCTGTCAAATACAGCGTTCGCAGAAAAAACATGCATGATAGGTGAAATAAAATTACGTCGGCAGCTGACGCGGTTGTCATGGTGTCTGCGGCGGCGGCACACTGCTCTTCATTTTCCATCTCTGGTTGACCTGGATTTATTGTGCTGTCATGTGCTATATTGTTACGTTTCCACTGTCACACATGTTGGTAGCGTAACAGCGGTAGGTACTCAATACCACATATTCCGCAGGTGAGTTTCTTTACTATTTATAAACTGGAAAACATTACAACCTGCTTTCGCCATAGATGTAACTTCAAACGCGTGATTTATTAGAGATTTATTTAATATAGTTTCAAAGAACATCGAATTACATGTACGTACAAGATAATTCATGAAGTAATATCATAATTTTTGGATATTATTTTAAGTCGTTTTAATTAAAATGTTTATAGGAACCTGGTTATATTCCGAAAACTGTCCATTTTTTAGTCAGCGAGAGAGTTCAAAGACGTTGTCGATCATGTGTCACCGTCAATGGAGGACATTTTGAACATCTCTTCTAATTGCGTGCAATGTTTTCGAGAAAATATTTTTTTTCCTTTCTCATTTGGCCTAGATGTATAACATTAACTATGATATCCGGTTCCTATGTTTCGTTTTCAGTTTGGACATCATTTTAACAGGAATCGTTTACTTTAAGTTAATCTTTTCCAGTCTAAAATTAGATGTAAATAATATCGTGTGTTGTAATTATTTTCAAGAGCGTTAATTTAGTGTAAAACAAATCAAGTCATTAAAAATTATTACAATTTATTTCTGACATCACAAGATGTGTGTTTCTGTTTTAGGGGGAAGGTACAGAATTGGTCTGCAAAAATTTAGTGAAATTCATTTTTTTTTCATCTCATCTATTATAAAATCTAAATGAATAAATCTTTTTATGCTCAATATACATTATACTTTATAAAACATTATTCAGAATATTAAAATAGCTAATAATTACATCAAAATTGCATATTTTTTTTTACAACCGTAAAACATTTACATAATAAAATATAGGCCTACAATTAATTATCTTTATGATTCTCTTACTAGAATATTTTAAATAACTACATCAACAACATAGTCCAGGATTTATTTATTTCTTCATAAAATATTTTTTTTCTAAATCGTTACTTTCAATATTAAATTTTCTAAAAGTTTTGATAGAGAAAAGAACATTACCTGAAGGAATAGATAAAATATCATAGACTATGTTGTTAATGTAGGTTTTTAGAATATTTTTAAATAATCGTGTAAATATTTAATTGATTGTAGATTTTATTATTAAATGCTTTACGATTGGAAAAAAATGCAAATTTGATATTATTTTTACAGGTAACTACTAAGATTTCAAATCATCCGTCCTCAAGTGAGGTTGACCACTGGAATCCGGAATTAATAAAATATAAAAGATAAAGGGAAATGAAACGAGCAAAATACTGATTCGATTTGTACATTAAAACAAAAATTTACGTGTTAACATATAGATGATAGTGTAAAATTTGAAGAGAGGCCTTCAGAATTTCCATTACAATCTTCTGAACCTCATAAAAGGGAATTTGAAAGTATTTAAGGATACCACATGTAAATTTTGGTAAACAAACCCTCGCTCCAAATATTAAGCCTGCAACATCCCAGTTGTAAAGCGAAATGCCATATTTTTCACTGAGGTATGGAAGACAAGGTACATATTTAGCTCGTTTGTCATCATTTATCTGCAGTGCTTGATTCGTGTCTCGTTCAAAGCAAATCGTAGGGTCTAAGACAATCGCTTTCTGGGTTCTTCTATTGATGGCAGTTATATCGACTCTTCTATGAGAATCATCTTCAGACACACACTGAATCTCCTCATGTACTTCCCATCCTCTGTTTCTTAGCAGGTTGGCAATTGCTGTACGGGCACGATGGTGTCTTTTGTTACGCAGTAGCTCTCCCTTCTTACAGAACCCCAGTACGTGGCCAAGTGTTTCAGTCGCGCTGCAGCCGGGATGGCGACAATGGGTAGTACTGAAGGTTCTACCAGGGACAGATCTCACTGCGGTGACGTTGCAAGACATCTTGATGGCATTGATGTATTCTGAGGACGAAAGATACTTTTTAGAGGAGATCCAGGAGTTGGCTTTGGGGCATTCTTCAAATGTACAAACACCTTTGCCTTTATGTGGGAGCTGGCACCATGACTGGAATGATTGTTTTCTGAGAACTTCTCTGAGATGTTTTCCTTTAGTTTGAGGAGTGACACTGTTTGGAGCAATCTTCAGGCACGTGAGATTTTTTTTTCTCCTCTTCTAGATTTCTCATGTGATGTAGAACACATACCCGTACTATATACTGAATAGTGTTTGGTAAAGTGTAATGTATGTATATTAAGCATGAAAAGATTTGTTCATTTAGCTTTTATTGTAACTGAGATATAAACAAAGAATTAATTTCATTACATTTTTGCTGGTCAATGATGTATCTTCCCTCTTAAAATTAAGATCACTAAGCCAAGAGTGGATTACCTCATTCCGTTCCCACCTACTATTTATTACTTATATATAAGTGTAGTAATTTCCACCATATTTGCTATTTATACCCTAGTCAAATATCTGGCTGCGTTTAAAATGGATACACAATCAGTTAAAAAAAAAGATACGAATGTTTTTTCAAATAACAAATATTTGAAGTGAAACAGTATGCTTAAATTGATAACAGGTTTCACGTATACCCCCATTGTCCTCGTCTGAATTGTATATAATTACACCGAATATATTTTTCTGTTCACAACGCGCTTGTTAAAATCATGAGGGAACGAAAATATACAACGAAGGCCACATGTTGCTCGTGTACATGACCGCGTCGCACAAGTTAAATAGGGTCTATGATGTATTTTCCAAACACTACAGGACGATCCTAAACCTGTGACACATGCCCGTCCCTACGAGTCCTAGTTAATACTGTAGCTTCATAAAGAAAAAAAAAAGTATGTAAGCTTCTACTATACATAGGTACATGAATATATGGATTTTCATGCGTGAGTACGTAATACAAGTATAATTTATGCATAATATGCATAGTGCATAACATATATAGGGACATCATTTTATTTTTACTTCAATTTTTATTGTACCTGAGTTTTTTAATGACTTCACTGCCACCCCCTCTACTAGTAAACTTCCAACCTTCCTCCACACAGAACCAAGGCCGCGTATAGTAAACAGTACTGAGTTAGTGAGTATAGTACGTTCCAGAAATATGTTCGCGTTTTCCAGTGACGAAAGAGCTTTCAATATTGAATCATATTTTCGCACAGCTACTGTCGTCCGTTTTCCTACGTCCCCCACCCGCTTCTACTCGCCCTTCTGTAAAGGCTAGTGGCTGGGCTGTCTTAGCTCTTTTCTGAAAACATTAATTTCTGTTAGGAATTGGATATCTACGTAATATTATAGAACTGTCTAAAGTAACTTAAACAAAAGGGCCTCGTTAAGTAATTGTCATGTGATTTCCCCCCTTTCTACGACCTTGCGACAAAACCACTTGGACAGAGAGTAGATAGCATGTCTGAGTAATTTTATCTGTGTGGGTCGGGCAGAAGTGAAGATTGAATTTACAGTATGTAAGGTAATCTTTTATAGAGTAGGGACAGAATTATTTCAACATGAATTACTAGTACGAAGGACGAAACTGGTAATTGGAAATAGGTATAATAGTCTATAGTGCGATAATATGCACAAAAGAACTGAAGCCTGTATCGAAATGAACGGCCACCATTTTCAGAAATGTGTTTAAATATCCATATTATGATTATTTTTCAATTTAACTTCTGTCTCTATATTGTACGCTACACTGTATAATGAATACGTCCGAATGGATAGCTGAGCTCAAAATCACGATATTTCCTAGTTTACATAAATGGATGAACTACTTTTCTTCCCTTCTATACCTAGTAAATTGATTTGTTTGTATTTTACGCAGTATCATCGAACTCTAGTCGTGGAAGGGGATAGCAAACGGTGTTTCCGGTTCTCAACCGTTAATCGAAAGATATAGCCAGGTTAATATTAGAAATATTAGTAAAAATAAAATGATGTTCCTGTACATTCATGCACTCATACACATACGTTAAATTTTCATAGTTGATGCAAAGCGTCAATATAAGCAGTAGGTTATCCCTGTTTAAAGTATATAATACAATGCTGTCTGGATATAACCACAGTCTAGTATATACATCAATACGTAGTAAATATGCAAACATTAGATAGTTGCTCACCACTAGGATCGCTAATATCGCCTCATTACAGGCAATGCAAAATAGTACCATCACAGTCTATTGTTTCTAGCACCTTCAAAACTCAAGCTTCGTGACTGTATGTAGTAGACTGTGATATAACGCTCCCTTCAGTAGCACCATTCTTAGCTCCTGGCATTGCCGTTAGAGGAAAAGTCACGTGCAGGATTATTATGTTCTTCCGCAGATAGAATACGAGTATAAAAGAAATATACAGAAACACCGAATAGAACGAAAATACATCGTAAATATGTTCATGCAAAGAAATATAATTTAAAGATGTTCATAAACAAAACAAAAATGTTATTTCAAGGGAAATACCCCATCAGAACGAAGATTGTAATAGATAATAAGATACTGGAACCAACTAACTCCTTCAATTACCTTGGTTGCAACCTTTCATTTATAGAATCATGTGATGCAGAGAATAAAATTCTGAAGTTCCGAAAGATGATAGGAACAATTGAACGCACATTACTTAAAAAGGCTAGAGTGAACACGATATTAAAATTTTATAAAACATTAGCTGTACCAATTTTGTTGTATGGTGCGGAAACGTGGACCCTCACTAAAAGAGAGGAAAGAAGACTAGAAGCCGCAGAGATGCGCATCCTTAGACCTTTAGCAGGACACACACTATTAGATCATATTCGAAACGAAGATATCCGTAAACAATTAAACAGACAAAATCAAGAATTATAGATTGAATTGGCTAAGACACGTTAAAGGAATGGACGACGGACGACTACAAACAAGAATGTGGACATACAAACCGGTAGGACGGAGATCACCTGGAGGACCGAGAAAACGATGGAGAGATCAGATAAGTCTTGGAGACGGAACGGGTCATTAAGCCCAAACCTTGAAGTTGATGATGATGATGATGATGATGATGATGATGATGATGATGATGATGATGATGATGATGTTCAGGTTTTGACTGTAGTATCTATATATTCGAAAGTGGCTCGGAGCGAGAATGAATGAATTTGAAAAAAAAAAATTGTAATCCTTGGTTATATGGTGGTTGCAATATTGTCAGACACTGATTCCTGACCCTCAAATTCGCGTTATAACCAGGAAGTACTGTACCAATTCGGACGTTATTTCCCTCGCGTAGATTTAATTTTAAGCTTGTACTTGCTATTTGGTGAAAGGAAATTGTACCAGAACAATGGAAGAAATCCATAATTGTACCCATCTTTAAAAAGGGGGACAAGACCAATTGTAATAACTTTCGAGGAATATCACTTTTGTTAACGTCGTACAAAATTTTGTCCAATATTCTTCTGAGAAGATTAACTCCATATGTACACGAAATTATTGGTGACCATCAGTGTGGTTTTTAGGTGTAATAGATCGACTATTGATCATATTTTTTTGTATTCGAAAAACATTGGAGAAAAAATGGGAGTATAAAGATACAGAACACCACTTATTCATAGATTTCAAAAAGGCATATATCTCGGTTAAGAGAGAAGTTTTATATAATATTCTTATTGAATTTGGTATTTCCAAGAAACTAGTTCGATTAATTAAAATGTGTCTTAGTGAAAAGTACAGCAGAGTCCGTATAGGTCAGTCTCTATCTGATCTTTTTTTTTTAATTCACAGTGGGCTAAACCAAGGTCATGCTCTATCACCTTTACTTTTTAACTTTGCTCTAGAATATGCCATTAGAAAAGTGCAGGATAACAGAGGAGGTATGGAATCGAAATGGTTACATCAGCTGCTTGCCTATGTGGATGACGTGAATATGTTAGGAGAAAATCCACAAATTGTTAGAGAAAACACGGAAATTTACTTGAAACAAGTAAAGAGACAGGTTTTGAAGTAAATCCCGAAAGGACAAAGTATATGATTATGTCTCGTGATCAGAATATTGAACGAAATGGAAATATAAAAATTGGAGATTTATCCTTCGAAGAGGTGGAAATATTCAAATATCTTGGACCGACAGTAACAAATATAAATGACACTCGGAAGGAAATTAAGCGCAGAATAAATATGGGAAATGTGTGTTATTATTCGGTTGAGAAGCTTTTGTCATCCAGCCTGCTCTCAATAAAGCTGAAAGTTATATTATATTGCCGGTTGTTCTTTATGGTTGTGAAACTTGTACTCTTACGTTGGCTAAGGGTCTTTGAGAATAAGGTGCTTAGGAAAATATTTGGGGCTTAGAGAGATGAAGTTACAGGACAATGGAGAAAGTTACACAACGTAGAACTGCACGCATTGTATTCTTCGCCTGGTAGTCTATAATTAGAAATATTAAATCCGGACGTTTCAGATGGACAGGGCATGTAGTACTTATGAGCGAATCCAGAAATGCATATAGAGTGTTAGTTGGGACGCCGGAGGGAAAAAGGCCTTTAGGGATGCCGAGACTAGATGGGAGGATGATATAAAAATTGATTTGAGGGAGGTGGGACATGATGCTATGGACTGGATTAATCTTGCTCAGGACAGGGACGGATGGCGGGCTTATGTGAGGGCTGCAATGAACCTCCGGATTCCTTAAAAACCATTTGTAAATAAGACATTATTATTGCAGAGCTGGGGAACATGCTTTCCATTTTATTATTAAGCTTACTGATTTCTTAGACAGTCAAAAGGAGGGAAGTTCGAGAGTGCTATTCTGTACATTATGTAGGAATAATAATGATATGTGTAGGAATCCACACATGGATTTAGGAAATTACATATCGTAATGCTATCCGATCATGATAATGTAGGAATAACACGCATTGAATTGAATTGAATTGAATTGAAAGAGGATAATTGGGAGGACAAATTTAAAAGGTACGCAAAACGCGTCCTTGCAAGGGGTTCGGGGCTGCAAGAAACTAAATATGTGAGTTCCAAGCCTGTTGGCTACTATAACACGCATTAGTCGTGACTCCTTTTTACTCATTGTTTGCCCGTTAGCATAGAGTTTGAAGATTATATACATGATATTGCTGTCACAAGATTGAAATACAGGGACATCATTTTATTTTTTACTAACAGTTCTAATATTAACTTGGCTATACCTTTGTGTCAACGATTGAGAACCGGAAACACCGTTTACTACCCCCTTCCACGACTGGAGTTCGATGATAATGACGTAATATACAAAAAAATCACTTTACTAGGTATAGGAGGGAAGGAAAGTAGTTCATTAATTTACGTAAACTAGGAAATATCGCGATTTTGAGTTTCATCATTTTCATTAGGTTTTTGTTTAATCAAAATAGAGTATAGTATTAACAATAAGTGTTTTTACTCACGAACTGAGCTGTCCATTCGGACGTATTCATTATGAAGTGTATATTATATTGTCTACAACACATTAGCGTACAATATAGAGAATGAAGTTAAATTGAAAAATAATCATAATATGGATATTTAAACACATTTTTGAAAATGGTAGCCGTTCATTTCGATACAGGCTTCAGTTTTAATGTGCATATTATCGCAGTATAGACTATTGTACCTAATTCCAATTGCCAGGTTCGTACTTCGTATCAGTAACTCATGTTCAAATAATTCTGTACCTACTCTATAAAAGAGTAACTTACGTACTGTAAATTCAATCTTCACTTCTGCCCGATCCGAAAAGATAAAATTACTCAGACAGCTATCTACTCTCCGTCCAAGTGGTTATGTCGCAGGACTGTAGAAAGGGAGGAAATCACTTGACAGCTAATTACTTAACGAGGCCCTTTTATTTAAGTTATTTTAAACAGTTGTATGAGTATAATATTACGTAGACGTCCAATTCCTAACAGAAATTAATGTTCTCAGAAAAGAGCTAAGACAGCCCAGCCACTAGCCTTTACAGAGAGGCGGATAGAAGCAGGTGGGGGAAATCGGGATGCGAAGTATGCAAATGGACGACAGTACCTGTGCGAAAATGATTCAGTATTGAAAGCTCTTTCGTCACTGGAAAACGCGAAAATATTTTAGGAACGTACTGTTTACTATGACTGTAAGACTACTATGACTGTATATGCGGTCTTGGATCTGTGTGGAGGACGGTTGAACTTCATTAGTAGAAGGGGTGGGAGTGAAGTACATTAAAAAACTGAGGTACAATAAAAATTGAAGTAAAAATAAAATGATGCCCCTGTATTTCATTATTAATACAAAAATATGACAACGTTATTTACTTTGTAGTTACTAAAGAAGCAAAGATTCAATTGAATAGGCTATCTTACACACAGAATGAATGGTAAATGGTGTCACTAATTTCAGAGGGTTATTATTTGAGATATTTCAAACAAACGCGTTTAATATGATTTTTCTCGCTTTTGCTTCCTTTTCGAGATAAAAATGGGTTTATATGTAACATTTCACAGCGTGTACTAAGTAAGCCATTAATATGTTGTAATTTTTAGCCAGGTAAATAGAGCTCTATATTGTGGAAATGGAGGACGGAAGTGTGAATGAGAGATGTAATAACAGGAGTAGTATTGGGAAACACTCATTGGATCGTTCAATTCCGCTTCATTGGTTTCCGAAGTTCTCTTTTTACAAGACAGTTTGAGATTCGGTCCTTCTATCGGTTGAAGGAAGACGGATTACAGCGTTCATTTGTCTGCTATCTGACCTGCCATCCTGTATTGGAGAACTGCTCAGAATTTGTGTAGTTGAACCGTACAAGTGCCTCAAGCTGGAAACGCGCGCTTGTTCTAGTCAGTAACTGCAGTCACATTTCATTGAGGTTAGTTTGGTGGCATTAAAACGTCACCATTATCGTTGTTTCTTTACTACCACCAAGGAATCGTCCTGATGATTCAGTAGCTACTGTACTTGTAATGGAATCAAAAATTTCGATCATTTACGTCCATAAACGCTTCATCTTTTAAGTGACTATAAAAATTTTAACCCGACTTTCCTCATAAAGAAAGAGTAAGGCTATTGAAGTAATATCAGGTCAAGCATTGATGTTAAAGGAAGCGCATTTTTCTGACCTTGACGTCGTGCGCGGGTATTAAGCGCTAGGTGTGGAAGGAGTAAGGATTATGTATACGAATAAACAGGCTGTTGGTTTAAGAAAACTGTGTACAAACTTCAGACGGAACATTAAATTTTTATGTCGTTAATTGATATTATCTATATTGTCTGTAAAACAATAGTAATATGCGTTACAAGAGCGATATGTTGAAGTTTTCATGTTCGAGGAAAAGTTTGAAAAAGCGAAACGTAGTTGAGCTTTTTTAATTTCCGAGAATTGAAAGAAAACATACCTCTCGTGTATCGTACATTATTTTGTGCGAAGATCGTTTATTACATACCTATTTTTTTATTTAAATTTAAATATACAGAATAAAGAATATAATTACAAAACAAACAAGAGAAATAGAAATAAAATAATGCAAGCAATATAAAAAGAAGATACAGTAGTATTAACAAAATTTGAGACCGAATGAGCAGCGCTCGTGCTCGGTCGCAGTTCAGATATAATATTAAAATAAAAAATAACAATAATAAAAAATAAATAAGTAAAATAAAATAGGAACTAAAATATAATTACAGCGGCAATGGAATTATATAATATAATATTAACACTAGAGAAGAATAATATCGCACGTGAAAATAAGACCAATATATATTTCAAATTTATAGAATACAAATATAATATAGGTTGATTAATTCATACACATAGGCTATAAATTTATTTAATCAACTTGAAGATATTAACACGTTTCTAATTTTCTTGTTATATGTTAGTGGGTTACATGCTAGAAGTTCTGGGTGTAATTTAGTTAAAGTATTGTACAACCGAGGGCCAAAATTAATGCTATGCTTTAGACCAGCAGATGTGAGACATTTAGGTTCTACTAATGTTGAATTAATATTTCGTCTTGTGTCATAATTGTGTGTCTGTAATACAAACTTATTACGATTTTTATGATAAAATTTTAACAGCGTATACTTATAAATTTGTTCAATATTAAATACATTAAATTCAGAATAAATTAATTTAGTTGGATAATCGAAACGTTTCTTCAAACAAATTTTAATTATTCGTTTTTGTAGTAAATTTAACGGACTAAGATTAATTTTTGTACTTCCACCCCAAACAATTATACCATATTGAATGATAGACTAAATAATGGCCAAATAAACATTTCGTAGAACTCTAATGGGTAAGTAGCATCGAAGATTAACGAATTTATAAATTGTTTTACGAAGCCTCTTACAAAGATAAGTAATGTGATGAGGCCATTTTAAATTCTGATCAATAATGATACCCAGATATTTGACATACGTGGCTTCTTTCAATGGTGGACATTTACAACTTTTGGGATCTAAACAATTTTCACTGTGTATTATTAGTCTATATTCATCGCTAAATTTTAAATTTTTAACACTGGCAGCTGTTAACGAAAAAGGAACTAAAGTTGATTTAGATATATTTAAAGAAAGGAAGTTGGAATTAAGCCATTTTTTAACAATGTTAGCACCTATATTAGCATTTCTATATACTTCCTGCCAACCTGAAAGAGGAATTTCTAATTAGTTGCAATGAAATCTCCACTCTTAGTTTCTGTTCAGTGTCGGCAAATTTGCAAAACAAAAATATCTATCTTCAACATTGTTGCTTTAAAATGTTTTTTGTGTTTACTATAGTCCAGCAGGCCGTGATATACGTCTGTCTTTTTTTTTCCCCCAGTCTATGGAATCTTGTTGATTTTCTCACGGCTTCCTTAATGTTACTTGCATCACGAATGCAATAACTTTAGTGGAGTTGTAGAGTTTACTAATTTTTTGCAAATATTTAAAACAATAACTAACAGTGCAATTTAGGTGAAATTGCAGTGGTAAGTTTCCAATTTATAATTGTTGCTATATTGAACGTCTCTAAAAATAATATGTTAAAAGCCTAAAGCAGTAAAATCAATATGTCACTTAAGCGGTAAGAAGAGGGAAATTGTTATGTGTGTTAGGTTGGGAATACTGAATGTGGAATTTTAGACTTTCCGCGGATTGGTTTTGTGCGGAAACCAAGCAAATACGCACGATATCGCACAAAAGTACTAACACCAATTTATTAATATTGCAGTTGTGTTTTAAGTTAATAAATAATAAAAATTTAAGAAGGAATATTCACATAAATTCCATAGTAGTACAACTATACTGTACTAAGTGAATGAGTTCATTCGTAAAGGAAGTGATATCCCAAAGAAAGAGATTGAGTATGACGTAATAAGTTGGAATTTATATTGATGGTATCTTTAGCTTTACAAAAGTAATTAACAAACTAATCAAAATAATAATATAGTACAAAACAAAGTTACCTAGGTATATTTTTAATGTAACTAATATTACATAACAAAACTCTTATCGCATTATGATTTTAAGGTGATATTGTTGCGCAACTTCCTATCATCAGAATATTAAATTGTTTTATCGAAATTTGCTGAAACTATAAAGCTGACGTTTTTACAACACATAGGTGCATATCTTTTGTTTATGATGTAACAGTAGTTGCTTTGTTAATTCATTTCCATGCGAATATTTTCAAAATTTTTAATACACTATCTTCAGTAATACGTATTTACAATATATTATATTTACGAAAACATTGTTTTAGTACCTGTAGGGCTACTAAATAAACATATCTCAAAATGTCACTTTTCTGTCAAAAAGTTGAGAAAATATTTTTTATGAAAAAACACGCTTGTGAAAAATGAATATTAAAATTAAAACTTACATTCATATAATGGACTTATACTTCTCAGACAAATATAAAAATTAACATGGTTACAGTTTTAATAAATTCTCTTCCCTTTATCCATTGAGTCAGTGCTGGCCATCCCTGAATATAGCTCGACCAAGCGGCATATACTTCCTCTTTCGTCTGTCTCTTTCCTTTCCGCTGTAAAGCGCTCAGGCTCTCCTGAGCTCTAAAGCGCGCGTTGCCCATATGGGCATCAGTTGACATGACTGGGGTAAAGAGTGAATTTAGTATTTTGAAAAACAATGGACAGATACAACGAAAATTGAGAAAATAAAAGAACATTTTCAAATAATTAACCATTATTCAGAAATAGATAAAATAGAAGTATCTGAATTGAAATAAGTCTTAACGAAATTTAAAAAAAAAATGGAAAAACTCCTGGTATAGACGGTATTAATATAGAACTAATTAAATGTGAGCCTATAGAAATGAAACAAAGATTTGTGAAACTTTTCAATCAATGCTGGCAACGTAAGAGAATCCTACAAGAATGGAGAACAGAGAATATCATCCCTATAGCTATTTAAAAAGAGACAGAATAAAGTGTACTAATTACAGAGGAATTAGTCTGTTGAACGAAGCATATGAGATATATGCAAAATAATAAAAAATAGGCTAAAAAATAATGCATAATAATGAATTAAGAAATAATTATTATAATTACCCACATCTAACATCTTCCACATAAGTCAAATATTTAGGAATTATTATGTAGATCAGCATTTACTTTGGGATAAACAAATTGATTTTATGTGTACAAGTATAAGAAAGATAATTAGTAAATTCATAATACTTCGAAATTTTGTCACTAAGGAGGCATTGAGAATAATATTTTTAGCTTTAGTACAATCATTAGTACAATATGATATAATAAATTGGGGTGGAGTAGCATCATCTGTACTTAATCTATTAATTTTATTACACAGAAGATTAATAAAAATTAGTCTAACCAAAAATATGTACCCAACAAATTTAATTTATACTGATTTTAAAGTATTAACTATTGAAGAAATTTATAAATATAGTGTACTAACTTACTACCACAGAAATCAAATAAAACATAAATCTAATCGACATGAATATCGTACTCGAAGACAAAAGTCTACTTTCCCATTAATTGAGCCTAAATGTCATACAAGTGCAGCTCTTAAATGTGGTACTAGTTTCGGCCCAAGACTTTATAATAAAATTACAAACCATTTTCGAAGTTATAAATATTTTAAAATTAAAGCTTTTAAAAAAGAAATTTATAAAATTATTCATGATATATAACATTAACAAGTGTGTGTATTTTTTACCTTTTCTTCTGTCGACTAAATTCATGTTTTTATTGAATAACATTGGCTTCTGTCTGAATGTCAATTTATGTTAACTGTGTTTTTTTTCTCTTTTTATCTCTTTTTTTTTTTGCTCTTGTGTGTTTCTTTATTGGTTTGAATGAAGTACTTACTGTATTTAGTAAACTGTCCTTGTAAATTTTATGTTATATTATTGGCTAAGACCACACCGTACATGAGCCTGCGTCTTACGGTAGTGCTAGAAACATTTTTGTTTTATAATTTTAATTTGTACTCACTTTGCCTACTAGCTAGCTAAAAAGAATAATTACAGAAACAGTCCTCCTGGGAGAACAGTTAGGATTGACAATATATTCGTACTAAAACAAGTGATAGAAAAATATAAAGAATCTAATAAAGAACTTCACCTGCTTTTTATCGATTACCAAAAAGTATTTGATAATGTTAGAAGAGAGAAACTTTGGGAAATAGTGGCACAGAGCTGTATCCCTAAACACCTGTTTTATATAAAATACATGTATGAAAACTCCAAAATTTGTTACAAATCAAAACGGGGGAAATATATACGGAGACAATAAATTTAGAAGTAAGACAGAGCTGCAGCTTATCGCCGACATATTTAATTAATTAATTTATATCTGGACGAAGCTGTTAGGAATATGAAAATACAGTTTAATAAGTTTAAAACATTTTTGAACTCGTCTTAATGTGAATAAGCAATGTTACATGATTAAAGTATGTAGTGCTATTTGAAAAATTGATATTCACGTGTATCTTGTACCATAATGTAGTTACATGCACTAAATCTCTACACTCATGTTAGCCCCTCATTTCATTTTTTCATTTTTCATTTAATTTACTGTATTATATTCCATAGATCTTACATGAGCAATGAAGCTTTAAGATGTGGAACAGCTCAAAATTTTACAATATTACAATTACAATTTTTACAATATTTTACCATTTTTACAGTTTCACAATTTTGTAATTTTCTACAATTTTTTTACAATATTTTGGGGAGCTGTAGTGAGATGATGTGAGGCCCGAGGATCCGCCAAAAGATTACCCGGCATTTGCCTTATGGTTGGGGAAAACCTCGGTGAAAACCCAACCAGGTAATCAGACCAAAGGGAGTGAAATGAAGTGAAGCTGAGGACTCACCATAGATCATCCGGCTTCAGTCCCACGGCTGGGGAAGACCTCGGAAGAAACCATTCAATGAGACCAAATGGGGGATCCGACTCAAGCCCGAGCGCAGCTCCGGATCAGCAGACCAGCGAGTCTGCCGACTGAGCTACATCGATGGCTCTACTAAAAACATAGACATAACGCTCAACAACATAACAACAAAAATTCCAATACCTATCCAAAGAAAAAAGTTATAATAGGTGCACAAGATAAATGGGACTCTCTGTATAAATATCCACTAAAAATATAAAATATTTTAATTAAAAATCTAACATTTTTTCTGGGCTTATTTTTCAACATGAAAATTTGAGAAAAATTATGCGCAAGTATGTTACCATTATTTTTAACGAAATGTAAAATTTTCAAGAAGATATAACGGAAATAGTAGAAGTTACAGAAACATAGCAACGAATCATCTTAATGTTATACCACAATAGCGAGAAAATAGACTTAACTCCGACATTCACATATAAATAGAACAATGGTCTTCCAAGTTTTGATAAAGGGGTTGCGAAATACCCTGTGTGTAAATTACACAGTTGGCCTGGACGTGAAGAGAATTCTGTAAAGTGGGAATCATAGGGTGGGCGGGGGTAGGCGGAATCTGGACACCGGAATGTAGCGTCGGTCTAGCAAGACGTCGACCGGTAATACGTGATAATCCGCCGTGTGATCCTGAAACCGACTGCTCTTCCTACTGGATTCAATTAAGCAGAGCCTGGTAAACCGAGACGACTAACATGTAATTTGAATAGCAGAACTTGTACCAACAACAAGTTCCGTCCTGTATTTCGCAGTTCTCGGTAATTCTTAACAAGTCGATAAGAAAACATTACATCAGTCTCTCACTAACGATACCACATGGAGAGAGAGTTTGGAGCAACGATTTTGATCAGAGCTTCGCATACAAGTTAACCTGGAGTAAAGATACCTGACCTGTAAGCCAGCGGTGACCAAACTGGGTATCATGATTACATCGTGTCATCAAAGACATTCATACTGGTAAGGGGAGTTTCTTGTACAGCTGTCAAAAAAAAAAAAAAAGTGGCCGCACTCGTGAACAGCGAATATTTTCAAAGTCCACTTCGGGTCGCGGCGATGTTACACGATGCATGTGCTTGTACAAGCAGTTCCGAAACTATGAAAGTGTTCCATATCTGTGTCTCGCAGACCAGCGGTAGAGTGCTTGTTTAATGATTTAAGGGTTGTGGGTTCGGGCCTTCTTCAAGTTTTCATTTTATTTTTTAATCGTTCTTTAGCGATGTAAATGATATTCAAATTATCATTTATATTCAGTTATCGTTCTTTATGGATATCACGTTATTTATATTTTGTTATCGTTCTTTAGAGATATGAATAAAATTCAAGTCATCATTTGTATTCTGTTATCGTTTTATAACGATATAAATAATAATAATAATTATTATTGTATCTCCAATGGGGGTTAGCCCTATTTTACATATGTATGTTAGGGCTATAGTTTTATACACAAAAAAGATAAGCATAAAGAGAAATAGAAAAGAAAATTAAATTAGCTTACGCGATGTAAACAAAACATAAACAAACCGTGAATTAGGCATTGCGATTGCAAAACTAATATCAGGTATCAATTTGAAACATACAAAAACATTAACAATACACATACGTAACACTTCTACTGTATAACACAAATATGCAGCTTTCCGTACCATACATCATACATTAATACATAATAGTCACACAAACACAATCAAACTATAATTACGACATTGCGACGACATCAAGCATCCCATGACTGACTCACATACATAACAAATCAAGCAACCGTTACAACACATACACTTCAACATTGTAACCACACTTTTAAAAGTTACGAATTTGGCGCCAAGAAGAATAAATAGGACACTGTTACTATAGCGGTTTCAGAATAAGACGGCATATGGCCTAAGCCAATTGAGTGCTAGCAACAGTTCGACGTTGTCACACAGTGCACGGTGCACGAGACGTGGAAGACAGAGGCAACAGATATAAGAACAGAACATATCAGTCGCAGCCCGCTCGCTGAGCGAGCGGGTCAAGACCTGTTTCTTCATTGTGTGTAATGTTTAAATATAATTACTCTTACTGAAGTAATTCTCATCTCAATTTTTATTACTTCTTCGCTTCATAGATCAGTAGCTCTTGGAGTCACTGACTTGCGAAATAAAGTGACAGATATGTAGAAATTTACTTTGCTAATGTCTGAGAAAGAATGTTTTAATTCTTACTCAGACTTCCTTGTACAACGAAGCTGAATTTATTATTGTTTATTTCTCCAGAGGAAAGATAAGGTACAGTTTGTTTGTAGGGGCAGCCTAAGAATCTAGCGATAACAAAACGAAAACATATCTGTAGATACGTAATTTAGTATTGAAGTTAGAAAGTATTTTATTTTTCCTCCGTTAAATGAAGCCTATATAATTTAATTTAGTTCTCTAGCTTATACATACCTAGGGGTCCAGGGTTCTACAGTCTGGTTACGAATCTGGCTATAATGCAACGTAATCATAATGTGTGTTCATATATAATTCAGTACTCATACTGAAACTGTAGATTATTTTATATTTCTTTGTTAAACTAAGTCCAATTTAATTTTATCATCTAATTTTTACATATCTAGAGGTCCAGTGTTCCATATTCTGGCTAAGAATCCGGCTATAAGAATATAAGCATATCTGTTCATATGTAGGCCTAATTCAGTACTCATATTGAAATTGAAGAGTACTTTCTTTTACTTTGTTAAATCAAGTCTATCTAATTTAATTTAATCCTCAAGCTTATACCTACCTAGAAGTCCAGGATTCTATGTTCTATCACTCTGGCCTGTGGCAATATAAACCTACGAGTGAAGGTAGTTGTACAGAAGCGAATATGAAAACCGTAATCCAATAATATCGTTAATGTATTGAAGATAAAATTGTATATTAGAAAAAAAAACGTATAGATTGTAATGTATATATAACAAAAGGTGTTTAAAATAGGAATTGAGTTTTGGAATTATAAAATCTCCTCGTTCCTAGCAGGCCTGTATTTATTTTAAAAGTGAAATGTAGTTAATGTGCTTCATTTTATAAAGTTTTCTAATGCTCTTAAGGAAGAATGTTGTTAATGCTCTTCGTATAATTCATGGAAAAAGAGGCAGGAGTGTTTATGTTTACAATATCATCCAAATATCTCATATGTTTATGCAATATTTCGTCTTATACCATGTATAATATTCCAATGAAAAGTGAAAATCGTACCTATGGTTATTATCAGCTTTCTTCTTCTTTCCACGTTCTATTATAATGGCACTGCTAACACATAACTACTAATGTATTTAAAATATCGTACGATGAAGTAATACACGGTTCTGAAAATTGTACAAATAATTAACACGTTTGTTTTGCGTTATTTTCCAGGAGAGGTAAATTCAAGTATACAACCTATTTTAATTGTCTCTTTGTCCTATCCAAGAATATGAGATAACGTATGCACTTCTAAACCATACGCCTCAGAAGTCAGATTCTTTGTTTGTGAAGAACTGACTCGCATTGCATAATAAGCTAGTTCTTTAGAAAAAATATATATGCAGAAAATACCATACTCCTCGCTTGTGATTGTAGGACTATCCTTTTGCGTATAACAGATGAAACACCAGAGCCAATTGCAATCCCTTCAAGAGACATTGTTACGGTAAGTTACACATCACACAAGAGAAAACAGTCCACATCTGAATTTGAAAATAAACAGATTCTATCTTCGTTCACAGAGACGGAATTCAGAGCAAAATATGTTCTATGCTGTAGGTTGGATATCTCTGTTTAGTCTTAAAGCGATAACACGCGAACCAGTTGACATACAATTGGCATTCTTGTACTGTTGGATTCAGAATTCGTAGCTCTATCGAATGCCATAGCTTTAAATTCATTCCTAGCCATAAGTATTGTGCGCGCAAGAAAGAAACTAATACGCGACGCTTCAGCGAGACTTCGCGACGATTTAACTAGGCAACACCTCTTCACTATCACTGGCTAGTCGACATAGATCGGCCTGAACTAGCTACGCCTTATATGTCTTCTTATTCTGAAAGCGCTTTAATTACTGTTCTTCTACAATTTCTTAAATACATCTGTAATAAATCTGTGAAATTCCGATATGAATAATATTCACGTTCTTTAGCGATATAAATAATATTCAAGTTATCATTTATATTCTGTTTTCCTTCATTATCATTATAAAATAATATTCAAGTTATTTACATTGTTATTGTTCTTTCGCAATATAAATAATCTGTATTTTATGTAAGTAATTATTATAACACAAATAACCATTTTTCTTTGTAAAATAGGTTATTTTATTTAGATAATTAAATACGTATTATATAATATCTTATATTAATTAAACAAACCGATATTTATCATTTATATTCTGTTATCGTTCTTTAGTGATACTGTATAAATAATATTCAAGTTATTTATATTGTAATCGTTCTTTAGCGATATAAATAACATAAATTTAATATTAGGTTTGGAAAAATCCAGTTGCATAATACTGGTATTAGTTTTTCTTTTTGTATTATTACATTATATATCTTGAACCACAATAAAATGAAAAGGAGTAACGAGGAATTGAACCTGAGACGTTGACATCTAAATTCCGACGTTCGTCCGCTGAGCTACGAGGACAAAAGTGTGGAAACATTTTCGGAAAAATTGGCCCAATCACACTCCAAGATTTTCTGATGATTCGTAAAAGCTAGCCCAGGATGCGGGGGGTAAAGGCTAATTGGGATTTCCCGGTCTCTGATCGGGTCAAACATCCCGATAGAACTAATATTTAACCCTTGCCGTGACTTTCGGTGAAGTCCGGATGGCCCAATTAGTCAAATCCACTCTCCTCATCTCCACGCTTGGGCCCCCTGAGATCTAATAAGATGCGAAAGAGATAGTGGTGTGCGGAAAGCAACGGGATGTTACCGCATTTAGGCCTATCCTTCCCAAGAAAAACTGCAAACATGAACAAAGGAAGCTTTTAATAGAAGAAGAAGGATCTTCTGCGGACCTCTGGAAAAATAACTTAGGAAGAGACTAGTGAAGTGCTTTGTGTGGAGTGTGGCATTGTATGGGGAAGGAACATGGACATTACGACGAAATGAAGAGAAACGAATTGAAGCATTTGAAATGTGGATGTGGAGAAGAACGGTGCGTGTGAAGTGGACAGACAGAATAAGAAATAAAATTGTGTTTGAAAAAGTGAGTGAAGAAAGAATGATGCTGAAACTGATTAGAAAGAGAAAAAGGAATTGGTTGGGTCTCTGGTTGAAAAGAATAATAGACGACATTAGGATATGTGGATCATACGCGGAGACCAAGAGGATGGCAGAAAATAGGAAATATTGGAGATTGCTGTGTTTGCAATGAAAGACCTGTCCATGGGCAGAACACTTATGTATGTATGTTCAGAATACCTGGAATATCGTGTCTAAGAAGTCGCTATTTGCAAAGACTAGTCGATTCCATGCCCACTCGACTGCAAGATGATCGAGATAAGAGGAAGATAGACTAAATATTGAATTGTGGATTTTTATATTGTTTTTTGAACACTTAATTGTTTGAATGTTCTAAGGCCGACGCCAGTAAATTTGTTTTCTTTATGCCACGAAAGCTATTTCTATTGAGAATAAAATCTTTTTTCTTTCCATTTGCAGCCACAATATCATAATGATAAAGTCATGACATAATATATTAATGAACCTGATGTTAATTACTAAAATAATCATAAAAGAGAAAGCAGCCATTATGTATAGTTTGTCTCTCTCAAAAACAAAACAAAAAATAACATAAAAAGCATGAGGTTGTAGTCGAACGCAGGACCTCACGAATAAGAGGCCGGAACGCTACCATTATGCTATCGATAACACACAGAATACTTCAATTATAACTGTAGATAACAGGCAGCGTGGTCCAACAATATGTAACATCGCCTGTCTCCGAATTGTAGCGAAGATACCCGAAGGGAACTTTGTTTCAGGAGAGCGGCCACTTTTTCTTTTGACAACTGTACATTGCTCTCTATCTCGCTCACGTACTGAAGGTAAAAAGTGTCGGCACCTTGTCGCTCTACAAACCCTCTGTTTCTACGAGCAGGAACAGAAGGTTTCGTACAGAATGGGAAGAGGAATTTATTCGCTGTTCTGTCGGAGAAAATGTAATATGTTGCTTTGCTCAACGGTTCAATTAGTAGTAGGCCAGTATATAGAAGCGACATTACAGGGCATTACGCTGAATGCAGAGGCATAACAGGTGTTATTATTATTATTATTATTATTATTATTATTATTATTATTATTATTATTATTATTATTATTATTTATCAGCAAGTGTTACCATAATTCTTATATACGTGCCTGAATATATAGGCCTACATCTTCCCTTGAAGGATAAAATAATTACTACCCTATATCTCCATTTTTATTTATTTTTAAATCTTTTGATGACTATTATCAGTTATTAACTAGTTATTGATTTAATAATAATAATAATAATAATAATAAGAATAATAAGAATGATGATAATAATAAGGGGTAATTAGCTCTGTGGATGCTCAGACAACATGGATTCAAGTCACATTAAGACTTGTCCGGCGCTCTCATCTGTCAGCTTTGTGGATAGATAGTGGGGGCCCAGAGAAAGAATGCAACAGTGCTGAGTGAATCCAGCGTATAGAGTGTTAGTTTTTAGATAGGTAGGTAGGTAGACAGACAGACAGACAGATACGAGTAGATGGATGGATGGACGGACGGACAGATACTTTATTACTTAGACATAAATCCATTATGAATAGCAACGTCAATATAAACAGATCATACAAAGTTAAAATAATCGTTAATGCTATACAAACTATGTTCATATAATTTTCTTTTAATTAACGATTTGAATAAATCATAATTAAAATTTTTAGTTGAACTTTATAACCTATTATACAACTTCACAGACATATAATAAAAATTATTTTGTGTAGTCTTGTATCTGCATAAATCAAGTTTTAAAACGTTGCAACTTCTCGTATGGTATTCGTGAAAATTCAAGTTCAATGGGAAATTATTGATATTCAAATACGTATAGCGATGGAAGAGTGAGAATTTTACAGGATTGAAATAAAGGTTTACAATGTTCTTTTGGTCCATCACCACAAATAATTCTCACTGCTTTCTTCTGTAATTTAAAAATATTTAAAGATGAACCACGATTCCTCCACAATAAAATACTATATTGAAGATGACTATTTTGGGAAACCTGAGAGAAAAAGACCTTTGGGGAGACCAAGGCGTATATGGGAGGATGATATTAAAATTGATTTGAGAGAGACTGGACTGGATTAATCTTGCTCAGGATAGAGAGGCTGCTGATCCGGAGCTGCGTTCGGGCTTGGGTTGGATCCCCCTTTGGTCTCATTGAATAGTTTCTTCCGAGGTTTTCCCCAGCCGTGGGACTGAAGCCGGATGATCTATGGCGAGTCCTCGGCATCACTTCTTTTCACCCCTTTGATTTGATTACCTGGTTGGTTTTTTCCGAGGTTTTCCCCAACCAAAAGGCAATTGCCGGGTAATCTTTTGGCGAATCCTCAGACCTCACCTCATGATTGTAGAAAATTACTAAATTGTAAAACTGTAAAAGTTGTAGAATATTGTAAAAATTTGTAAAAATTGTAATTGTAATATTGTAAAATTTTTACTTGTTCCACATCTTAAAGCTTCATTGCTCATGTAAGATCTATGGAATAAAATAAATAAATGAATGAATGAATGACACATATGGAGAGCTTATGTGAGGGCGGCAATGAACCTCAGGGTTTTCTGAAAGGCATTCATTTGTAAGTAAGTTAGTTTAAGCAGCCAATTTTTCTGTTTTACTGTCTTACTAATAAAAACTCTATATACACACGTTTAACTGTCTTGCTCTTATACAATGAGTAGCTCGTTTATAAGTCGTGTGTAAATTCCTTACTAATAATCACTACATAAGTCGTGTATAACAGTATAACTGTTACACAGCTACGTCATGGTTTCGTCATTACTTCGTTACGAAAGGTAATATCTGAGGTTCTCTGTTGTATCCGGTAGAGAGCTCTAGTGTGGCGTGTTAAGTATCGATAGTACACCTGGCTCTAATCGATTACCATATTATATTTTGGTCAAAAAGTACAAGCTAGGGCAATATTATTCTAATAATTCTGTGCTCTTTGGTTTGTTCTTCTGTGGTTACAAGACAATCATCATCATAAAATGACAGTCGATACCAACAGCTGTTAGAGGGGCGGCCATTTTTTTCTACATACAACACTTAAGGGAAGACTCCACTGAAAATCATGAAAATTTTTCCAACTTTTTTTAGCTATTTCACTTATTCAGAATTTATATTTTCATACCCCAAATGGATTCAACTCTATTCTGATTACAAATACTCGTATGTTTACACTTTTTAAATTAAGGTTGGAAGGGGGCGTGGAATTTGAAGTGCTGTCAAAATTGTTTTTCATCGAAGAATTCTTTTTTTAAATTTCTGATTACAAATCTAGTAACTTTTTGTTGGCTCCCTGAAGTTACTAGATGAATGTAGCGGAGGAGAATATTAATTTACATAAATATTCATTTCATTTTCAAATCTATTTTTCTGTGTTCATTTTTGTTGATTCAACACCAACTTTCTTATTAATCAATCTGGATGAAATTTTTACTGCAAGTATTTATGAGGTAGCTGCATGTTTCTAAGCATTTATTTTGTGATAAATACTGCTAGTTTATTTTATTAATATTTTTCTTAATGCTGCTAGTTTATTTTATTAATATTTTTCTTAATGCTGCTAGTTTATTTTATTAATATTTTTCTTAAGAAAAATATTAATAAAATAAACTAGCAGCATTTCTCACAAAATAAATGCATATAAACATGCAGCTACCTCATAAATACTTGCAGTAAAAATTTCATCCAGATTGATTAATATTTGGCATAAGAAAGTTGGTGTTGAATCAACAAAAATGAACACAGAAAAATAGATTTTAAAATAAAATGAATATTTATGTAAATTAATATTCTCTTCCGCTACATTCATCTAGTAACTTCAGGGACCCAACAAAAAGTTACTAGATTTGTAATCAGAAATTTTAAAAAAGAATTCTTCGATGAAAAACAATTTTGACAGCACTTCAAATTCCACGCCCCCTTCCAGCCTTAATTTAAAAAGTGTAAACATACGAGTATTTGTAATCAGAATAGAGCTGAATCCATTTGGGATATGAAAATATAAATTCTGAATAAGTGAAATAGCTAAAAAAATTTGGAAAAATTTTCATGATTTTCAGTGGAGTCTTCCCTTAAACAAGGGGTTCCGTGTATATAACTACTGCAAAGCAATTCCCATTGTATAGTTACAGCCTGTTTATACATCCACCGCTTATGTATGGTTTATTAGTAAAGTTTTCTGTCTCAATTCTGCATAAGCCTCGTATAAAAATTATACACGGTTTATTATTAAGACTGTTAGTGTTTATCAATCCTGAGACTACACTCATTGATACACTGTTTGATTTTGAGTCAATATGTCAGTTAACTGTTGACTGAACTAATGTTCACGCTTGTCACATGTTCGCAATATTGTAGACGCTAGAGCCATAACAATGGATTGTTGAACCTGTTCACTGATTCTGCTAGACCTTATGTAAAGCATCCTGGATTGTATAAACTCAGTAATGAGGAAACATTATGCAGGATCCTGGTACTTATGCCACTGTTATACGCACACGTGCGGTGTTGTGGTCAGTTTGTTGAAAAGAGCCTCTGATATAACGGCGGTCATACATGGGAGTTGTTATCACTAGGGCACCCACTGCCACCCCCACCACCTGCCACACACGCAGCCTCCCCCATCACGCACCCTATCTCCGCCAGAATGAGACAATTCTGCTAAACATACGACCTCATAAAAGATGACGGGAAAAAAAATTACGTAACGATGTCGTCCCATCAGCTTTACAGGAGCTGACGACTTTGAAATGAGTTAATAGCGAACCGGGCACACAAATGCGCGCTATCGCGGTGTTAAACACAACAATTATCGTGGTCTGAATCGGGGCTAATGGCTTCAGTGATCGATTATGTATTACTAAATGGGAACAAAGTGAACATGACACTTCTATTGAAACCGAAAGTTGGGGTTGACTTGCCAAATCCATTCCTTTGTCATTTGGAGGTCAGGAGATCGAGTCTGCTATATGCCTGTTAGATCTTGTTATAGTGTCGTAATGTAAACGAAGGAGCACTTTATGGGGTCACTGTGACGTGCAAATTTATGTAACCTTTGAATGCCTTCTTTGTTTCTACAAAATCATGAAGATTAATTTTGTTAAAGTGTAAAAACAAGTAAAAGAAAAACTTAAAAAAAATAGTTTTCAGCACAAATAGTAAGACAAGAAACGAAAAAAGTTATTGCTTATTATTTAAGACGACACTCCACTAAAAATCACGACTTTTTCCAATTATCTTTTTCTCAACCAAATTCCGAGAGCATGTTTACTGTGTAAAGGTTTAACAAAATCCAAATATTGAATTCCCAAATGGTTTTGGCTTTTGATTTCTATTTTTTTCTATTTTTTAATAAATATTTTCAAGCTCAAGTTTTTATAATAATTACATCACAATCTAGTATATACATTCACGAAGCTCAATACGTAGTAAATATGCATCTATAGATAGTTGCTAACCACTAGGATCGCTAATATCGCCTCATTACAGACAATGCGAAATACAACCGGCACAGTCTATTCTTCCTAGCACCCTCACAACTCAAGCGTCATGATTATATATACTAGACTGTGATAATACCTTAATTTTGGAACTATTAAACGACAATTCGAGAAACTGTAAACAGTAATGAAATAAATATCTTATTTTTGGAACTAAAAAGGATTGCTCAAGAAACTATATAAGCAATAATAGAGTCTAAAACCAAATATCTTATTTTTGGGACTATTAAACGACAACTCAAACTATAAGCAGTAACAGCCCAAATATGTTAATTTTGGAGCTATTAAACTACAATTCAAGAAACTATAAACTGTAATGAACAAAATATCTTACTTTTGAAACTAATAAACGACAGCGAAAAAAACTGTAATAAGTAATAAGCCAGATATCTTAATTTTGGAGTTATTACACTACAATTCAGGAAACTATAAACAGTAATGAACAAAATATCTTACTTTTGGAACTAATAAACGATAGCGAAAAAAAAACTGTAAGCAGTAATAAGCCAGATATCTTAATTTTGAAGCTATTACACTACAATTCAGGAAACTATAAACAGTAAGGAACGAAATATCTTACTTTTGGAACTAATAAACGACAGCGAAAAAAACTCTAAGCAGTAATAAGCCAGATATCTTAATTTTGGAGCTATTAAACTACAATTCAAGAAACTATGAACTGTAATGAACAAAATATCTTACTTTTGGAACTAATAAACGATAGCGAAAAAAAAAACTGTAAGCAGTAATAAGGCAGATATCTTAATTTTGGAGTTATTACACTACAATTCAGGAAACTATAAACAGTAATGAACAAAATATCTTACTTTTGGAACTAATAAACGACAGCGAAAAAAACTCTAAGCAGTAATAAGCCAGATATCTTAATTTTGGAGCTACTAAACTACAATTCAGGAAACTACAAACAGTAAGGAACGAAATATCTTACTTTTGGAACTAATAAACGATAGCGAAAAAAACTCTAAGCAGTAATAAGCCAGATATCTTAATTTTGGAGCTATTAAACTACAATTCAAGAAACTATGAACTGTAATGAACAAAATATCTTACTTTTGGAACTAATAAACGATAGCGAAAAAAAACTGTAAGCAGTAATAAGGCAGATATCTTAATTTTGGAGTTATTACACTACAATTCAGGAAACTATAAACAGTAATGAACAAAATATCTTACTTTTGGAACTAATAAACGACAGCGAAAAAAACTGTAAGCAGTAATAAGCCAGATATCTTAATTTTGGAGCTACTAAACTACAATTCAGGAAACCATAAACAGTAATGAACAAAATATCTTACTTTTGGAACTAATAAACGATAGCGAAAAAAACTGTAAGCAGTAATAAGGCAGATATCTTAATTTTGGAGTTATTACACTACAATTCAGGAAACTATAAACAGTAATGAACAAAATATCTTACTTTTGGAACTAATAAACGATAGCGAAAAAAAACTGTAAGCAGTAATAAGGCAGATATCTTAATTTTGGAGCTACTAAACTACAATTCAGGAAACTATAAACAGTAATGAACAAAATATCTTACTTTTGGAACTAATAAACGATAGCGAAAAAAAACTGTAAGCAGTAATAAGCCAGATATCTTAATTTTGGAGCTATTAAACTACAATTCATGAAACTATAAACAGTAGTGAACAAAATATCTTACTTTTGGAACTAATAAACGACAGCGAAAAAAACTGTAAGCAGTAATAAGCCAGATATCTTAATTTTGGAGCTACTAAACTACAATTCAGGAAACCATAAACAGTAATGAACAAAATATCTTACTTTTGGAACTAATAAACGATAGCGAAAAAAAACTGTAAGCAGTAATAAGGCAGATATCTTAATTTTGGAGTGATTACACTACAATTCAGGAAACTATAAACAGTAATGAACAAAATATCTTACTTTTGGAACTAATAAACGATAGCGAAAAAAAACTGTAAGCAGTAATAAGGCAGATATCTTAATTTTGGAGCTACTAAACTACAATTCAGGAAACTATAAACAGTAATGAACAAAATATCTTACTTTTGGAACTAATAAACGATAGCGAAAAAAAACTGTAAGCAGTAATAAGCCAGATATCTTAATTTTGGAGCTATTAAACTACAATTCATGAAACTATAAACAGTAGTGAACAAAATATCTTACTTTTGGAACTAATAAACGACAGCGAAAAAAACTATAAGCAATAAGAAGCCAGATATCTTAATTTTGAAGCTATTAAACTAAATTCATGAAACTATAAACAGTAATGAACAAAATTTCTTATTTTTGAAACTAATAAACGACAGCGAAAAAAACTTTAAGCTGTAATAAGCCAGATATCTTAATTTTGGAGCTATTACACTACAATTCAAGAAACTGTGAACAGTAATAAATGAAATATCTTAAATATGGGACCGATAAACTATAGCTCAAGAAACTTTAAGCAATAGTAAGCCAATATTATCAAAATTTTGGGACTAGTAAACGACAACTCAAACTACAAGTTGTAATAAGGAAGAGATCTTATATTTATGGGTGTTAAACGACAGTGATATAAACTGTAAACAATAATAAGCCAAATACCTTACTGTAGCAGCTATTGAAGAATTCTTCAAGAAAATATGCAGAAATATATCGTGGGCAACAATTTGATGAAGGGCTTGAATTGTTATGAAACACGTAGAACGTGAAGAGGACCAGGAGTACTCTGTGAATATCTATTCACATCAAAGTCTTTATCAACCTAAACTACCTGATAGATATAAAATAGCATGGAAATCCCTTTGGCTAATATTGTTTTATAGTTCTGCATCTGTAACATTCTCATGATTTATAATGTTAACAATCACTTTGTGCGAACAAAATAATTAATGTGCATGAATTTGTGTTACTTAAGACTAGCGTGAATGTTTTGACTTTCGCTGCACTTACATAGAACAGAACTCCTGTACCATTACACGACACGACAGAACACTCAGTGGCAAATGGAATGCATCCCAAATCTCAATCCATTGGACATGTGCGGGATGTTTGGACGGGATGCGGTCGGCTACCACATACTCCTGTCACCACACCCCCTGCTGCAGGTATTGTCACCTACATTAAGAGAAGAGTTCGGCTTGATCAGCCCACAAGTATCCCAGAATCTTGTGGAATGCAAAGCGATTAGCTCTGGCCTGGTTCACTGCGTTGGAATCCCGACTGTGTTGCAGACAGTTTTCTGCATCTGCTGACAAATCGGACTTCTTTTGATGGACGTTTGTCTCTGGGCACAGTTAGCAGAATGACGGATTAACTGATCTTCCAGAGTCACCACATTTTACACACATTTGTTATAATTTTTAATGAACTTAAAAATTTAAAATTAATTGAAATATGAAGATAAGAATGTAATTTTTTTACAATTACGAATACTGTGACGGATATTCTACAATGTTAGTATTGATAGAGAACATCGTGAATTCAACATTGAAACACATCTGGCAATTGTTGGTTTTAAAAAAGCTGTAGATAGGGTGAATAGGAACTTGTTATAGCATACATATTGGCGAAAGATGACATCCCATAATAGATAATCTACAAATTTATACTTACTTACTTACTTACGTACTGGCTTTTAAGGAACCCGGAAGTTCACTGCCGCCCTCACATAAGCCCACTATCGGTCCCTATCCTGTGCAAGATTAATCCAGTCTCTATCACCATATCCCATCCCTAAAATCTATTTTAAAATTATCCTCCCATCTATATCTCGGCCTCCCCAAAGGTCTTTTTCCCTCCCATTTCCAAATAACACCCTTTGCTGTGGTCGTGCCAGAGAATCAGTCCCATTCTGAGGCTTATTGTATGGATTCGTAACAAGCTGTTTTTTTTACGGTGGTGAGTTGTTAGCCCTTCACCCAAACCCCTAGCTGGACAACCACCCCTTATCGGCTGTCCACGACTGCTTACTCAAAATATTCGCAGCTACCCTCTATAGACCGTCTCCTCTATCAGCAACCTCAGAAAGCGCCATGCCGCGGTGAAGCCTATTTAATAGTAATAATAATAATAATAATAATAATAATAATAATAATAATAATAATAGTAATAATAATAATAATAGTAATAATAATAATAATAAATAATAGTAATACTTACTTACTTACAAATGGCTTTTAAGGAACCCGAAGGTTCATTGCCGCCCTCACATAAGCCCGCCAGCGGTCCCTATCGCGTGCAAGATTAATCCAGTCTCTATCATCATACCCCACCTCCCTCAAATCCATTTTAATATTATCCTCCCATCTACGTCTCGGCCTCCCTAAAGATCTTTTTCCCTCAGGTCTCCCAACTAACACTCTATATGCATTTCTGGATTCGCCCATACGTGCTACATGCCCTGCCCATCTCAAACGTCTGGATTTAATGTTCCTAATTATGTCAGGTGAAGAATACAATGTGTGCAGATCTGTGTTGTGTAACTTTCTCCATTCTCCTGTAACTTCATCCCGCTTAGCCCCAAATATTTTCATAAGAACCTTATTCTCAAACACCCTTAACCTATGTTCCTCTCTCAAAGTGAGAGTCCAAGTTTCACAACCATAAAGAACAACCGGTAATATAACTCTTTTATAAATTCTAACTTTCAGATTTTTGGAGAGCAGACTGGATGATAAGAGCTTCTCAACCGAATAATAACACGCATTTCCCATATTTATTCTGCGTTTAATTTCCTCCCGAGTGTCATTTATATTTGTTACTGTTGCTCCAAGATATTTGAATTTTTCCACCTCTTCGAAGGATAAATCTCCAATTTTTATATTTCCATTTCGTACAATATTCTGGTCACGAGACATAATCATATACTTTGTCTTTTCGGGATTTACTTCCAAACCGATCGCTTTACTTGCTTCAAGTAAAATTTCCGTGTTTTCCCTAATCGTTTGTGTATTTTCTCCTAACATAATAATAATAATAATATTAATAATAATATTAATAATAATAATAATAATAATCATCATCATCATCATCTTCTTCTTCTTCTTCTTCTTCATAAGAAAGATTGGAGAATGCTGGGTTTGCAGTGGAAGATCTGCCCTAGGACAGAACACTATGAATAATAATAATAATAATAATAATAATAATAATAATAATAATAATAATAATAATAGTTTTAATTGCATTCTTTGCATCATAATACCATTCATTATATTTTACCGACATCACTTATTTAAATATTAAAATTCAAGTAGAGTTACACTGTCATATCAGAAACAGATTAATAGAATCAATAAAGTGATGTTACTATTATACATATATGTTGTAAAATTACATATTCAAATGTGTAAAAAAATTGTTTATTAAAAAAAAAGATGGCTTATAAATGTAATACGCGTGATTACTGGTGTCACAAGTTATGGCGAGAGCAGTGAAGGGTTAAACTCGTTTTTCTCTGCTTCGGATTTTTGTAAATTTTCCTTTCCGAAAAAAAAAATGCCGTTCTTCATACAAATTTTGTAGTGTATTCATAATTTAGTGGATGTTGTTGAATATGTGCTTAAAGTCTGTGTGATTTATCTTTTCTCACTGTGAAAAGAGAGAGAAAGGAGATATGTCTTACTTCGTCTGTATTGTTATGGCGATTGGGGAGTGGAGCGATGCCGTCCATCCATCCAGTGACGGAAGGGACTAGTTGATACATTCTGGAGCACAAAATAAAATAACAAAATATCTCTCTTCGTACTGTGTAGTTCCGTCACTGAGCTTGTCTTTCAAGAAACTGAGTTCCGGCAGCCTGTACAATATCAAGATTTTGAAAGGAATCCTGAAAATTTACAACCCTCCTATAATTTCCACTCTCATTTGAAGGGACTTGGTTTTATTGCTACTGAGACAAGATAAACCTTACCAGGTATAATAATATTTGCTACCAAAACTTCCTTTTGATCTCGTACTTTTTGTAATTAAATTTTTCATTTACGATACTTCTATTTTTTGGAAATTTTATACTCGACTGACTGAATTTTTTTTTTTTTTTTTTTTTTAGTAAATTAAATGTTAACTTTTGACAGCAAATTTTATTCCTCAGAATTTGATAGGTACTTAACAAAACTTGAGACAAGAATTTTGAAATTTGTGGGGAAGAGCAGGTATTTTTCAAAATGTCATTTAATTTTTTTTTAATATTAATAATCTATAAATTTCTAAACCAAATTAGACGAAATATTGTACAGAGATTGTTTATATATAGAATGATAACTATACAAATTCTCAGATCTCTAGTTTGAACAGTTCAGAGAATAGAAATTCCACCTCGGTGAATCCTTAATTTCAGCTCGACGTAAAAGCCTTTACAGAACACGTGAATCGCCAGCCAAAAGATGGATGTGGAGTGGGTCATTAGCTCCAAGGGGCATCCCATCTCAGTCTTTAAGGATGTAGGAACAAATGAGGCTCAATTCTCTTCTTTATCTAAAATTCAATTACCTGAACCTTAGCACTTAACAGAGACCAGTCTTGGAGTCGCGGCTACCATTAACTTAGGACCAGTCGCGTGAGGAAATTTTTAAGTAAACGCCAGGCGAAAGTGCGCAACAAAGAGGGCTCCATTTTAAACAAGATAGATGATTGCACTGTCCGCATAACAACTTAGGTACCGGTACTTTGCTTTCTAGGTGTAGTTTGTAGTCTATTTATCATTAATACACGTCGGATGTTAAGGCACTATAAATGGACTTTAAGCTCGCAAAGAGAAATTAAGCATTAGAAAAAGGCAATAGGAAAAAAAGAGGAACTAATTTATTATTCTGGGCGTGGTAATACTACACATGGTTAAACGGCATATGTAGCAAGTATGAAGTAGGTATAAATTTCACTTCGTACACAGATTTTCGCTTTAACGATAAATGCGAGAAGATGTGGATTAAAGAGGAAAGGCGATATTTTAATACCATATAATGGCAGGGTTTCCACCTCCAAAATCCAGAAAAACCGGAAATTTTTATTTTGGCACCGAGTGACAACCGGTCAAAATAGGAAGGACACAGAACTAGGGTTGCCAATTATAAATACCAGATTGCTGCATTGGAGTTAAATCGCTCGCTTGAACTCGGTCGAGTGTCGCACGCTCGAGTGAAATAAGATAGGTCGTGATAGGCTCGTAATAAATAGAAGCACAGTACAAGGTAATCTCATCGACATGTATTATCTTGTATGGAAGGCGACAGATAAGATAGACATATGTTTTGCTCACACGGTAAAAATAAGGCCTTATTTTCTGCGTTTATGACAAGCGTCTAACGGAACGTACCAAAACAGTAACATGAAGTTATAAATAAAACCATATGAAAAACTTCGATATACAGTTATTATTCCTAATTAATAATTATTCGATATATGATTTATCACATATATAATATGATAGGTCCATACATAGTGTTCCGCCTATATACTGCGACAAATGTGGAAACATTTTACAAAATATTATTATATACCAGTAAATTAATAACAATATTAGTACAGAGATAACGTCACAGAAAATATAATAAAACGAATAATCATGCTGCACAACTGTTACAGGCGCAAAGATTGATACACTAATTATTAGAGATTATTATTATTGTTGTTGTTATTATTATTATGATTATTATTATTATTATTATTATTATTATTATTATTACTGGAAACCTTGATACATTTCTTGCATTATCGTGATTGTGTTCTCCGTTTATAATAATTACATTTACATCCAATAACATCTATCAGATATGGCAAAAACAAAATCACTCCTGTGTGGGGGGAGGGGGAGAAACAAAAACCTTTACCTACAACATTTATATTACATTTTAAAATAACTTTTGTAGTTGTACTGTGTAGAGGTTAGTTAAACACTGCAAAGTTTTGAAATGATAAACATCTATGATGTTACTACACAGTTCATCACTGTAACAAGAACGAATGTCTAACGCTAGGCTTATACCGTTCGAGGATTTATCGCTCGCGACAATTTTACCCATCATGCATGTGCGCTACCTATCGGATTATGCTATGAACTACTTGGCGCTCGAGCAAAACGTCCGATGCAGACCTCTGGTAAATACAGTGCGATCAGTTTTGCTTTCCGCCGGAGTGTTTTGCCTTTGGGCGAGCGCGTCGCTCGTTAGCCGGTTAGCTAGTTAGTCGGGTATAGGTGATTAGCGGGAGGGTTAAACAATAAAACAAACCAACCATACAACAATACATAAACAATTTAAGAGCCTCATAACTTACTAAATTATCAAATGAGATGTTGAAACTGTCCGCCTTCATTCTCCACACATTTTTGGCATCTCTTTAGGAAATTATTCATCATTCGCTGTAGTTAATTTTGAGAAATCCGGACTATTTCCTGACGAATATTGTCTTTGAGTTCTTGTATGGTGCAATAATTTAGTATCGACCACCTCTGTGGTGTAGGGGTCAGCATGCTGGTCTCTTACGCAGAGGGCCCGGGTTCGATTCCCGGTAGGGTTGAATTTCCTGGTTGAGGTTTTTCATGGTTTTTCCTCAACCGTAAGACAAATGCCAGGAAATTCGGGCCACAACAGTCCTCAATATCACCGGCCTCATTCATCACCGGAATCATATTCATAACAAATCAGTAATACATATACAGTCGCTATCTAGTTCACAACAATATAACCAGTCTCAACAATAGATTTCAACCAAAGATTAACTCGCGATATGACCAAAGATGTTAAAGCGAGTATAAATAATAACAGCGAGAAAAAAATATATTATCTTTTTTCACAGTCCCAGAAGAAAGTCCCACATGTTGTGCAAGACGACGAAGAGATTTTTAGGACAATTTTTCTAAATGATTACTAATGTCATGTAATCTTCCTTTGATGAGAAACATTTGTTTTGTCTTAAATAGGGAAACTTTTGGCAATTGAATGAATTAGAATGGTTATCATGTATTGCATTTTAAGCTAGAAATTAATTTTTAAATTTTAAAGGTATTTATTAGGTTCTTTTCATTGATACACGTTTTTTTAGAAACTATCAAACTAAGATTATGACATTTTCAGGGCATATTAATACATAAGTATTGATTTATCCATACCATATGCTCTTCAATGAGGATGAACCCTAGGATTCAGAAGATTTTACACCGACAAATAAAAGTTAAGTTTACAAAAATTCAAAAAGCTGCAATCATTTGGCTCAAATCTACAGCAATCAGATTTCAGACAAGTTTGTATAATTTTTATACACCATAATAATAATAATCTAAACTTCGACTCTTACTTTGAGATAGGAACAGAGATTAAGATGTTTGATAATAAGGTTCTTAGGAAAATATTTGGGGCTAAGAGGGATGAAGTTACAGGAGAATGGAGAAAGCTACACAATGCAGAACTGCACGCATTGTATTCTTCATCTGACATAATTAGGAACATTAAATCCAGACGTTTGAGATGGACAGGGCATGTAGCACGTATGGGCGAATCCAGAAATGCATATAGGGTGTTAGTTGGGAGGCCGGAGGGAAAAAGACCTTTGGGGAGGCCGAGACGTAGATGGGAGGATAATATTAAAATGGATTTGAGGAAGATGGGAATTTTTTATAGAGACTGGATTAATCTTGCACAGGATAGGGACCGATGGCGGGCTTATGTGAGGGCGGCAATGAACCTCTGGGTTCCTTAAAAGCCACTAAGTAAGTAATTATAGGTATTTATTAGGTTAATTTCATTGGTACAGGTTTTTTTTTTTTTTTTTTTTTTTTTTTTTTTTTTTTTTTTTTTTTTTTTTTAGAAATTATTAAACTTAGGATTATGACATTTTCATGGCATATTAATAGGCCTACATAAGTATTGATTTATTCATACCGTCTGTTTTTCAATGAGGATGACCCCTAGGATTCAGAAGATTTTACACCGACAAATAAAAGTTAAGTTTACACAAGTTCAAAAAGCTGCAATCATTTGGATCAAATCTACAGCAATCAGATTTCAGACAAGTTTGTATAATTTTTCATACACCATAATAATTATCTTCCCTTAATGTGGTTTGAACCCACGATATTTCTAGTATAGAGGCAAGCAAGTCACCCACTACGCTAAGGAAAGCAACTTTTTCACAGCATGTTTGTCGGCTTTTTTTAGAATTCCTGTTTATCTTTCCTTTTTACGAGACCAATATAAATCTCTTTCCAGGAAATCCGACTTAGAGATTCGAACCCCCATAATCTGAGATGCAAAACAGGAAAGTGAACTACATAGCTTCCTAGGTAAATAGCAAGAGTTACTTCCTTTGCGTCGAGTTCGAGGCAGGAGTGGTGGGAAGGTAGTGGGGTAGTATCTGTGTTTTTATTGAAGGCATCGCTGTGTTCCCTGCTTTGAGTATTCACTTCTGCAAGTTTATATCTTCCACCAGGACATACAAATGAAACGCGGGAAGCAATCTCGTTCTCTGCAAATCTTTCTCTTGAGGCTTGATATTTATTTCCCTGTTTCTTGTGGCTTAAGCGACATAAGAAGTCGAGTATTCGTAAATACACTCTCGGAATACATTAACCTCAATTCCAAGGTAGATCCAAACATACGAATGGAATTTGTGTTACATATTGGAGTGTCCTCGGCTTCTGAAACGCAGAACAAAAGTGAAGTTAACATTCTGTTCTACACGTTTTTATTATAGCCCATTTATCTGGCTTGACGACCGGCATACATACACGTAAATTCATTACCTTAACTTTCAGCTGCGGAGACTTGAGACTGCTGGCTTCCTACAAGACGGTGTAATATATCGCTACTTGTTTACCTCTTTCGTATGACATCAAAATAAGAACTATAAATATATATATTACAGGGTGTAAATGATATGTTGTTATTGAAGTGTTGCATCAGTGAAGAATTATGTTGTGTCAGTGAAGTGTGTTGTGTCAGTGAAGAAGTATGTCGTGTCAGTGAAGTGTGTTGTGTAAGTGAAACGTGTTCCTGTCAGTGAAGCTTTATAGTTTATAGTGGCAGTGCATAGTATTTGAACAGTGAAATGTTTTTGAAGTGAAGGTGAAATCAGAATAGAATCAGTGAAATGTGTCGTAGTTCCATTGCAGTGAGTGAGTTGACAGCGAAATGAGTGTAATTGAAAGGTACTTGTGCAGATATGAACATATCATACTTTTTTTTTTTTTTTTTTTTTTTTTTTCTTTTATTTTTTAAAAATTTATCAAGTTTTGTTTTATTGCAAAAAAAAATAATCTACAGGCCCTAATCTATGTCATTAAATTTTTCAGGACTCTATCACACTTAGAGCTGTTACATGGCTAATGAGAAAGATAGGCCATGGCGCGACGTCACATTCTTAGTCATAACATGGCCAACATTGAACAAGTTTATTTATAAATGCACTTTTAACACGAGTTTAATATAGCAATTCCTTTGTTTTATAAAACTTTGAAAATATGTTTATATTAGGCAATTGTCACGATGGCCATGACTAGACCAAGATAACCATGTGACTTGAATTTTTTTTTTTTTTTTTTTTTTTTTTTTATTACATATTACGATTTAACCTTACAAAATAAACAAAGTAATAATTCAAAGATGAAATGAGGTTGGACACAAATAAACTTCACTTTATGTCGGTCACTTTTCATGATCTCTGAGTGGTGGCCGAGAAAAGCTGTCCTACTTAAATCTCACAATAATACCACACGCTCTAAGAAATGTCAGACTTCACAGATGTTCCTTACATTAAACACTATCAATCACTATGAAGCGTACAAAACTATACAAATAAAAAGAACAGTGCTGCAGTTATTCATCCTACCCAGACAAAAGCAAGGTGAACTCATAACTCTCCACCAATTCACGTTTAAAACACGACACAACAATCACACCTCCAACCCCTGTCCCAGAAATACTCAAATGAACAGACATTGATGAGGAACAGCTTAGATTATTTAGATTTTTTTTTTTTTTTTTTTTTTTTTTAAACTACCTATTAATAATACACTGAATCTTATATCTTAAATTTGGTTTTAAATGCTTGTGATGACCACTTAAAAATGTCAGAAGACCTTGCAGTGATGGAGTGGTACTTCTCATGCAATATTGAATATATCCCATCGTGAGCCATGTAGATGTATATGAATGTGCAGCTGAAGGTAATTCCATCTCTAGGAGGATGCGCAATATATCATTAGGATTGTCAATCCGATGTATTCTCTGCAGATGTCGTCTCAGCCATGTCCACATTTGTGTAACTTGAGCATTGCAATTGGTTAACCTATGTCT
Source organism: Periplaneta americana (assembly GCF_040183065.1). Taxonomy (NCBI): domain Eukaryota; kingdom Metazoa; phylum Arthropoda; class Insecta; order Blattodea; family Blattidae; genus Periplaneta; species Periplaneta americana. The sequence continues at coordinate 167,269,021 of NC_091119.1, read as the reverse complement.
TACCGTATCTATTTGTCCACATCTCTTGCATAATGGAGACAGAACCATATTACACATGTACTTTTTATGTTCAGTAGGTACAATTTCATTAACTACTTCATATGTAGTCACCTTCCATTCACTTGGAACGTTAGACCACTTAAAACATGTCCAAATACGTAACCAGTTTTTGTTTGGGAATTTTTGTTGTATGTATGGAATTTCATACAATGACTGATGAAGACAGTGATATATCTCTTTGGTGTTTATACGGGTTATATCAGAGGTAACAGTATTAGGAAGAGACTCCATCAAGTTGATAGTTTTACGAAAGTGGCTACCTATTGTTCCGCGACGAGAAGTAGATAGCTGGAAGAACTGTCTCCAAAACACTATATCTTGTGGATGACCAATACCATTTTTAGCTAATATTATAGTTTTCATTAACAGGGAATGACATTTTATGCTTACAAATATTAAATTCAGGCCGCCTTCTGTAATTTTCCGTCTCAACTGCGGGCGTGCAACACGGAATGGGTATCCTCGCCAGACATAGTATCCGATTAACTGTTCAATTTTCTGAGATACCTTGTCCGGCATTGGTAAGACTTGAGCAAGGTACCACAATTTCGAGAGTGCAAACGTATTAACATGCCATACTTTTTGTAATATGTTTAGGTTCCTACTTAGATGCTGATGTAATGTCCCACGCAGTTTATTTAACGTAGACTGCCAATTATTCTCTATTATATCATCAAGTCGAGGAGAAAAAATAATTCCTAAGATGCGTGCTTCAAAACGAACTGGTATGTGTGCGATTGAAATCTCTGGGTTCCATTCACCAAGGGGTAATAGAGCTGATTTCTTATAATTAACTCTAGCATTTGTTGCGTTACAATAAAGTGTGAGAATATCCACCAGGTTGCCAAGTTGATTTTCATTCCTACATATGACAGAAATATCATCAGCATAAGCTTGTACTGTTGGTATACCCATAGGATTAGGCATGATGGTCAAATGTCTATCAATCATCCGAAGTAATGGTTCCAAACAAAGTGTAAATAATATCATTGAAAGTGGACATCCTTGTCGAACTGATTTCTGTATCGGTATAGGTTTTGTAAAATATCCATTGATTTGTATACGAGAATGGGCATTTCTGTATAATCTCTGGATGGAATCTGCAATTAGTCGAGGAAACCTAAATTGTTCAAGAACTGTGAACAGGTATTCTTGGCTAACCCTATCAAATGCTTTTTCCATGTCGATATTTAAAATAGCAACTTTCTGCATGGGCATTTCACTACTTTGGATGATAGTGTCTCTTATTGATATCAGATTATTGATTATAGTTCTTCCTGGCACTGAACAGGTTTGTCCGGGCGCTATAAGATGATCCATGCAAGGTCGAATTCTATTTGCTAATATTTTCATAAATAATTTGTAGTCAGTGTTGAGCAGAGTGATAGGTCTGTATTCTGTAATCATCTGCGGTTTCGGGATTTTAGGGATTAACACAATTATTCCTTCATTAAATCCTACACACTCAACAGAAGTTTTAAAAATTTCATTCATTACATTTAGTAGAGGTCGCTTAATATATGCCCAGCATTTTTTGTAAAAATTATAGTCTATACCATCTGGTCCAGGAGATGATTTGGAGCTAGCTGTCAAAATTGCTTCTTTCAATTCGGTTTCACTTATATCCTCTTCTAACCGCAGTTGATCGTCTGGAGTAATTGTATTTGGAATATTGTTCAATAGGATTTGCTGGTCGTCAGGTGAACAATTTTCTCTACAAAAGACGCTTGCAAAGTGTCTTTCAGCTTCTTTTAGACACTCTGTAGTTGACGTGGTCCTCTCATTATTTTTTAATAACAAATTGCTCATAACTTTCGTTTGTCCTCGTTTCTTTTCGCATGCAATGTGAAATAATGCAGCTTTTTCTCCAGAAATTATCGATTCTGTGTGACATCTAACAGTGGAACCCTTTAATATGTCTTCCTGCAGTTTACAAAGTCTTATTTTCACAGTATTCATGTGTTTAGTAACGTCTTTCCCTTCGCACTGTTGCTGATACAGATCATAAATTACGTTATAATAGAACTGTAATTTGGATTTGCGATCTTTTGCTTTAATGATCCCTTGATTTCGAAAGAAAGATCTTATGGCTGGCTTATATATGTACATCCATTTTCGTAATTCAGTATGTTTCGATCTTTCTGCTCGAACACACAACGTCTCCCACCATGAAGAAAACTCGTTCATAACTTCTTCATCACATATCAATTTAGAATTGAGTTTCCAGTAACTCCTTCCAATTTGTGGAGCATTATGAATTCTAGATAAAACCATCAATACACAATCGTGATCAGAGAAGGGTACAGGATGAACTTCTATCCGCCGTAGAAAGGTTTGTATTGTTCTATTAATATAAAATCGATCTATTCTTGATGATGAGTTGCCTTGATGAAAGGTGAATTGAACGTCATTTCCTCTTAACTTCTCCCAGACATCAATTAAATGCAGGCCATTTGTGAGACGGTCCAGTGCTAGAGACGGATGATATGTCCCTGTTTGGTCCTTGCAATGTAGGACACAATTAAAATCGCCTCCAATAATCAATTTCTCATATCTCTGACTTAAGTAATAGGGTACGTCACGTGATATGAAATCTTCTCTTTCCTGTCGTCTGTTTGAACCGGAATGCAAGTACAGATTAATTAAAAGTGTGTTATCGCCCATTAATACAGTTGTAAGCCTCCCACTAGGGTGAATCTCACTCTGTTGTATTGTATAGCCTGCACGATAGATTATTGCTGTGCCTCTTTGCTCCTCTCCTATATTGCACACCGAACTATATCTAGCACCTAAAAAATCAAAATTATCGATATTTACTTCTTGTAGGAATAAAATATCGATGTCATTATCATAAATAAATTCTCGTAATAAATGCTGTTTACCTTGACTTTGTAGACAATTAATATTCAATGTTGCGATGTTTTCAATTGTAGTCATCAATAGGAAAATTAAAATGAGACAAAAATGATCATATTTCATCGTGCTGATGTTCTGCTAAATAATATTTCATGAGTATGTTATTTCCTGTATCGGACATCAATATCATTAATTTATAAAAGAAGGTCAACTCGGGAATCTCAGCTTCGTTAAATCTGGGATGTGTCCAAGGCGCTAGTATCACCTGTATTCAATATTTGTAGATCGTCTTGGGGAACGGATTTCTCATCGGTGCTGTCCTTCTTACCTCCTTCTTTAGTGCGTCCATATATAGCGTATGGGTGAGGACGTTGGGTGGTCTTCATTTTATTGCTTGTATGAGTCGACAATAAGTTTTTTTCCGGGGATGTAACACTAGGCCCCGAATCACGTCCTCTGAGGCGTGGGTCGCGTGGAAAGTCATGTTGTGTTTGTTTCAGTTTTTTAGAAGGAGTACCTACAGATCGTTCCTCTTGGTTGTTGCAATCTGTGTTTGATGATAATTCTCCAGGAGAATTGAGTGGTTGTACTATAGTAGGAGCTAAAGTTGTTTCCATGCATTCGTCAGTTGTAGCTTGTCTTGTGGTGGGCTCCTGCTCGATCTCAGTATCGTGTGGCTGGTCTAGTTCGCCTAGTATATGATGATCGGTTGTTGGTACTACTGATTTTGCCATCTCTGTCTCCGAGGATGTGTCGGTCTCTTCCTCTACAGTAGCTTCCATAATCATATCCACATTTTGTTGTTTGCTCTCGTCTATTATGACTTCTCCCTCGGTCACCCGTGTTGGCTCCCGTACATTAGATGTCCCTCCACGTACAACATCGCTTAACAAAAGCTTCCTTCCTGTAATGTTGACAGGCAGATTAAACTTTTTATTTGGACACTGTGATCGTAGATGTGATTCTTCGCCACATATATGACATAGCTGGGGTTGTCCTGGATAATGCAGGATGACAGCATAGCCGGCAATGACCAATTTAATCGGTATGTGTTTCTTGATCTCAATACGCACCGCTCGAACCCCATTATGTACGGGGTATTTGTATTGCGTACTCCAAACCTCGGGACGGACGTGTCTAACAGCTCCGTATGGTGAAAGGGACTGGACTACTGTTTTATCGTCTATTTCTGGGGGTAAGTTAAATAGTCGGACTGTAACTGTGTTGACATCTGCACGCTGTAGGGCCACTTTAACTATAGTTCCGTTATCATATTGAAAGTTAACTGGATCTGTATATTTATTCAACAATCGATCATAATGAACAGCTGATACCAGTTTTATATATACTGACCTTTCCAGTGTGTTGAGCTGAATCATATCAATTTGGTCTTCTGTGATGTGTAACGTTCCATCTATCCAATTATGGATTTCTAATGCCGACGGTCTCTGCGCTTCAGTTGTAAACACTATTTTCACTGTATTTTTTCTTTGAATGGTAGCCATTGATCTTGCACTTTATACTTAGAAAATATAAAAGGCGAAAAAATATATAATATATACTAAACTAAAGACACTACCGTATATGTCGGTGGTATATCCTATTAGTCTGAATTTAAGTATAACTTTGTAAACAAGCTCACTACACTGCACTGCTTAGCGATGTGTTCACTACCAGCTCTACAGAGCAACTGTCACTACTCGTGGGTTTTAGTTCGATCTTAGTTTTAAGATACAAATTAGATTTATTTTAAATGTTATTTTAAGTATAATCCCTGTTGTTGTTGTTGTTGTTATTATTATTAATTATTATTGTTAGTATTAATTATTAGTATTATTAATTGTATTTTAATTAATAAGTTTGTTATTGTCATTATTGAGTGTAATTAGTTACCACTGCCACTGGGTATATACCCACTGCAGTGTGAATAAATACATACATACATACATATATAATTTGAACTGGTAATGGAAATTACGGGAAAACGGCTGAACGGATTTTAATAAATGACCCCTCATTCTGAAGCTTGGAAACCAAAGTTTTTCAGAAAAATAGTAGCTTTCAGTGAAATGTAAATTTCTCAACATAATTTTCCTATTTTCTAAAATCCATCTGTCGTCACTAATTGCATTTCAGAATAAAACGAAGCACAACTACAGTAAGCAATATTACACGAAGGCCATGATCTGCAATAATGCTGACATATTTAGAGCTCAAATTAAATTGGTTATTAAAAATTTCAAGACTACAGTAGTAATATGCGTTACAAGAGCGGTATGTTGAAGTTTTCATGTTCGAAGAAAAGTTTGAAAAAGCGAAACGTAGTTGAGCTTTTTTTAATTTCCGAGAATTGAAAGAAAACATACCGCTCGTGTATCGTACATTATTTTGTGCGAACATCGTTTATTACATACCTGAAAGAGAAATTCCTAATTAGTTGCAATGAAATCTCCAATCTTGGTTTCTGTTCAATGACGGCAAATTTGGAAAACTAAAATATCTATCTTCAACATTGTTGCTTTAAAATGTTTTTTGTGTTTACTATACTCCAGCAGGCCGTGATATACATCTGTTTCCCCCCCCCCCAGTCTATAAATGCGAACTTAAAACAAACGGTAAGGTTATGTAATGATTTAGAGTTTACTTAATTTTTGTAAATATTTAAAAACAATAATTAACAGTGCAATTTAGGTGAAATTGCAGTGGTAAGTTTCCAATTTATAATTATTACTATTTTGAACGTCTCTAAAAATAATACTGTATGTTAAAAGCCTAAAGCAGTAATATCAATATGTCACTTAAGCGGTAAGAAGAGGGAAATTGTTATGTGTGTTAGGTTGGGAATACTGAATGTGGAAATTTATACTTTCCGCGGATTGGTTTTGTGCGGAAACCAAGCAAATGCGCACGATCTCGCACAAAATTAATTTACAGGTCTGATTCTGTGGTGTGTAATTTTCTGAGTACAGCTGTGTATTGGATATTAAAATCTACAAAACTTGAGGTGGTTTGATGACGTTATTACCGTTAGAAAATAAATATTATTATAGTTAATGCCATGCTGTGACCATTTTTCATTAATTATACTATTAATGTTATATTGATGATATGAAAGTGAAAGGTTTTGGGATTATATAAGTAGATGTAGAGAATATCTTAAATTAGATCTTGATTTATATAATTTACTGAGTGGCAGCTTTATAGTATATGTTATTGAAAACTATAAAACTTACGTAAGATAATAATATTGTTATTAAAAAGCAAATATTTTTGTACTTATTAATCAAGTGGGGTTGGGCCTTTTTCATGTATTTAATGGCGGTGTGGTGGTGCGTGATTCTCTTCAGTATTGGCTCGAGAGAGCGCAAAAATTAGAGTTCCTAAGGAAAGACCAAATGGTATTACTTGCTGATAAAATATGAGGCCTACAAGATTTTGTAATCTCCCGATTATTTCAGCAAGATCTCTTAGCAGGATAAAATGATTTTACCCTCTACATTTCAAGGTAGTTCACGAAACATGCAGCAGCTATACCAAGATGCTATGTCTATTGTTCGAAAGCATAACAAACCTCACATTTTTTTTTTAACTTTCACCTACAATCCGCAATGATATGAAGTAGCTACTGCTTTACTCCCACATGAAAAACCGACTGATGGTCCTGATATTGTTACTTGCGTTTTCGCGTTCAAACTAAAAAAACTGCAGGTGTATAGGTTCAAGAAAATGTATTTGGGATAAAAAAATACATTCAGAGGGAGTATGTTTCATTATTATGGAAGCAAATAACTTTCAGAATGTCTGATATTCTTCATTGTAAATAATTCTGAAAAAGGTTTATTTGAATGTCTAATGAACTTAGTTTGCAGGATTTGCTGCACAAGCCACTAGTATCATAATATATTTTCTTAAAATACCAACATTTCATAAACTATAACGCAACCTTAAGTAGTGTATCGTACATTATTTTATTAGTAAGTAAAAAATATTGAACATTGTCTGAAGCCTGTGGAGTAACGGTTAGCGCCTCTGGCCGAGAAACCAGGTGGCCCGTGTTCGATTCCCGCTCGGGTCAAGTTACCTGGTTGAGGTTTCTTCCGGGGTTTTCCCTCAACCCAATATGAGCAAATTATGGATAACTTTCGGTGCTGAACCTCGGACTTATTTCACCGGCATTATCACCTTCATCTCATTCAGACGCTAAATAACCTAAGATGTTGATAAAATGTATAAAAACCTACTTGTCTGAAGCTTTCTTGTTATTTTGTGGTGAAACTTTATACCTACATAAAATTATATGGGATTAAGAAATATATATCTTAACTTGCTTTAAAACACACCATGATCACAAAATATATAGATGGTTTCCTTTAAGGTATCGATGGTGTTTAGGTAAAAGGGCTTAACCCTCATTTTTTAAAAGTGACTTTTTTGCTGTAATTAGTGTAATCAGTTAAAATTTAAGGTAGGCCTATACATCGACTCTAAGGATAAAAATCAACATTTTTTCCTTAATGTCGTTCAAACTTGATGACATGATTCTTGGGAGCAAACTAAGAAATTTATATAATCCAAACTTGAATATCGAATTTGGGGTCCCAAAGAAAAATTTTCATTTAGAAAGAAAGTAATACAATTTTGGATTGACCTAACTCCATTAGAAATTGATCTAGGTTAGCGGTCCTCAGCGCATAGCACCCTGGGGTTAGCGTCTCTTACCCGCGAAAAACACAGTGCACCATGGTGCACTCGTAGCTGCTAGAGGGTATGCTCTCTACCTCTTCCTGCTGCACGACGGTGCACACAGGACGACACCGCTTGCTCTTTGCACATTTCAGCGCGTGCTGACGACCACTGATCTAGGGTGAAACTGCTTTCGCCAAAGTTATCTCCTACATATGCAAAATGTTATATACTAAAATTATTTATCTTGAACCATTCAGAAGATATTCCACATTATTATAGAGGATAATTCATGAGGAAAGGTAAAAAATTTATGATACGATACTTAAGTCATTTTGCGTGAAAAAGTTCATATGAACATAGGTCCGTTTTCGAACGATGGCGGAGCTAAATGCTTTTTTTTTTTTTTTTTTTTTTGTAAAACATCTCGCCCATGTGAATCAGATGTTACCATATGCTGCTGACGTGAGAACGTGAGCCAAGGTCACCGATCGCAATGAATGACGTAACATTGGAATCGACATTGTGAGCAATGTGAAGCAAGTGAAGTTCATTAACCTCAGAAACCGGGTGGTGGGGCATTACAAATGTCCAATTGCCTGCCCTTGTCTGATGTAATGTCACAGAACTCGCACATAATACAAATGCAGTATCATTTCTCAGTTCACAGCAGTTCAGTCAGCTACCTAGAGTACAGTAGTTATACAGGTACAGTTATCGGAAGTGTTAAGTTGTGTTTTTCAAGATGCCTTATAAATTTTCGACTGCAGAAAACGCCGATATTGTGTATGTTTATGGTTTGTGCAATGGAAGTTCCTTGCGTGCCGTCGCTGAATATGAACGACACTTTCCGAATAGAAAGGTACCACATCGAAGAGAATTTACTGTCTATGGGGTTGGATGAAAGACTTGGTATACCAAAGGAAGGTGGAAAAGAGAGAAGCGCTAATCGACTGTATTTTGGGTGCTGCACGCCGCATAAAGAACAGCCACAAGCAACGATCGCAATTCAGCCCGAGTGCAATAGTGCATTGAAGCAGAAGGAGGTACCTTTAAAAATGTGCTGAAACATCGATCCCGACATCTAGAATATTAGGTATGTATGCATATGTGAATATAAACTTTAAATTTGCCCTTTATCTGTCTCTAAATGCGAGTTAGTGTAATGGAATCCTATAAGTTTTTGTGAAATCAAAGAGCCATATCTCTGTAACCGTTCGAAAATGGACCCATATCCATATGAACTTTTTGACTCAGAATGACTTCAGAATTCACATCCTAAATTTTTTACCTTTCCTCGTGAATGGCCTTATATAAGCATTAGGAAAAAATATATTATGTTCAAGAGAGGATGAACGCTTTGATCGTTAGATGTAATAATGAGTACCGCAACGGCAAAACGCTGCCAGATTAACCTGAATATTGTGGACATCCCTCATTTGTTTACAAATACTACTAGAGCCATCCACTGTTACCTACTAAAACTAAAATAGATTTATCAAGTAATTCTTAGTTCATTGATATTTAGATTATGGTGTTCGTCATTGATTTGTAGAAACAATTGCGAAGCACAAACTATAATACAAAAGTGACAATATGAAATTGACAATACACTAGCGATAGATGGCTCTGATTGGTTGAAATTCTAAAACTTATTATACCACATTGCTGAATTGTCACATGGGCGAACTAGCCGAAGTAATTTACCATATTCGAAAACTTCATATAAGCTTTATTTACCAGTATAATTCGTAAAACAAAACATTTAATTAATTTACAAGAAAAAATTAAAATATTTTTACATGTAGCACATCGTATTCGCTTTAATGTGATGAGCTGCTTATACATGTAAATATAAATCAATTATTCCAATACCAATTTTATTTTTACTGTAACTGATGTATCATCAGCAAATCCTTCGAAAATAAATATTTAATTTAAAAATATTCTAATAGCCTTTATACACGTTGACGTCACAAATACAAACAATATTACCAATTATACTAGGTATTATACTGCTTAAAACCCAATTAAAATGTTTTACTATAAATGCTGGCTAGTTTGAAACGATAGCTCCACTCTACACTTCAATATTAAAACAGTACTGTATTTTTCCTTCTAAAGGAGCTGCAATTATTTAGTTACCAGTTAAGTTTATCAATAAGGAAACAGGTGTTCGACTCCCGAAAAATTCCATAAGACATCTGAGCAAAACAATCGTTAGGACAATTTTCAGATTATTTAACAAAGGTTAGCCTATATGGTGAAGTTAAACCAGGATAACCGTAATTTTATTTTATTTATTTATTTATTTATTTATTTATTTATTTATTTATTTATTTATTTATTTATTTATTTATTTATTTATTTATTTATTTATTTATTTATTTATTTATTTATTTATTTATTTATTTATTTATTTATTTATTTATTTATTTATTTATTTATTTATTTATTTATTTATTTATTTATTTTATTGCTAGTAAGTTTGAAATGAATACAAGTTAATACAATGTAATATAAACTAGCCCACTCATGAATGAGTAAGACCGTGCTCAGGAAGGGATTTCAATACAGGCGAAAATAAAATTAAAATTGAGAGTGAATACACATTAAAAAGTGTTTAATTTGTTCAAACCCAAACTATAAATCCAATACAATTTTTTTATTTTTTTATTAATTCGGAAAGGATTCGTGGTTAAAATAATATTAGAATAAAATTTGTTTAATAATCTGGGACCTTGACTCATGCTACGATAAAAAGCTGCATTGGTTTTACATTTAGGTTCAGATGAACGCAGAGAATTCATATTTTAGTTATATATTTTTGTATATACCTTTCAAAGTTATTAAGATTTCTGTGATTTTAGTAAAATAAAATAATAAATTTGTTTAATGTTGATAACTTTGAAATGTTTAAACAACAATTCGATTGAGTAATCTTTCTGCTTTTTTAAACAAATTTTTAATGCTTTTTTCTGTAGTAAAATTAACGGATTTAGGTTGGATTTATAAGTTACACCCCAACCTATAATACCATACCTAAATATAGATTGAAATAATGCTAAATAAATTATACGTAAACAGTTAATTAACAAAATATTTCTTAGAATAACATAGTAATATAATGTTTTACGTAATTTATTACAAATAATGTAATGAATATGATTATTCTATTTTTAATGATTATCAATAATTATACCTAAGTATTTAACCTCTTTAACTTCATTACTACCTGAACTATTGCAATTTATATGGGAACAATCAAAATTATGCATTTTAATTTGTAGAGTACATATTGGTTTATTACCTTTATTATTTAAAGAAAATGGAATAGCTATTGTTATATCTTTATTAATTACAAATCAAATCATTTAAAGAAACGCCGAATTTCTCACACCTTCTATTCTGTAGGTGAATTTATAATGGTTATAGATTAATTGAAATCGGAATATTCATGGTTACATTTTAAAAATTGTAAATAATTGAGTCTAGCTAATATATATTGTTATATTTGTAGTAATATTAGTTAATGATTAAAATAGAACCACGATATTCATGGTTGTAGCTTTAAGAATAAATAGTGCAATAAAACTAGGATACTTTTATATACAATTTTGAAATTAGTACTAAATAGTTAAACTACAAAAGTAGAACTTTTACCTCTTTTTTCAGGAGAAAAGGTAGAAACCATTAGTTTTGGTTACGAGAATGCTGGAAAAATAGAACATAGAAAACGGAAGTTTTGTCTACGACAATGCGGAAAAAATAGAAGATGAATAATATAAGTTTTGTTTACAGGAATGCGGGATAATTAGAATATAGAAAACAGAAGTTTTGCCTAAGATAATGCGAGAAAAATAGAAGATAGAAAACAGAAGTTTTGTCTACGACAATGCGGAAAATTTAGAAGATGGAAAATATAAGTTTTGTTTACAGGAATGCGGGATAATTAGAATATAGAAAACAGAGGTTTTGTCTACGAGAATGCGAGAAAAATAGAATTTCCACCAGTGGAATCATTTCCCATCTCTTACCAGCCAAAAGAAAAGAGGTGCTCAAAATCTCGCTATCACTGCTGTCCAAATATACAGCTATAAGAAATACATAAAGATTTCGTCCAATGATGTAGAGTAAATAAGAAACAGTAAATAATCGCCTAGTCGTATTTACGTACAACGTAATTCAGATTTCATACAACTTACTTTTGTGCGAGATCGTGCGTATTTGCTTGTTTTCCGCACAGAACCAATACACGGTAAGTGTGAAATACCACATTCAGTATTCCCAACGTAACACACATAACAATTTCCCTCTTCTTACCGCTTAAGCGCGACATTCATTTTACTGCTTTAGACTTTTAACATAATATTTTTAGAGACGTTTAACATAGTAATAATTATAAATTGGAAACTTACCACTGCAATTTCACCTAAATTGCAATGTTAATTATTGTTTTTAAATATTTGCAAAAATTAAGTAAAGTCTACTACTCCACGAAACTTATTGCATTCCTGATACAAGTAACATTAAGGAAGCCGTGAAAAAATCAACAAGATTTCAGATGCCGATGTTATTACTGCAATATGTTATATAAATAATATTGTTAAAATATTAAAATGAAAAATAAATCATTGCATAACCTTACCGCTTGTTTTAAGTTCGCATTTATAGACTGGGGGAAAAAAAAGACAGACGTATATCACGGCCTGCTGGAGTATAGTAAACACAGAAAACATTTTATAGCAACAATGTTGAAGAAAGATATTTTGGTGTTCTGAAGTTGCCGTCATTAAACAGAAACCAACATGGAGATTTCATTGCAACTAATTAGAAATTCGTCTTTCAGGTATGTAATAAACGATCTTCGCACAAAATAATGTACGATACACGAGCGGTATGTTTGTTTTCATGTTCTCGGAAATTAAAAAAGCCCAACTACGTTTCGCTTTTTCAATCTTTTCATTGACTATGAAAACGTCAACATACCGCTCTTGTAACGTATATTACTACCACTTTTAGATAAAGAACCAATAACTTGTGGTTTCTATTTACTCCTTTTGGCGTAAAAATAACAATTTACGTAAATACCAGTGTAATAACTGGAAACTGTCAAGTCACTTGTTGACAATCAATTCCAAGGAACCCTAAGTAACACTAGAAGCTTATTCAATTCCTGAAGTTGGCCCTGAACAGTTCGCCGACACGCAATCAGCTTTTTATTGTGGTGCTCTGGTCGATCACAAGCTTGTATTGTGGGTACCTCAAGCCAACTGCATTGAACAGTAACTTGCGATAGAAATAAAGCAAAAAACTTGTTTTCCTTAGTCTCGTAGAAGGCAGCACAAGAAGCCAAGGACTTGAGATTTCTTTGCTACGAAACTTGTTTCTTTCTTACCGTATCTTTTCATGTCAGTTTTTCAACTCGGCGATACAAATTGCTGGAGTAAAACCTCCTTCGTATGATGATGTTCTTTTTAATACCTTCAACTTTTCCGAGATCGTGTTACTTAAAAAAGAAATCAAAACGTTTCGTGCTATGGTGTAGGAACTAGTATCGGAAACAGTGACATAGAGCACTAAAATTGTTTAAGCTACAAGGGCAAGATGATATTAAAAAACGCGGATATCATATTTTACTTCAACTAACAGAATACGTTACAAGAACACAAGTTCAGTATAAGTGGTAGGCCTAGATCCAGTACGTTGCAAAGTTGTTTGTAAATAGTTTGGGTACAGTATTTGGCCACATTAATAGAATCACCCAAAACTTACTATTTTTCAGTTACTATATTTTAATTCTCAAGTAAAGACATATGTCTGCAAGTAAATCCCGATTATGTCTCTTGATGAGGATATTGTACGAAATGAAATATAACAATTGAAAATGTATCCTTTGAAGTGGTGGAAAAAATTCAAATACCTGGGAGCACATTAACAAATATAAATGATACTCGGGAGGAAATTAAACACAGAATAAATATGGGAAATGCCTGTTATTACTCGGTTGAGAAGTCTGGTGTCAAAAAATCTGAAAGTTAGAATTTATAAAACAGTTATATTACCGGATGTTCTTTATGGTTGTGAAACTTGGACTCTCACTTCGAGAGAGGAACAGAGATTAAGGGTGTTTGAGAATACAGTTCTTAGGAAAATGTTTGGAGCTAAAAGGGTGAAGTTACAGGAGAATGGAGAAAGTTACACAACGCAGAACTGCACGCATTGTATTCTTCACCTGACTTAATTAGGAACATTAAATCCAGACGTTTGAGAAGGGCAGGGCATGTGCCAGAGGGAAAAAGACCTTTGGGGAGGCCGAGACGTAGATGGGAAGATAATATTAAAATGAATTTGAGGGAGGTGGGATATGATGATAGAGACTTGATTGATTTTGCTCAGGATAGGAACTTATGTGAGGGCGGCAATGAACCTCTGGGTTTCTTAAAAGCCAGTAAGTAAGTAAATATATTTTAATTCTATATTTACTGCAATTTTATGTATATAAATACAACTGTATTATCTCCACTACATTTTCAGAACAAATGTGGAATAACATTAACATTTTCAAATTGCAAAAAGAGTTATGCATGATGGAGTACCTTGTCACAGTGTAGAAAGAGTGAAAATCTTTCTGTCAGGAAAAAAAAATATCTCTTTTTGTCTTGGTCCGGGAATTTTTCGGATTTCAACAATCGAGAATTTGTGGGCGCTAGTGAAAAAGGACATGCCTAAACAGGTCTTACAACCAAAATGACTGAGAATATTTATTGACGGAGAAAAATTCGCTGCTGAGTCGAGGATCGAACCCGGGTCTCCCATTTCTACGCATTGGACGCTCTAACCTCTTGTTTAAGCGCTACGTCGTACAAAATTTTGTCCAATATTCTCTTGAGAAATTTAACTCCGTACGTAGATCAAATTATTGGGGATCATCAGTGTGGTTTTAAGCGTAATAGACCGACTATTTATCAAATTTTTTGTATTCGACATATGGGAGAAAAAATGGGAGTATATGGGCACAGTGCATCAGTTATTTATAGGTTTCAAAAAGGCATATGACTCGGTTAAGAGAGAAGTTTTATATAATATTCGTATTGAATTTAGTATTCACAAAAAACTAGTTCGATTAATTAAAATGTGTCTCAGTGAAACTTACAGCAGAGTCCGTATAGACCAGATTCTATTTGATGCTTTTCCAATTCACCGCGGGCTAAAGCAAGGAGATGCACTATCACCTTTACTTTTTAACTTCGCTCTAGGTTATGCCATTAGGAAAGTTCAGGATAACAGAGAGGGCTTGGAATTGAACGGTTTACATCAGCTGCTTGTCTATGCGGATGACGTGAATATGTTAGGAGAAAATCCACAAATGATTAGGGAGAACATGGGAATTTTACTTGAAGCAAGTAAAGCGATAGGTTTGGAAGTAAATCCCGAAAAGACGAAGTACGGTACATGATTATGTCTCGTGACCAGAATATTGTACGAAATGGAAACATAAAAATTGGACCTTTATCCTACGAAGAGATGGAAAAATTCGAATATCTTGGAGCAACAGTAACAAATATAAATGACACTCGGGAGGAAATTAAACGCAGAGTAAATGTGGGAAATGCGTGTTATTATTCGGTTGAGAAGCTTTTGTCATCTAGTCTGCTGTCAAAAAATCTGAAATTTAGAATTTATAAAACAGTTATATTACCGGTTGTTCTTTATGGTTGTGAAACTTGGATTCTCGCTTTGAGAGAGGAACAGAGGTTAAGGGTGTTTGAGATTAAGGTGCTTAGGAAAATATTTGGGTTTAAGAGAGATGAAGTTGCAGGAGAATGGAGAAAGTTACACAACACAGAACTGCACGCATTCTATTCTTCACCTGACATAATTAGGAACATTAAATCCAGACGTTTGAGATGGGCAGGGCATGCAGCACGAATGGGCGAATCCAGAAATGCACATAGAGTGTTAGTTGGGAGGCCAGAGGAAAAAATACCTTTGGGGAGGCCGATACGTAAATGGGAAGATAATATTAAAATGGATTTGAGGGAGGTGGGATATGGTGGTAGAGACTTGATTGATCTTGCTCAGGATAGGGACCTATGGCGGGCTTATGTGAGGGCGGCAATGAACCTCTGGGTTCCTTAAAAGCCAGTAAGTAAGTAAGTATATTTTAATTCATATTTACTGCAATTTCATGTATAGAAATACAACTGTATTATCTCCACTACATTTTCAGAACAAATTTCGAACAACATTTACATTTTCGAATTGCAAAAAAGAGTTATGCATGATGGAGTACCTTTGCACACCGTAGAAAGAGTGAAAACCTTTCTGTCAGGTAAAAAAAAGAACATCTCTTTTGTCTTGGGTCGGGAATTTTTCGGATTTCAACAATTGAGAATTTGTGGGCGCTAGTAAAATGGACATGCCTAAACAGGTCTTACAACCAAAGCGACTGAGAATATTTTTGTGATTGACGGAGAAAAATTCGCTGCGGCGCCGAGGATCTAACCCGGGTCTCCCAGTTCTACGCACCGGGCGTTCAAACCACTGAACTACGCCGAAGTTCAACCTACCGCATCGGATTGAATTTTTCTCCTTTGGTTCTTTTCCCTTAGCGGTCTTACTCCATGTTCGACTTATATATATTGACATATACTCGTATTTTAAGTCAAGTAGCGCACTCAATTGAGTGACTTGGCGGCCGGGACTCCTCTGTTAGGCTAATAATATATGTAGAGATTAATTTTTGGTCCTACAGAGTTATCTGTGATGGTTACCATTTCTTATTAACGGAGAAAAATTCGCTCCGGCACCGAGGATCGAAACCGGGTCTCCCAGTTCTATGCACTGGACGCTCCAACCTCTTGTTTAAGCGCTCTCCGCTAATAACAAATGGTAATCACGACAGATAATTCTGTAGGATTAAAAAATTAATCTCTACATAGATTACTCTCCTAACAGTGCACCTACAGTATGATTCCTGTCGCCAAGGCACTGAATTGAGTGTGCTCCTTGTGTGATGACTTGACTTAAAATATATGTATAATATAAATCGAACACGGAGTAAGACCACTAAGGGAAAAATAACTTCGGCGTAGCTCAGTGTTTAGAGCGCCCAGTGCATAGAAGTGGGTACCCGGGTTAGATCCCCGGCGCTGGAGGGAATTTTTCTCCGTTAATAACAAATGGTAACCATCACAGATGATTCTGTAGGACCAAAAAATTAATCTCTACATAAACTGAGGATATGCCATGTAGAGTTGAGGATATTATTAAAGCAAAAGTGAGACTCGTAAAATTTAAGGATTTCACACGGACTTAAGTACACAGTATTTTGTTATTTTGTTATATTACAACGTAAAATATTGTTCAAAATGTGTTCTGAAAATGTGGTGGAGATAATATAGCTGTATTTTCAAATATAAATTTTCTGTAAATGTAAAAACAAATTCAACTTTAGAAAAGCTGTAGATAATTCTGTTGATGTGGCCAGGTAGTGTAATATCATGTCACAAAATTCGTCCCTTTTTTTTCTTATTGTCATAAACAATTTATAAATTATTAAAAAGATTATTTTATCAAAATCTCTTAGTTAGGTGATACTTAATAATATAAAAAATGGTATGCGAGGAATTATTATTGACCAGCTTTTAAGGTGGGGTGAACATGTTTCTTCTTCATGTAACAGATTTCGTAAAACAGTATATAAATTTGTAATTCTTCGCTCTTACATCCCTACCAATATTTTGTCACTAGTTTATTTAGGTTTGGTTCAATCTGTCACCCAGTATGGTATATTGGGATGGAGAAGAGCAACAAAATATGCACTTTCTCCTCTCATATAGGTTCAAAAGTGGATAATTAACATTTGCTTAAACTAAGTCAATTGATTATCCAACAAATTTCATTTATTCCGATTTTAATGCGTTCGAAATTGAAGAAATATATCAATATACATTATTAAAATATTATCATAAAAGTCGTCTGGAATATAAAGGTCATGTTTATTCTACCAGAAGATATTTGACATGTCCTTAAGCTGAACCTACATCTTACACAACTACTGGAATAAATCATAGCCAGAGTTACGGCCAACGTTATACAACTCCATTTCGATAATAAATCCTGACTTAGGTTATTTTGAATTTAATAAATTTAATTGTTTATCATATATATGAACCACATCCTCAAATTTTGGAGGCAAGGCCATCATGCCGGAATACAAATCAACCGGAACACTTGTCTCGACACTCTACTGTTTGCTGACGATCAAGTTATCATTGCAACATCAGAAGATGAACTGCAACGAGCCGTCCACAACTTACAAATAACTGCTTCAAAATTGAACATGGAAATAACAACCGAAAAAACCAAAAACATGGCCTTTTTAGGAAAAGATCCAGTTCCATGAAAAATCATTATAAATGGCAGATTAATAGAACGTGTGAATTCATTCAACTATTTGGGTTATAATCTGATGACATAGACTACAAAATCTCAAAATTTCTAAAAATTCCTGGAACCATCAACAGTGTATTCAAACCTTCCCTAGTACAAAGACATACAAGGCTGAAAATCTACAAAACTCTCGCACGCCCAGTTTTGGCTTATGGCAGTGAAGCATGAACACTAAGAAAATGCGACGAAAGACGGCTAACAACTGCCGAAATGAGATTCATGCGAAAAACTGCTGGATACTCTCTTCTCGACCATCATCGGAACGCAGATATTCTGAAAGAATTAAAAAATGGTTCTATTGTCCATTATCTATAGCAATACAGGCTTCAGTGACAGAAACATGTCAAGAGGATAGATCGCTCTAGATGGTCCAGCCAGATTTTATCGTATGTCCCAAGAGGTAGAAGAAATTTAGGAAGACCTAGGAAACGCTAGCAAGAGATAGTAACAGATCCACTGGGGTAACACTTGAAGGCTGATGATGATGATGATGATGATGATGATGATGATAAATTTAAGAAAAAATTTAAGCAAATTATTTAGTTCGGAATATTTATGATAAGGCATTCTTGTGTTAAATTCTAACGTACTTTGTTTACATATTTCGACCTATTTATGGATCATACTCAGTATTGGTCGTTGTTGGTCTTGGCGCCTCTTGTTTTGTTTCCTATGAGGGTGTGTTCATGTGGTATAATGTAGAATCAAAGAGTGTGTGTGTTCTGAAATTGAGTTGTGTGTTGAGAATTTCGTTGGGGTGTGTTTTCGTGTGTCTGTATATTTCATATTGTTCTAGTGTGTTTAGTTTCTGGCTTTTTGGTTGGATGTGTAGCATTTCCATGTCTGTGTTGATGTCTCTGTGGGTGTGGTTAGAATTTGAGATGTTTTCTGCACATGTGGAGGTGTTTTGTAATTTTGTTATGGCTGTGATGTGTTCTTTGTAACGTGTTTCGAATGATCTGCCTGTCTGTCCTATGTAGTTGTTGCAGGTGTTACATTTGAGTTTGTATACGCCTGTGTGGTTGTATTTGTTTGTTTGTGTTGTTTGTGTGTTGAGATGCCAGAAACTAAACACACTAGAACAAAATGTAATATACAGGCACACGAAAACACACCCCAACGAAATTCTCAACACAAAACTCAATTTCAGAACACACATAATCTTTGACTCTACATTATACTATACGAACACACCCTCACAGGAAACGAAACAAGAGGCGCCAAGACCAACAACGACCAGTTCTGAGGATGACCCATAAATAGGTCGAAACATGTAAACAAGGTACGTTAGAATTTAACACAAGAAAATCTCATCATACATATTCTGAAGTGATACATTGTTAAAAGTTGTGTAATCAAGATTTATGTACAAATTATTTAGTCTTCTTTTTCTTTTATCTTTTTCTTAATTTCAATATAGGGTAAACTGGGGTCTGTTGGACAGTCGGGCATGTTGGACACTCTGTACTTTAACGTGTTACCTCGCCACTTGTGGGCACCACATTCCGCTACAAGTCAATGACGGAAGTAGCCACGAGTGGGGTTACTTCCGTCATTGACTTCTAGCAGAATGTGGTGCCCACAACTGGCGAGGTAACATGTTAAAGTACAGAGTGTCCAACATGCCCGACTGTCCAATAGACCCTAGTTTACCCTACTATTTATTCATTCCAATTTATACATCTATTCTGTTTTTGTCTTGATTCTCTACTTTTATTTTCGTAATCATCCTTATTTTGTAATAATTGTATTGGTTTTGTAATTTCATTGAAAGTTTCTTATATCCTTTAGTACAAAATAATAATATGTGTTACAAGAGCGGTATGTTGAAGTTTTCATGTTCGAGGAAAAGTTTGAAAAAGCGAAACGTAGTTGAGCTTTTTTAATTTCCGAGAATTGAAAGAAAACATACCGTTCGTGTATCGTACATTATTTTGTGCGAAGATCGTTTATTACATACCTGAAAGAGGAATTTCTAATTAGTTGCAATGAAATCTCCATTTTGGTTTCTGTTCAATGACGGCAAATTTGCAAAACAAAAATATCTATCTTCAACATTGTTGCTTTAAAATGTTTTCTGTGTTTACTATACTCCAGCAGTCCGTGATATACGTCTGTTTTTTTTTTCTCCCCCAGTCCATAAATGCGAACTTCAAACAAACGGTAAGGTTATGTAATGATTTATTTTTCAATTTAATATTTTAACTGTATTATTTATATAACATATTGCAGTAATAACACCGGCAAGTTTAATTTTGCCGGTCAAGGAGATTTTTTTCACGGCTTCCTTAATATTACTTGCATCACGAATGCAGTAACTTTAGTGGAGTTGTAGAGTTTACTTAATTTTTGCAAATATTTAAAAACAATAATTAACAGTGCAATTTAGGTGAAATTGCAGTGGCAAGTTTCCAATTTATAATTATTACTATATTGAACGTCTCTAAAAATAATATGTTAAAAGCCTAAAGCAGTAAAATCAATATGTCACTTAAGCGGTAAGAAGAGGGAAATTGTTCTGTGTGTTAGGTTGGGAATACTGAATGTGGAATTTTAGACTTTCCGCGGATGGGTTTTGTGCATATTTACTTGTTTTCCGCACAGAACCAATATGCGGTAAGTGTGAAATACCACATTCAGTATTCCCAACGTAACACACATAACAATTTCCATCTTCTTACCGCTTAAGCGCGACATTCATTTTACTGCTTTAGGCTTTTAACATATTATTTTTAGAGACGTTTAACATAGTATTAATTATAAATTGGAAACTTACCACTGCAATTTCACCTAAATTGCAATGTTAATTATTGTTTTTAAATATTGCAAAAATTAAGTAAAGTCTACTACTCCACGAAACTTATTGCATTCCTGATACAAGTAACATTAAGGAAGCCGTGAAAAAATCAACAAGATTCCAGATGCCGATGTTATTACTCCAATATGTTATATAAATAATATTGTTAAAGTATTAAAATGAAAAATAAATCATTACATAACCTTACCGTTTGTTTTAAGTTCGCATTTATAGACTGGGGGAAAAAAAAGACAGACGTATATCACGGCCTGCTGGAGTATAGTAAACACAGAAAACATTTTATAGCAACAATGTTGAAGAAAGATATTTTGGTTTTTCGAAGTTGCCGTCATTAAACAGAAACCAACATGGAGATTTCATTGCAACTAATTAGAAATTCGTCTCTCAGATATGTAATAAACGATCTTGGCACAAAATAATGTACGATACACGAGCGGTATGTTTGTTTTCATGTTCTCGGAAATTAAAAAAGCTCAACTACGTTTCGCTTTTTCAATCTTTTCCTCGACCATGAAAACTTCAACATACCGCTCTTGTAACGTATATTACTATTACAGGAACCGTCCCTGAACACGAGCTTGTCCATAGGGTGCGCACTTCGTAAATAATATGAATTTAGTTTGTATTTTATGTAGCAATTACTAAATAAATACTAAACACAAAACAAGAAGCATCCATGTACGTTTCTGTAAATACCTTAAACAATTCAACCAAATAAATTCAGAGCAGAACAAAATAGCTGTACAGTGTACTGCAACATGAGGCAAAGCGGGACTTAAAAGGAGACAGGAAAAAGAAACAAAGGAAATTAAAGAGGAACAGAGGTTGGGGGAGTTACAACAGCAAACCTGGGTGGGGAGGGGCTGGGAATGAAGTGGTGTGGGTAGATGATTGCGGGGGAGCACAGGAGAGGGGGGATGTAGCTTGCTACTTGGTAAGTGGGTGCTTCCCAATGAAGACGCCTGAAAGGGAGAGAGAGACAATTTAGCAGGGAGTCAGGTCGTATCCCCGAAGACTTAAGTAATACAAAACTTCCATTCTTTTTCCACTTAACCCATCGTTTCCCACCTCATTCCGTCTCGGGGTGAGGAAGGGGTGATGGATACCGTTCCCAAGTCGAGTAACTTATATGATCCTGTGCACGGACGGAGGAGGGCGGTATTAGGAACACTTCTTTTATTTGCTGGAACACCGGCCGTTACGTTTGGCCGCTTGTTGCTAAATTATTACAACATTCCCTCCTCATCGTGTTTCAGCTCTCTGCGTTGTCTTTAATAATGAATATAACAATTTTATCTAAAGTAGAAAACAGATTACAAGTAGTCGTTAACAAGAAATTGTTATTGCACGAAAGAGCTTTCACTGACGATTGTAAGCAAGTTTATTTTCATGACTGATGCGCCTATCCTCCAACGAAGCTTACATCGCTCAGTGTGCAATTTTCCCGATCTAGGTGGACAAAAATCAAATTTCGACTTGTTTCGTTATGAATAGGTGAATATGAATTCATGATCTTTAACATTTGAAGAATGTTGTAAGTAATAGCTTTTACTGATTTATCAGCAGCAAACTATATTTAGAAGGGTATAAACTTTGAGTTCTTCCTAACACTTCTCGCTCCTGTTCAGCCGTAGAAAGAAAGACTTACTATATTGGTAAAAAAGAGCCAGTTGTTAGTGATTTATTGTGTTATGAAACATGGAATATGTTCATATAGGTACATTCTTACTAATGTAACTTCAATTACTAGTTTATAAAGTATTTTCCTTCTTACAGTAGAGTTTAAATATTACAATTGGAAATAATTTTGTTTTTAAAGTTCTTCAAATATAATGTGAGTTTTAGTATAGCCGGTCACGTCCGGTTACAACAATTCTTTTACCATTTAATACAGCATCATTTAGAGCTGCGTTGTCAGACACAGCCTAAACGGAGTAGAGCGCTCCACTATAACTCGTTGCGTGCTCCGTTGCTTCCACAGATATAAGCAAGTTCACGCTCCTACTGGACGTCTCTAGCACCACAACCGGTTTCGGAGCTTACAACTCTGACACTACTGATTTAGAGTGTTGAATCCTTCTTTTAAAGTTTGCGCGTTCTTGCGCATTTATCAGTAATTAATTTTTTTCAGTGGTGGGGCATACGGTATCTGTTCCATGTTTGGCTTAACAGCAGAAAAGAATCATTGACTAGGGATGTTTTCAATCACTATGAGAGTATTTTAGGTCTATAATATTATTCCCATGATATGGAATATCAGTTTAAAAATACATTGGACACATTTTCATCTAACCTTAACAAACGCACAGTGAATCAGAACGCAAATCATTAGCTGGACAAAATTAATAACTTCTCTGCAGTCTTAACGCATTGTTATGAAACTTTGTACATGACTTACAGGTGGCACATATGATTTGTGTACAAACTCTGATTAAGTTTGCACAAGAAAACCTACCCCTTTATAATAGGTGCATTTAGATAGAATCAATAACTTCTCTCCTATCTAAAAGATTTTTATGATACATTGTACGGAAGTTACAGGTAGCATATATTTTTTGTGCACAAACTATTTACGGTTCCATAAGTGGAACTACTTCATTCAGGGATGAATTTAAACAAAATTAATAAATTCTCTCCTATCTAACAGATTTTTATGAAACTTTGTAGAGAAGTTTCACGTGGAATATATTTTTTGTCTACAAAGTCTGATTATGTTTTATAAGAGCCATTGTCTCTTTATAGTGGTCCATTTAGACAAAATTAACAACTTCTGTCTTATATAATATATTTTATGCTCGACCATGCCGAAATGTAGTAATTATACACTTGGTAGCAGACCTTTAATGCATGTCATTAAAGTACACCTACTCATTAAAGGTCAGGTCTTTCAGCCAATGACGACTCAGGTTACAACTGTTCAGCCAATGACAGGTCAGCTTTCTACCGTTATAAAACCGCAAGCATCGATTATTCTCGGATATGCAATCGAAAGACAATTAGTGAAAAGTCACGGAGGCTGGAAATCCAATACTGTCGCAGAAGGTTATGTTCTGTTACTATAATAATTAGCGTTAATTGTAAATAATATTCAAATAAATTCAATTTGTCATCTCGTTTTTCAATGTCTAATTTAATTTCAATGTTATCTCTGTAGGTTCTTATGGCCTAGCAAGGTTAATGTGGACATCTGTTCCTCGGAAAAAATCAATACTTTCGCGTCTGCGCACATCTCACAACATACGGGACATTGCTCAAAAATTAATAATAGGCCTATCAAGTTAGAAATATGATCGAGCATAAAAAGTCGTATGAAACTCGCCTATAATAGTAATTAAGAAGCTCGTATGAAAATTATGAAACTCGCTTGCGCTCGTTTCATAAATATCCATACTCACTTCTTAATTACCTTCATTATAGGCTCGTTGCTACTACTACTAGGCCTACAGGTAGCATACAGATGTAATCAGAATTTGTACACAAAAATATATGCTACCTGTAACTCCTGTACAAAGTTTCATAAAATCTGTTATATAGTACAGAAGTTAATTTTGTGTAAATGCACCCCCTGTAGAGAGGTACTTCCTCTTTTGAAACTGTGAATATAGTTTGTACACAAAAAAATATATCCTACCTGTAACTTCCGTACAATTTTTCATAAAAATCTGTTAGGGTAGTTCCTCTTACACAGTCGTAGTCAGAGTTTGTACACAAAAAATATTTAATGTCTATAAGGTCTGCACAAAGTTTCATAACAGTCTGTTGGAATGCAGAGAAGTTATGAATTTTGTCCAGCTAGATTTTCTCTATTGCACACTGTGCATCGCTCAGAGAAACGAGTAAAAACAGGTGTGCTTCATCTGCAGGAAGATGCCTACACCAGTAAGAGCTTTTGTGGCTGCTTAAGGAAATTAAATAAACAAAGGCTGTAAATTAGAAAGAAAATATGTTATTGAGCACTCTTTAATGAAGATACTGATCCCGATTCATAATTGCAGTAAAGAAATACAAGCAACACAAGAATGAAGTCAATTAAGTACATCGAGAGAGCACCGGAATATTGTAGTTTAAACTAACAGTCGTGCACAACCGGTTACTAAAAATATAAATTATATATTGCTATTGAACGCCTGGCGCTATAGTCAGTATGCAAAGCTCGTACGTCTCGCGAAATGTCTCAGGTTCGGTTTAACGAATATTAGTTGTTTCTCACTCTTTATGGATGGACCGCAAAGGCAGACCACATTGAGACATGTAAGAGTTCCAAGAGCCCTTGCAAGGACGCGATTATCATTGTGTAGGCCTACTATTTGATTGATAATTCTTCTGTCACTGCAATAAATAATCTTCCATCGATCTCTTCATTCATCCATCAACTCATTGATTCATTCATCCATGGATTCATTGATTGATTCGTGGATTGATTCAGTGATTCACTGATTGGTTGGTTTCATTCATTTATTGATTCATTAGTTGATTCATTCATTCATGTATTACAGTTGGTATCGTCAAGAACAAAACACATCTTCTTAAAAATGATTTATTAATGAAATAACGCATCTCCTTAGAGTAATTAAAACAACTGCTGTCTTAGAGGTATGTACTGCGAGTTTAAAGTGTAAACGTTACAATAGAATGTATGTAAGTAATTATCATTTATTCTATTCTTGCATTTCTGTACTCACCAGATTTCATATTATGCATTACATTCATTTCCTTTGTTGTTACCGGTGTCCATTCGTTCATATATATGATATGAAAGTAAGTGTAATATTCCATGGTATTCGTAGATCGCTTCACAGCTAGAATATGGAATATGTCAAAAAATCTTAATAGTACTACAAAGTCTTAATTATACTCACAGTCTACTTGAAATATATACGAGTAGAGTGTTACAATACACTAGTACAACACAAGGGGTTAGTATCGATACTTCTCTCTCTCTATATGAGGGCGGGAGGGGAACACCCCATGCACTGCGACCTGAGGTCTATTGTGCGCCCCTGGGATTAGCTGCATGCTCGCCGACCCCACCTACGCCGAACTGACCTAACTGCTAACACCCTGACGACTAGTCCCGCCATCCTTCCAGATCCGTGTACCATTCTACGCCAACAGTCCTCCCACATTCCCCCTCAAACGATCTGAGCTGTAAGTCACATCTCCCGTCACCTCAACGGTCTGAGGTGTAAGTCCCCACTCCTGTCGGGAGGGGAGTGGGTTCCGCTTCTGGCCGCTAGCTACCATAGCTCGACATATCCATGGAGGCCGACCGAGAGTGTCAGCAGCTTCGGAGGGACACCGCAGGCGCGATCTGAAAATGAAGTAAGACAACCGGAATGACGAGGGAGGGAAGGAAGTAGCGAGAATAAGTGGGGTTCCATACGTCTGAAAGTTACCTGATATTCATCCATAGGAGTGAGGGGAAAACCCCCCAAAAAAATCTCACCCAGGTAACTTGTCCTAAGCGGGGAATAGAACTCCAGCCCGCTGGGTTCGAGAACGAAGACTCTACCACGAGACCACAGCGGTGTACATCGATACTTAATACAAGACAGAAATATTCATGAAGCGTTGTTGAATGTCATAAATTCGCCTACAGAATGGAAGGCGTGAGAAATTAGATACGGTACTTCTTTAATTTGGTCCTAAAGAATCTTATGTTTTGAGTTTAATTTTTTTATATCCATAGGGAGGCTATTAAATATTTTTACAGCCGTATAACGCACTCCTTTTTGATAGCACGATACACTTGCCGATGGAGTTCGAAAGTTACGTTTAACGAGCATTTATACTAAGAACTGCTGAATTAGTTACAAAATTTTCACTATTGCATACGAGGAAGTTTATTAATAAAAATATATACTCAAAGTCATGGACAATTTGTAGCTTTTTTATTGGCCCGACACGATTCCCTGGATTTGGAACCTACTGTTATTCTAATTACTCTTTTTGTAGCAGGAATATACTGTTACTACTGTACAACAAATCTGCGACATCCGACTCCATTCTTAGCCATGAGCTCTGTTCTCTGCTTCATTGTATGAATTAGTAAACAACCATATACAAATCTATAATTTCATGAATGGAGCGTTTAAAATTACGTCTAATAACTCGCCGATAAAGCTGTTGAAATCTTCTGCAAATGTATCAGTAAAATGCTATTCTCCATAATATACATGGATATTGCCACTAAATACGAGTACTTCAAACGATATTTAAAATGACTATTACACTTTTACTACGTCACACTATTTTCGACCAATGAAACGGTACGAAAGGACGTTTTTCAACCAATCATGGCTGCTCATCGCACAATTTTATCGTGTCCCTAGCATTTGTTTAATTTTATCGCGTCCCTAGCATTTGTTTATTTTTATCACTACCCTGGCATTTGTTTCTTTGTTTGCCAACATTTCAAACTGCACTGGTCTGGCCGTCAAAAAACAGAAAATTACAAACCACTCCAGTCGATGCACATCACTTTCAAATATGACTCGCATTTTGGCATTCAAGAACAAGAATTAATAAAGATTATGAAGAGCACCATTCGGAAATCCTGAATGAGTTGAGGGATACACCATGTACACCAACGAGTTCACTTCTTTTACGCACACGTCCAATATAACATCAATTGAACCACCAAAACATTCAAATTTGACAATTGTACTTTCAATAATTGTTTCTTTTAAAATTATCCATGTTTATTTTTTATTTCATCATCGTTAATTAAAACGATTCTTGTTTATTTCATCATCCCTAATTAAAACTTTTCTAACACTTGTTTATATTATTTAGGTTATGTTTGTTATAGCTTCTGCTATATATTATGGATAGTCACGTAACAGAGATTGTTTAATACTAAGATTTATTGAAAATCATCTGTCAAGTGACGTTGATTACTGGGATCCGGATGATTGAAATGGAATGCAAATGTTTTAATAAAAATGAAACTGAATCAACAAAGCCTTCTTGACTAGTAACAGTCCACAGAGTTCAATGATGATTCCATAGTTGCCACAACTGATACCGGTAACAAGAAAACATCATCATAAAACACTACTGCCATCTAGCGTAATGTTGAGATGGTACAATAATACATTTGAAGACAGTTGTATTTTCGTAAGTCAATTAATATTTTATTGTACACTTTGTTACTTCTAATCTTTATATAGCCTACTTTCTTCTAATCGTGTAATAGTCAATTAAATCCCACTCGAGTTTTGATTTTCTCTAGATAAATCTGCTCGTGTTCCACTCGCAGATTTATCGATAAAATCAAATCCTCTAGTGAGATTACTGTTGACAAAATCCATAATTTTTTCACAAGTAGATATCGATCACTTTTTCCCAGTACATGTAATTTTTAATACCTCACATAATACTCTTAAATTTAGGAAAATAGTATTTTTAAAACTGGTAGTCTCTTTTTCCTATCTAAACCATAAAAACTCAAATCTGTTACAGTCATAAACTCTGCTGTATGTAATTTCAGGTTTTGCATTAATTGTTCACTTCAAGTAAATTTTACCGTTGGTGGAATATCAACTGTGTTCCAGGAAAATCAAATACGTATAATTCGCTGTACAAGTTTTAAGCTGCTGTTTAATTTACGGAGTTTGGCAAATAACGATCCAGATTAAAATGTTAAAACTGCTCAAAGTAATAATAAAACAGACATTCAACTTTCAGTATGAGCCACACATAATCTGGGAAACAGGGGATATAAATTTTTTACTGAGTTACAATACTAACCTCAACATTCTCCATCTATAATGCTGAAAGGAATGGAAGGGATCTCGTTTTGTATGCCGTACTGTGTACAGTCATTCATGCATATAGACTTGCCGCTATTTCAAAAAATGTTCTCGTTTAGAAACGTCATATACTGAAGAACTATTTTCCGAACATGAGAGGGGTGATAGTACGAGGAAGAAGAGTAAATTACATAAGATTTGCAAGATGATATTATTTATTTATTAATGATATAAAGAAATATATAATTTTAATAATGCATATTGTAGAACATTGTAGACATATCTATTTGCTGACGACTTACAAATATATACCTCTGCACCTATATCGGCATTAAATTACGCAATAAATGAAGTAAAAAATGACCTAAAATCAATTATTTCATGGACGAAAAAGTTTGGACTAAAATTGAACTCAGAGAAATCACAGGCAATTATAATGGGACATCAACGACTTTTAAGTAAATTAAATACAGGTGACATATCTCCTGTTAAAATGAATGAAACTATTATCCCTTACAGTGCTAAAGTAAAAAATCTAGGAATTTATATGGACAAAAAGTTAAGTTGGAATACTCAAATCACACACATATGTAAAATAATTTTTATGACAATTCACACACTAAAAAGAATCCTAAATTTCCTTCCGTTGCTTCTCAAGAAGAATTTAGTGCAGTCGCTCTTGATGCCTCATTTTGATTACTGTGACACTCTCTACACTGACCTTAACATGAGACTGACAGACAGACTACAGCGTGTTCATAATGCATGCGTTCCATTTATTTGCAACGTCCGTAGATCTGACCGTATCACACCTTGACTAAATATGCTGTCCTGGGTCCGTCTCAAAGAGCGAAGAACTATTCACTCTCTCACTTTACTCTTCAATATTCTTCAAACCTCTAACCCTAGCTACCTAGCTTCTCGTTTTCAACATTTGTTCTCATATCACGAAATAGATACTCGCTCACAACACTATATCACACTCTCCATTCCTAAACACAGAACATCCTTCTGCTCTTCATCTTTCACCGTCTCTGCAGCTCATCTCTGGAACTCTCTACCACAATATGTCAGAGACTGTCGGACATTGTCTAGTTTCAAAAATAAATTGAAATTGCACTTTTTTAATTAGATTTCTTTCAGTTATAAGTCCTTTTCTCTGCCACAGTTTTGTAAAAATATAGGCTATATATTTCTTTTTCCTTCCTTTCCCCTCTTTGTTCTCTTTATCAGCCGATGAATTTATTATAATAACCTTTTTATCGTGAATTTTATTTAATTTTGTATTTCTTTTATTTTTTTATTATTATTTGATTACATTCCATTTTGATATATTCTTCCTTACGTTTTTCCATATTAACCATTTGTACTAAATGAGTTGCTTTCACTATATTCCAATGTATTTTACTTTCTTTTTTTTTCCATTATGGTATTATTTTCATGTTGTTTACTGTCGATTTTATTATGCTATTATTATTATTATTATTATTATTATTATTATTATTATTATTATTATTATTATTATTATTATTATTTGTGATATGTTAGTATTCTGTTCTTTAACTTTTTGTTAAATTTTAACTGTTCGTATACTTTGTAACCTGGTAGAGTGTAACAGAAGGCCCTATGGTCTTAACTCTGCCAGTATAAATAAAGAATTATTATTATTATTATTATTATTATTATTAATCGACATATTTTGAGGTTTTAAAGGTATGGGATGGAATTTAACTGAGGTAGGCATGGATGGCCCAACACTGCGACCTATTGAGATCTATTGCGCTAACCCTCGAAATGCAATGAGTTGCATGCCACAGATCCCCTACGCGCACCGCCCTAACCACATGACTTCCTTAACGACCGGTCTCTACAGCGGACAGAATCCATGTACCATTCCTGCTTCGGCAAATTCTCCCAAGGCCCCCCTGTCGGTCCGAGGCGAAACTCCTCCCCCGAGTAGGTCCGCCTCGGGTTCCATTGCAGAAGCCATCCAACATCCTGAACGGAGGCCGGTCGAGAGAGTCAGCGGCTTCGGGAGGCCGCCGCTTGAGTGATCTGAAAAACCAGAAACGGGATGATGAGGAAAGGATGATGAGGGAGGAAAGGAAGTGGCGAAGATGACAAAGTTACCTGATATTCATCCATAGGAGTGAGGGAAAACCCCCGAAGAAACCTCAACCAGGCAACTTGTCCTGACCGAGAATCGAACCGCTGGGTTCGGAGTTAGACTCGCTAACAACGATGGACTTTTAAAGGCATACTTGTATGCATATTTAGTAGGTTTTTAGGGCATGAACTTTCTGGCCCTAGTTGTAACTAACGTTTTTATACATAGGCTATTATGTCAATTCGTATCAGTGCAATATAAATAATCATTGTGCTAGAATAAAAGAAACCTGATGCACAGTACCTACACATTAATGTATATTTGATCTTTTCTGTTCACTCCAGAGTAGTGATGCATTAGCTTGGATAGACAATATATGAAAATTTCAAGAAAACTGAATCTTTGCTAAGTGCAGAATGATATAATGAACAAGCAGATCTGAATTTGGAAACAGCCTGTAATAGAGTGCTAGGCTGCAGCAAAGCGCTTGTGATCTTCCTGTTCTAATTACAGAGTGGTGATTAGGGATGGGTGAACGGTTCGCATCGCATTACTCGTCGCGTTTCGAATACCTCGCCAAGAGAAAAACTGCTAAAGGAAGACAAGGAGGCTTTGAACATGATAATGCGTCATTATCTAAGAATCAAAGCTTGTTTTCATAACCTCAGCATAACAGACTTAAAATTTTAATGTAATTTTATAGCATTGGGTTTGCAGTTGAAGATTATCTCTCTCTCTCCTAGAAGCTTTAAGCCTGTGGATAATCTTCATTAAACAATCTTCTTTATGTATGTATGTATGTATGTATGTATGTATGTATATATATATATATATATATATGTTGCGATTGAGTGACCAGCACATTTATATACTAAATTATGCAATCCCGAACATTAATTTTTGATTGCTTAAACACATTTTTATTGGGTTATTTTACGACGTTATATCAACTGTTGTGGTTAGCTAGCATCTGAATGATATGTATGTATGTATGTATGTATGCATGTATGTATTTTAATAAGTTATTTTACGACGCTTTATCAACATCTTAGGTTATTTAGCGTCTGAATGAGTTGAAGGTGATAATGCCGGTGAAATGAGTCCGGGGTCCAGCACCGAATGTTACCCAGCATTTGCTCATATTGGGTTGAGGGAAAACCCGGAAAAAACCCTCAACCAGGTAACTTGCCCCGACCGGGAATCGAACCCGGGCCACCTGGTTTCGCGGTTAGACGCGCTAACCGTTAATCCACAAGTGTGGACTGTATTTATATATGTATGTAGGCTATGTATGTATGTATTCACACTGCAAATACGTAATTACCCGGTGGCAGTGGTAACTAATTACACTCAATAATGAACACAATTAATAATAAATTAATAGCAATAACAGTAATAATAACAATTAATATTACTAATAATAAATAATAATAATAATATAATAAAATTAACAAGGAACATCCTACATTAAATTAAGCACGATCACTTAAAATAACATTTAAAATAAATCTAATTTGTATCTTAACCCTAAGTTAGAAATAAAACCCACGAGTATTCTATGTTCATACATGCACAAGTACCTACCTTTCAGCACTACACTCACGTCCAGTTTTTATTTCTGACTATCCGATAATTAAGGATAAAATATTTTGCATTTACTTTTATTGCGTACACATATATATATATATATATATATATCTCGAGTGATTCACGAGGATTTACCGTCCTTTACCGAACTTATTTCCTAAGACATTCCAAGCAAAAAATGTCATATAAACATAGGTCCTATTCTCAATATTTACAGGGTTACATTTCGTTACTGGAACGCATTCTTTGAACGAGTGATCTTGGTCAGCGTGCAGTCAGCAGCCAGCGCGAGCGCTACGGAAATCAAAGATAGCCGTATGCAGTTACGTAGAGCGACGAGTGCCGTTCACAAGCGTGCGGCCAAGTGTACTCAAGCGGACGGCGGCATTTTTTAAAATGTGTTGTACACTCTCCAAGATTGTAAATTAAGAAGCAAAATTGAATTGCAAATAATTAATTCGGTGGAAGTGGTGTGATTTGTAATAATTGTTGTGATAAGTGCGTAAGAATAATGTAATTTTCTAGTTTAAAATAGACAAAGATGTATTACGAAGCGACTAAGGAGTTCACAGCACATTTTTAGCTTCATAATACTTGCCAATTAGAGAAATGATACTTCTGAATGGTTCACTCTCTATTTGTATTATTCTTTTACCTTCAAACTAAAGAAAAAACGGAGTCTATTTTACAAAAAAAAATTAAATTAGTGTAACCCTGAAATGCGTGTTATTATTCGGTTGAGAAGCTTTTATCATCCAGTCTGCTGTCCAAAAATCTGAAAATTAGAATTTATAAAATAGTTATATTACCGGTTCTTCTGTATGGTTGTGAAACTTGGACTCTCACTCTGAGAGAGGAACATAGGTTAAGGGTGTTTGAGAATAAGGTGCTTAGGAAAATATTTGGGGCTAAGAGGGATGAAGTTACAGGAGAATGGAGAAAGTTACACAACGCAGAAATGCACGCATTGTATTCTTCACCTGACATAATTAGGAACATTAAATCCAGACGTTTGAGATGGGCAGGGCATGTAGCACGTATGGGCGAATCCAGAAATGCATATAGAGTGTTAGTTGGGAGGTCGGAGGGAAAAAGACCTTTAGGGAGGCCGAGACGTAGATGGGAGGATAATATTAAAATGGTTTTGAAGGAGGTGGGATATGATGATAGAGACTGTATTAATCTTGCACAGGATAGGGACCAATGGCGGGCTTATGTGAGGGCGGCAATGAACCTTCGGGTTCTTTAAAAGCCATTTGTAAGTAAGTAAGTAAGTAAGTAATCCTGAAAATATTGGGAATAGGAACTATGTTTATGACATTTTTTTGCTCAAAATGTCTTCAAAAATAAGCTCCGTAAAGGACGGTAAATCCTCGTGAATCACCTTGTATAACAATGATTTTAAGTATGTAATTTATCATTATATGACCAATAGTTTGGGTCTCACGGATATTATAATTAAATCATAGGAAATTATACTTATATTTTCTGTTAGCACAACAAAAGTATAGTCTACATTACATTGAATGGATATTTCGTATTCAACCAAAATTATTTATTAGGGTCTCTTCAGCACATGCTTTTAACGTAGGTTTATGGCCGGTAAGTTACCGGTATGAGTTTTCGTAATGTGTCGAAATAGTATCTTGGATTTGAAGCATAATAAATTACATTGTCGGTCACTTTGCTCTATGGTAGACCGTCAGCAACGCCATACAGTAACACGGCGTGCGTTGACGGCTTGATCAGAGGAGACGAGTGTTTGACAGTTAATTAAGGTGCTGATTTACCTAATGCATAATAATTTGACAGTGACAATCGCTTTATTCGTGAAATTCTCAGTTGCACAAGGTTTCTTGATACTGGAGTTCACATGAATTCGAAGTCACTAACATAGGGTTGAGGACTGGATTGAAAACATCACCATTCTCCAAAGACCGAAGAACTCACGCGTAATGATTTTCATTATTATTTTTTGGGTTCCCTAAACGAATTCTGGAAGGGAGATGGTTTCGTGATTATGATAAGTTAAACACATCCATGCGTAGCCTATATGGCTGTTTTCAGGTATCAGGTACTTTTCAAGTGAGTACAATAAGTCTTTTGACAAGATGTTATTAGGTTAATTTTTTAATTGGTTATTTTACGACGCTTTTCCAATTGCTATGGTTATTTAGCATTCGAATGAGATGGAGGTGATAATGCTAGCAAGATGAGTCCAGAGCCCTGCGCTGAAAGTTACCCAGCGTTATCTCTTAATGGGTTGAGGGAAAACCCCGAAAATAACCTCAACCAGGTAACTTGTCCCAACCAGAATTTGAACCCGAGCCCACTCGTTGTACGGTCAGGCATGCATTAGGTTAATTTCTGAAGAGAAATAAGTACAAGCCTTACCTAAATCTTCTATAAGTAGTTTCTTACATTATATTTCATCGGATTACAAGCAAAACACATTAAGTCAAAAATATTACTTCTGAGAAAAAGGCGTTTTGAAAGCTCTTGACAAACTGAATCCTCAAAATATTATTTTTAGTAAGTTGTTTCTCTTTATGTGTATTCAATTTTCCAATATAAGTTTATGCACCTATGTTAGTCTGTGTACATAATATGCCTTTTTCTCAGAAGTAAA
Organism: Periplaneta americana; assembly: GCF_040183065.1. NCBI lineage: Eukaryota > Metazoa > Arthropoda > Insecta > Blattodea > Blattidae > Periplaneta > Periplaneta americana. The sequence continues at coordinate 167,234,069 of NC_091119.1, read as the reverse complement.
TTTTTTTACATAATGTGTTTTTCTTGTAAACCGACGATTTCATTGTGTTTTAAAAAAGACCCAATAATAATTTGACTGTTACTCTAAAACAGTAGTTGTTAATATACTTACTTACTTACAAATGGCTTTTAAGGAACCCGAAGTTTCATTGCCGCCCTCACATACGCCTGCCATCGGTTCCTATCCAGTGCAAGATTAATCCACTCTCCATCATCATATCCCACCTCCCTCAAATCCATTTTAATATTATCCTCCCATGTACGTCTCGGGTTCGGGAGCGGGTTCGATCCCCGCTTGGGCTGATTACCTGGATGTTGGGTTTTTTCCGAGGTTTCCCCAACCGTAATGTGAATGCAAGGTAATCTATGGCGAATCCTCGGCCTCATCTCGCCAAATATTATCTCGCAATCACCAATCTCATCGACGCTAAATAACCTAGTAGTTGATACAGCGTCGTTAAAAAACCAACTAAAAAATCTACGTCTCGGTCTCCCCAAAGGTCTTTTTCCCTCCGGTCTCCCAACTAACACTCTATATGCATTTCTGGATTCGCCCATACGTGCTGCATGCCCTGCCCATCTCAAACGCCTGGATTTGATGTTCCTAATTATGTCAGGTGAAGAATACAATGCCTGCAGTTCTGCATTGTGTAACTTTTTCCATTCTCCTGTAACTTCATACCTCTTAGCCCCAAATATTTTCCTAAGAACCTTATTCTTAAACACCCTTAATTTCTGTTCCTCTCTCAAAGTGAGAGTCCAAGTTTTACAACCATACAGAACAACCGGTAATATAACTATTTTATAAATTCTAACTTTCAGATTTTTTAAATATATAATTTATTTTAATTACTCTAAAGAACTATATTATTATTTCATTCATAAATGATTTTTAAGAAGATAGGAGTGTTATTAACAAAAAGAAAAGTACTCTGAAACTCAAATGCTTGTACTTTCACGAAGCATGTTGTTGTCATTGGAGGTACCCAACTGTAATACCTGGACTGAATGAATCAATCAATTAATGAATCAATGAATTAATCAATCAGTGAATCAATAAATGAATCAATCAATGGATGTATGAATGAATCAATGAGTCGAGGGATGGGTAAATGGATGATGGATGAATCGATGTATGATTGATTGAATGTACTGAGAGAGGAAGAATTATCAATTAAATTGTAGGTGTAGACGATGATAAGCGTGTCCTTGGAAAGGCTATTGTAATTCTTGCATGGGTCAATGTGATCTGTCTTTGCCGTTCACCCACAAAGAATGAGAAACAACTCGAATATTCGATAAACAGACCCTGAGACACTCCGCTTTGCATATTGACTATAGCGCCAGGCGTTCAATAGCGATATATAATTTCTATTTTTCGTAAACGCTTGTGCACGACTCTAGCTCTTATATCTTCTTCAGGGATTGAAGTGCGTGGGAACATGTCTGGCCGGTATATAAGTGGTCAGTGTTCAGTGGAGGTTCCCGCTGCGAGCCAATCAGGAGTTAGTTCCAAGTCCCGACCGCCTATCGTGTTCTGGTTGGTTGAAGTTTGTTCATTACAGGTTTCCACACTGTACTCAACTCTGTTTCAAATTATTGCCATCTAGTTGAATTTAGATGGTTCCCTTGATGACCAGGTCCCAATAACTTGATGTCTTACGGTGTCGTCGAAATCTATCTTGTTGCCGTTTTCAGGCTGTGTTGCGCTACTGCCGACTTATCGGGGGCCTATAGCTGAGTACAGCGTGAAAACCTGTTCTCAACAAGTTTCGACCACCCAGAACACGGAGGCAGTTTGGACTAGAAACTAGCTTCTGATTGGTCCATAGCGGGAAGCCCCACTGACCGCCTATATAAAGATAAAGATAAAGCTAAATATAGCCTATTGTGTCCCATGAAGGGCAAAGGCCTCCTTAAATAAGAGAAAGCTCTATTTGCCTAACGTGATGAGCTAGTTCACGTTAGACGTGATATTTAAATTTAGGAACTTGAATTTCTTTAACATTGATTCTCTCACTACCTTTCACAACTTCCTGTCTATGCACAAATGTCCCTCGAGTAGTTTCCACTTTCTTCTGTCTCTTGCCTCTCTGGACCATTGTCGACCTGCCTGTTCTTTGAAGAAGTCTGCCCATCTGCGCCGAGGTCTGCCCTGAAGTCTCCTTCCTATGCGGGGGTCCCACATGGTAGCTCGGCATGTCCATCTGTCGCCTGGTATCCTGGCCACTTGTCCACCCCATTTCCAGTTGGATGTAATGGCTGCATGTGTGATGTCCTGTGTATCTGCTAGTTGGTACAGTGTCGCATTTGGGATTTTCACTTTCAATGATACGCCCATAATTTTGCGCATCATTTTCCTTTGACACGTTTGTAGTTTGGTACCGGCTATAAATGGTTCCAAGGCACTTCTTTCCCTGAAGAATATGACAGAGTTAGTTATCGAAAGCTTGGAAGTTACAATTCAACTCACCTGGCTGAGAACCCAAGAAGAGTTATTCCAACTATTTTCGTCCTTGTTGTTTCATGGTTTTGTAAGTCTATGGCCCGGTTGCAGAAATGCAAATCAAATCAGTTTCTGATCACCAACCAGTTGATGTCTGATTTATTTGATTGTTCATTGCGTTGCACAAACGTGAATCTCCAATCAACTTGTCACAATTTACTAATTGCTGATTTGAGAAAGAAGTGCATTTGACAACAGTGCTATTTAGCAACCACAGCCGATTTGATGCTCTTTAAAAGTCGCGAAACGAATGCATTAAGTGGGCGATGACTAGGAAAACAAGTGAATGTTCAAGCAAGTAAATGTTTTGTTGCTTTTTGTAGAAATGAAACAGGCGGATTCTATTTCTATATAGACTACAATATAGTGAAAACAATGAAGCAAACAAAAAACGTGAGGGAGTTTCTGTTGTGGGGTTTGCTAGAGGAGTTGACAAGAATTTGGAACAAGCATAGCCTCTATGACCCAAAAGAATTCCATTTCTCATCTCTCTATTTACAAATTGAGCTCGTAACATAATCATTAAAAATATTGTGCTGTCATGTGTAGAACCCTGCCAACGGGCTACAACATTCCAGAATTTCAGTGATGGTGTACATATTGCCTGTACATTCACAGAAAATAAACCTTTTCTATTTCGATAAAGTTCGGCATCATTTCCACCTGGTGATTGGATGGGGATGTGAGCAGTCTATACAACCAATTACTCTTGGAAATCCTGACATGGCCGAAAATTCTCTCTGGATTTCAAATCGTTCCCTCATTGAAGTTTGGGGATTTATGAGACCCCGCCATAACAAAACAATTTAATACGTAACATTCCTAACTACTCGGCAAATAGTTGATTTGTGGACCCTAACAAGATAACTCAAGACCGCCTGAAAAATTCCAACAGCATAAAATCTCAGCGTTATTGTAACTTGGTTCATAGGAGAAAGTGGTAGGTTTCGATTTGTCTGTCCGCATACCGTATATTTGTTTAAATTTTTTAAAGTAACAAAACACACGAATCCTTACTTAACCTAAATCTTTGCTCAAATTCTCTATCATTATACATAAAAACAATTAGTGTCTATCACGGAAATGCCTTCATTTTAATAATATTTCCTTCATTCTAAAATTTCTTCATCAGAAGAATCCATTATTTAGAAAACAATATTGTTACGCTATAACTATTTACTATAGGCTATAAATTACAGTAACTGCACTATAAAGAGAACAACATAAATACTTGATCAGTGATCAGTCACTTAACCAGAAAAAATCTGTTGATCAAATCTGATGGAAGATTGATCTCCGAGCAAATACTGATTGTTCTTTCTGCAACAGAAATAGAACTGATGGCCAATCAAACCTCTTTGATCGCCAATCATATTTGATCGGTGTTTCTGCAACCAGGCCTATGTAAATACCTAACAACAAAGGCATTAAACTACAATTATGTTTCTTTCCAGATCCAGTTGGTGTTTAAAACGTTCAAGTTAGACAAGCCAAATGACTGTGAGAGTAATTTCATCGACATCTTCTCTCCGAACACGGAGGTGAAATACAGAGTGAGGAAATTCTGCAGTTCCATGGCTGAAATAGTGAGCTCAAACAATAGCATATTGTACGTCCGATACTATGCGGACAAGAAGGCTAGGAATTCCACCTTCTCATCCGTTTTCACTGCCTTCAGAGAAGTCAAGAAAGAAGGGGACAGAGACCCTGGTAAGAACACGATAATTAAATGTGTACTGGCATCTATGCTTATATTGCCTTCGTGATATTACTCTGTGTTAAAATGACAGCATTTTCATTTTGAAGTGAGGTAGAAATAAGTGACGACCTTGTTTCCAAATAAAATTAGTCCTTATTTTTTAATTTTCAGAAGAATTAAGAAAATTATAACAATATCTAAATTTACTTAATTGCAGTTGACTTAATAAAAATGTCAACACATATGCCCAACTTAGAGTCAGGCCACAAAAGGAAAAACTTTGGAGGAGGGGAGTTCGATCCGGTGCTGTGGATTGGACTTCGGCGTAGCTCAATGGTGAGAGCGCTTGGTACGTAGAACCAAGGACTCGGGTTCGATCCCCGGCGACGAAGCGAATTTTTCTCCTCTAATATTAAATATTAATATCTAAATTGTTTTCATGCAGAATCAGGAATAAAGAGGTGTTGTTTCATTATGTTGAATGTGTATAGTAGAACCTGGGGTATACGTAAGCCAGTTATAGTCAAGTATTGCTAATGTGATACTGTATAAAAGTCGAGGTAATTTAATACAGACTTTAAAATGTACCCAAGGCTCAGTTTGGGAATGTTTAAAATTGTGATTGTGGAACTACATTTAATGATCTTTAAGGAGCGATATTGGACAAGGTTTAAGAAAGTTATTATGTCTCATAAATGCATTTGAAGAAACGTAATTTTGTTTGTTAGGAAAACTTCGATGCAGTGCTCGGTTACTTTTGCTATTGCTTTGAATGAATAAAGGTAGAATAATTTTTAAATTTTCCTTTTACTCAGAGAACTGTCAGCTTCATTTTTCTCTGAAGAACAGCTGTGAATGTTGAGCAATCTAGCTTTAATTAGTGTATGAATGAGAGGGGTTATTGTGATACACATCTTAGGGCTATTATGATACACTAGAATGGCTATGATAATATTATGTTTATAGTGAAAGAAATTGGCCAAATTGATGAATTTTCTAACTTAAAATAATTTATTACCGCTCGAGGGGTATTTAATAATTTCGCTGCACTGGCATCTACAATATATTTTAGTTTTAAAAAATTGCACATACGCATTTTTTACTTATTTACCCAACAATTTTAGCTTAATAGTTACTCTCCTTAGTCCACTAAGGTAAATAAATAAATAAATAAATAAATAAATAAATAAATAAATAAATAAGTAAATAAATAAAAAAATAAATAAATTTCAATTTAATAGTCATTCTTCTTACTACTAAAGTTAACACAATGTTGAAAAATAATTTCTTCGTTATTTAAAAACATATTTCAATTTATTTTACCAATACAAACTGTATCATAATTTTGTCAATCTATTTCCTTGCACACAAAAAAATATTTGCACATACAGCAATTTTCTAGCATTGGCAGTAAGGTTTTAAAGTTTCAGTAAATTGTATACATTTTTATGGAAAAAAAGAGATCATTACAAAAGTTGCTAAATCTTAATCAATTTTAATGTGAGTTCAAGCAAACCTTTACAGGTGATACTTTCAGCATCTGTGTGTATCACAATAGCCTTTCTTCATTGTCCTATAGAATATGACCAGATTTATAGCACTGTACCATAATAGCCGTTTAGGTGTGTCACATAAGCCTACATAGAAGGCTATTATGACACACTGGTTTTATTTTAATTTTATCCAATATTACAAATTAATAATATAGAAATTTAACTCTAAATCCTTCATATATGTCTAGAGTAGCACATGACTTTTTTTCAAATTTGTATATACTTTGATAGAAAAATGATAGCAAAGAGTTAATCTGTTGTATCATAACTGCCCTACTTCACTCTGGGTAGTTTTGGTTTGTACGTGATTAGGCACATATCCTGGGAAAATTACATTTAATTACATATAAATTAATTATGAATTGTGCGTAATTAATTTGCCGGTAGTCTAATCCTCTTTTGAATGATGTTACATTAAAATATTATTTATGTGTAATTCTGAGTTGTGGATTAATTTGAAACAGGCTTTACTCTGTTCGAAATTTACTTCTCCTCCTAGATGATAGAGTAACAAAACAGTTAAAGCATCTGCAAATGTAACTTAATTTATTGGACTGAACATGGTTTGTAAATGAGCTTTTCAATTAATTATTATGACTTGATTGAATGGTTAGTAAAACATTATTAATAAAATATGTTAATACTATTACATTTTTAACTTCACGAAATTAAATAATCACTAAAAGACATCAATTTAAAAGAGGAACAATAATTTTATTCTACTTGATTATACTTGTACTCTAGTACAGGGTTATTTGAAATTATTCATCTATTTTCTCATGAGCATAATTCTGTACCGCCGAGTAGGCGCGTTTAAGTAAAACCGAAGTAATGCTTTAGTTGTTATGTTTCTGCCGGTGATTTCAGCAAATCCTACCCTTAAGGTATGAATCAAGGCGAGTATCTGGTGGTTTAGAACTAAGATATAGTAACTATGACAGAATAGTCCCTGGCCCTCCAGATTGGAAGTTGTGCCATGGGGCTGACAACCCCACACCGTAAAAATATACTGTATAGGGTAAAGGTTCATAAAATTGTGATATGAGTAATATTGTGATAATTCCTTTTGAGAATTTATTACAATTTTACTGAGCGAGAGGAAGATCGGTTTTTTGCGTCAACGTATTGTGACAGCGACGTGAGAATCGAACTCACGACCAGCGTCCCGCAAGAAAGCAGATCGCGCGGAGCACAGGAGGACGGCGCGCGGCGGAGTAGTGGGGAAAGGGGCCTACACGCGAGGGGAGGCTGCGCGCGCAGCTGCTACTTAACGCAGTGAATGGGAAACGGACCTTCCCGACCCTTCGAGAAGTCCGTCGAAGTGGAGATATCTAGATAATTCTCTACACACCTGTAGAAATTTCTCGCAACTATGATTTTGCTATAAAAGAAGAAGCGCCAGCGAACTCGAGCAGTTTTTCAGTTATTCAGTCAGTGAGTAAGCCAGAGCAAGCAAGCCAGTCAAGCAAACCGGAGTTCGACTCGAGTGTGCGTCCGCATCTGCGTCAGCATCCGAAGGCTTGAGTTCGAGTGCAGTGGACCGCAGTTGGAGGGACCTGAATTCGAGTGCAGTGGACCGCAGTTGGAGGGACCCGAGTTCGAGTACAGTGAACTGTCTCTGAAGGTCTGGGGTTCGAGATACTGTGAACTCGAGTGACTGAGATAGAAGAACTGTGAACTGAGAACTGATAGTTCTAATTTGTAAATAGTGCTTTGTAAATATTAGTTAAGATTAACAGTTCATTGTTGTTTGTACTAGTCCAAGTAAATTGTCATTGTCGTCGGTGGAGTTTTATAACGAATATTGTGTTGAGTGAAAATCCAATTGTTGACGAGAGCGTTTAAGGCGAATTGTAGAAAGGAATTATTGTTGGAAGAATAAATTACATTGTTGTGAGTTAAATAAATTTACAGTATTAAGGAAATGTTCGTAGACAAGTTGCTGCACAAAACCGGTCTGTCTCTTCTTCAGTAAAATTGTAATAAATTCTCAAAAAAAACTATCACAATATTACTCGTATCACAGTAATACCAACCTTTACCTTATACTATAATCTAATGAAATCATTGCCGGTTTGATTAATTAAGGGACATCATTTTATTTTTACTTCAATTTTTATTGTACCTGAGTTTTTTAATGTCCTTCACTCCCACCCCCTCTACTAGTGAACTTCCAACTGTTCACCATGCAGAACCAAGCGTATACAGTCAAAGTCTCAAGGTCGTAGTAAACACAAACAGTGTTTGAGTTAGTGAGTATAGTATGTTCCAGAAATATGTTCCCGTTTTCCAGTGACGAAAGAGCTTTCAATATTGAATAATATTTTCGCACAGGTACTGTCGTCCGTTTGCCTACGTCGCATCCCGATTTCCCTCACCTGCAACTGTTTAAAATAACTTAAATAAAATAATTAACTGTCACGTGATTTTCCCCCTTTCTACGATCCTGCGACATAACCCCTTGAACGGACAGTAGATAGCATGTCTGAGTAATGTTATTTGTGCGATTGAATTTACAGTACGTAAGGTACTCTTTTATATAATAGATACAGAATTATTTCAACATGAGTTATAGGTCGCGCCAGGGATTTTGGCAGATGGATTTTCTTAATGCAATCTGGAGAGCGAGTTCTCACCGCTTGCAAGATCGCTGTTATCTCTGTCGCAGTGGAATGGGTAGGACATAAGAGTAAACATGCACGCCCGAGTATTTGTGCACTCTGGACAGTCACCTCCAAAAACGAAACAAATATTACAGTAGTCTATACGTGTCTTTGGTATTCCCAAGAAACTTGTTCGATTAATTAAAATGTGTCTCAATGAAACTTACAGCAGAGTCCGTATAGGCCAGTTTCTGATGCTTTTCCAATTCACTGCGGGCTAAAGCAAGGAGATGCACTATCACCTTTACTTTTTAACTTCGCTCTAGAATATGCCATTAGGAAAGTTCAGGATAACAGAGAGGGTTTGGAATTGAACGGGTTACATCAGCTTTTTGTCTATGCGGATGACGTGGATATGTTAGGAAAAACTCCACAAACGATTAGGGAAAACACGGAAATTTTACTTGAAGCAAATAAAGCGATAGGTTTGGTGGTAAATCCCGAAAAGACAAAGTATATGATTATGTCTCGTGACCAGAATATTGTACGAAATGGAAATATAATCTGTTTTATATATATGGAAATATATATGTATATGGAAATATGTTAATCCTTAGTCAATACATAAGACTGAGTTTTACGAAATACGAACATTAAGGGATGGAAAATGGGAGGCAGTAATGATCAAAATAATTATACCGATTTATTTTGTTTAACCAGTAGACGTGCAGCCTTTAAATTTAATACAAAGATTCACACATAAAATAGGGTTAGACTATTCATCTCATCTCTCAGAATTGTTTCTAAAATGTATAAGAAAAGTAAACAAATTCAATTTCATGTAGGCTAGTCCCTTGAAATAATGTTTTTTTTTTTTTACTTCCGAGCAGAGAAGAGAGAGAAAGAAGTCGACGATTTTAAAAATTCACTAAACTATGTTTAACTAGAGACGTAAAATTTAAAGTGAAGGTTACTCTCTACAATATTGGTTAAACATTCTTAGATTTTTTAAATACCATATCCTAAGGTACTAATGAAAAGGCAGAAGGGAGTGAGAAATCTCATGTCATCCGATCTCGATGAAAGTCGATATATGGGGATCTTTGCGATCACAGAATACGAATAAGGTATTATTTAGTCCGACTTTGTCCCTAAAGTGGGACAAAAATGGGTGAAAAATTAAATTAGATATCTTAGGGGTTTTCGAGACGAAAATTACAAATAATACAATTTGTGCGAATTCAATATGCCAGTTTCAGTACTATGAATTATATTTTAAAAAATTAAACATCGGCTATCGCACAGGTAACACATGTACAGTATTTAAGGGGGTATGTAACACCTTTTGATAGTAGGCCTATACATTTAGTAAAATCCAAAGTGTAATTTCTACATATTCTGAATGAATGTTGTGCTGGAATTTAGTATAGTCATCAGCCAATATCTCTAGATTAATAAACAACTTTTTAGAATCCATAAAATACAGTATTTATTGTGAATGGTAATTATATTTTTCAATTGGTGCAATTTGTGCAGGGAAAATTGGTTTCTCCAATATTTTGTACGATTTAGAATATTTTAAAATGCTTTCTTCTCTGTTCTATTCAGAATGTGCGTGTGAAGAAATTATTGCCCTTGTAATATCCATTACAATCCTATTTATTATACTCTTATATAAATCTAACTTCCGCAGCATGCAATTTTACCCAATTAACCAAATTATATTTTGATTATTAAGAAGAATCGTAATTTTATTAACTTCAATTGTCGCACCACCAGTAGACGAGCCCTAGATTATTACTGGATAAATCTTGTATATTGATCTGGTAAGGGTAGAATTTTCTTTTTAATTAAGAATTAATTTAATTTAGAAAATGTAGGAGACGTATTGTAAAATCATTGCGAACGGAAGTCATTTACATTTATTAACGATATTCTTTGAGTAGGACTGTACCGTGGTGTGTTTCATAATAAGGATAATTGATATGAGCTGCTGTTATGAAAATATGAACGACTCAGAATGTTATCGCATCTCATTCTCGCACCTTACAGAAACAATATTGGCTCGCCTACTGGAAATGTCATCGAGGTCATCTGCCAAAATCGGTGCCTCCGACTATACTAGTACGAAGGACGAAACTGATAATTGAAGGGTACACGGGAAAAACGATCAAGGTCCACCAAAAATCGAAATTGAGTTAATAATGCTATCTTATAGTGGAAAGGAAGTACTATCATGTGGTCTAGCTAGTAATAAGAAATAATCGTTCTTGACATTCCACTACGTCAATTTCTATGAAGTGCACGCATAACAAAGTATTAAGTGCTTAAACTTTAAAATTCGTTTTTCTCGAAACTTTCTAAAATGGACCTTGATCGTTATTCCCGTGTACCCTTCAATTGGAATTAGTATATAGTGCGATAATATGCACAAAAGAACTGAACCCTGTATCTAAATGAACGGCCACCATTAAAAAAATGTGTTTAAATATGCATATTATGATTATTTTAAAATTTAACTTCATTCTCTTATATTGTACGCTAATGTACTGTAACAGTACAATAGGCTATACATTGCATAATAAATACTTTCGCATGGATGACTTTACTCAGTTCGTGAGTAAAAACGCTTATTGTTAATACTGTACTGTATTTTGATTAAACAAAAACCTAATGAAAATTATCAAATTCAAAATTACGATATCTCCTAGTTTACGTAAATGGATGAACTACTTTCCTTCCCTCCTATACTTAATAAAGTGATGTGTTTGTATTTTACGCCAGAATCATCGAACTTCAATCGTGGAAGGGGTTAGAAAACTGTGTTTCCGGCTCTGAAACATTAATCCAAAGGTATAGCCAGGTTAATATTAAAAATGTTAGTAAAAATAAAATGATGTCCCTGTATAAGAAAACCACGCAAAGATAAGGATTTGATATTGGCAACTTAAATAGAGATAGGAAGATGGGGTGTTTAAGAATATGAAACTTCTGGAAGAACTCAAGTTGGTCTTAATCGTAACTCCGATAAAATAAACTGTATGATAAAGAGGAAAGATGAACATCGAACAAAAGCAGTAAAAATAGGAGTACGATTTGAAAAAGAGTTAAAAGTTTCAAGTACCGTATCTAGGCCTATAACAGAAGAGACTGATATAGATTTGGAAATTAAAGGAAGAATTAATCTAGGAAAGAAGCATTAACTCACATTCTAAGGAAAAGGTATTTATCATAAATTTAAAAGGTACGAGTGTATAACACTATTGTAAGACCTATTGTTCTATATGGATCAGAGGAGAGTGAACCTTGACAGTTAAGTTACAAAAGTTGTTTATAACTTGGGATAGGCTAGAAGAATATTTAGAATAGTTTAAAACCCAATATACAAAAATTATTTCTGCAGAATCAAAACAAATAATAAAATTAGGAATAAGTATAATTCACTATATATTGTATCATTTATAAAATTAGGAGTTAAAAAGCCACCGGCGTGGCTGAGTCGGTTAAGGCGCTTGTCTGTCGGTCTGAAGTTGCGCTCGGGCGCAGGTTCGGTCCCCGCTTGGGCTGATTATCTGGTTGGGCTTTTTCCGGGGTTTTCCTCAACTGTAAGGTGAATACCAGGTAATCTATGGCGAATCCTCGGCCTCATCTCGCGAAATACCATCTTGCTATCACCAATCTCATCGACGCTAAATAACCTAGTAGTTGAAACAGCGGCATTAAATAACCACCTTAAAAAAGAAAGGTAAAATGGATTAATAATAATAATAATAATAATAATTTATTTAATCTGGCAGAGTTAAGGCCATACGGCCTTCTCTAACACTCAACCAGGAGTAAAACTGCGTTACAAAAAAACACTACAAATTTACAAAGTACACTACAATTTTACACGCAAAACTGAATAAGATAATAATAATAATAAAATGTAAACAAGAAGTAAGTAGAAATCAGACATAATATATAACATACAGAAAGAAAGAAAAAAGCATAATAAAATGTGAACAGCAGATCAAAATAAATGAGACATACAAAGTATAAAAAATAAGACAATTATTGATAGTAATGATAATAATAATGATAATAATAATAATAACAATAATAATAATAATAATAATGGATTGGACATGTACAAAGAATGGATGAACAAAGAATAGTTAAAAGGAATATGGAAACGAAATTAGAAGGTGGCAGGAAGAGAGAGAGACCCAGACTTAGATGGATTGATGATATGGAAGAAAACTTGGGACAACTAGGAGTAGGGTTGCTAGCTCTTCCGTATTTTCCCAGATTTCCCCGTATTCCTGGTCACTTTTTTAAGAATAGTTCTACCGTATTTCCCAAATTATAAAATAATTGTTCATTTATTATATTATTCTTTTAAAATTTCCATGTCCTTAAAATCCTTTGATTTCTTCGCTTCTAAAATTTCTGGTTTACTTCCCCTCCCCCCATGTTGGTAATTTTTCATTAAGTTAGTTCTGTCTTCCAAAATAAATTGCCGCAGACACACCGCTTGTCTGTGTCCTTGTGTCTTGCTTGGCTTTATTCCCGTGTCTGAAGGAATACATGTGCTGTGTTTATTACGTGAAGAGTGTAGATTCAAAGGCATTCTTATCCGTCTGACATAGTTTTGGGTAAATAACAAGACACATTTATAAAACCTGATTCAGCCTTTAAGTAAACTGAAAATTCTCATTGAAATTTCATAGGGATAAAATTTATTTTGATACTTATAACTTAACAGAAATGTGCAGACGTACGAACAGAATATAAATCAATTTATATTTCAATGTTGAATTTTTTAGTTTGAAACTAAACTCCTTAAATTTAGTGTTATTTATTCCACAATAAATAACAAAAGTGACGAGAATTCTGGGATATTTACCCTCACTGAGAGAGTTTTCTCATTTATGAATATACTAATACATAGACAGGTGTAAAAAAACAGTCGTTCTACTGAACTCATTAAAACTGAATTACAAATTGTTTCAAATTTCAACCTTACTTGTACATAGTTCTTCTGTTATGTCAAATATTGATGAATGAATACAAATCGAAATGTAAATACGCGTAATGCTTGAGTGCTACTGTAAATATTTTTGGTTGAAATTACCCTCCAAAATGTAAAGAAAGATCTCTTTTGGTGTGGTTTACGCAGTAATGTCCACAAAATCCTTTAGTTTTACCTTAAATGTCTGAAACTTCTACAACAATCTTCAAAATCTCCCTTATTTTCAATTTGAAAAGCTGGTAACTCCAACTAGGAGTGAAACAATGGATGGTTAAGATTTTTCACCGAGGAGAATGGGCGGGCATCTGTCATTAGGGAAGCTGAAACTAGATTCAAAGGGCTTAGAGCTACATAATGATGATAATGAAAATGATTATAGAACTTCTGGGAGATTTAAAATTGTGACCCTGGCAGCAAATTCACAGGAAGGCTATTGTTCGAAGGAGGCTGTTTTGCCAATGGTGATGATGGCAATTCTGTACCTAAAACTCACTTATTAAGTTAGCAACCAAATAAAAGAGAAGGTCTCCGAATTCTAGAAGGTCGCCGCGAAATGGCCCCATTGTCATTAGCTGCGCGAAAGACGGTCTGTGAGAAAATGGCGACCATTGTTGTTTTGTATGCTGCAGTTTTCGAGGTGTGAATCGGTAATAACATTATTTCAGGATGATTTTCGTTGATATAACGAAATTGATTCATCGTGTTCTCAGAGCATTCGCCGGTGACAGGTCTATTGGCTGTTGAAAGACACAAGACATTTGTATAAATGCACTAGCTCAGGAAGACCGCGCGTATCTGAGGATAATATGCAAAGAACCAGAGAGAGTTTCCAACATAGCGAGAGGAAGTCAACCGCCAGCATCAGTTGAGAGAAGAGATTTTCTCAGACGACTGGTTGATGTGTTTTGGGACTGCATTTGACCATGAAGCCATACAAGTTGCAACTATTGCAGCATTTCTAAAGCCAAGGGACTAGTCAAAGTGACGGAAGTTTTGCAATCTCATGCATGAAGGACGGTGATGTAGCTCCCAGTTCAATGACGAAGCAACTTTTCGTTTGAGTAGCAAGTTGAACCGTTACAGCCTTCTCATATGCGGCATAGAAACACCACATGCAACACCTGCGATAATAGCCTAAAGTTAATTTATGTCACATTTTCCGAGCAAAGGTTCATGGACTTATATTTTTCATGTAAAACAGTGACTGGTCACCCTTATCTGAAATGGTGCAGAATTGGCTACTTCCCCACTCGAAGAAAAGATTTCGACGGTGACATTCTCCAGCAATATTATGTACCGCCTCATCAGAATTTGGATGTTTGCCATTCCCTTAACGAAGTACAACCTCGCCGTTCTTTTGTCAAGTTTACTTTAAGATTTAGAGTCGTATTCAAGAACGTCACTTCTTCACTTCGTCTTGACTTCCTCAAGTCATAAATTAGGTCATATAAACTAAAGTGCCAGATCCACATTCAGAGACAATACTTACTGTATCTTTCTCTTCACAAAGTCAAATGTATGAAAAATATCAGGTGAACTTGGTGTTCGACGTTATTATTTAATGACGTAGTGCTTTAGGCCCACTGATGCTCTATGCGGAAAGTGCAGAAATCATTAATTCATTGCTGACGCATTTCGTTTCAAGTTTGTTATTTTCAAAAACATCTATATAAATAGAAGGAACAGCAGATGAAGGTATGGGTCTGCATCTAATTACTTGCTTACAAATATAGACGTGGTGGAAAATGAGAAATCTGATGTCGTTTAGCAGAGAAGAATAAATGACACAAGATTTAAACACAAACAATATAAGAAATGCTGATACAATTAATTACGTGAAAATTGAATAACGATCTTAAGCTTATGTCGAATATAGATTATTAATATAAGGTTGTCATTTTTATTCTAAGCTGAAGAAAATCATTGTCTATCGTAGGTAATTTTTTTCAAACTCAAATTGTATTATGTTATATGAACGCTTACAGGTTAAAAATAAAAAAAAATGTTCCTTCATTAATTTACTGACGATAACACTAGTAATAACATTCTTTTTTTTTTCTTTCTTCCTTCCTTTCTATCCCTGTTTAACCTCCCCTTTTATCTGATATACATACCATTGCGGGTAGGAGAAGATGGTTCCTTAGATCATACACTAGACATCACACAAATGCGGGCTTCCCTGGTCGTGGGATGGACATGACGCAGGGCCGCCACTGAGACAACACAGGACAATCACAAGACAAGGGACAAACACCCAGTCTCATGGACGGAAGATAAATTTCTTCCGTTAACCTCACTGTGAATCAAACTTCGGACCGCTTACTTGGGAAGCACTCACACTATCCATAGAGCCACATAATAATAATAATAATAAATAATAATAATAATAATAATAATAATAATAATAGGCCTAATAATAATAATAATAATAATGAGGAATTTAAAATACATTTTATAGCTACATAGCTTTTGAGCAATAAGAGGTTATGATCACATAGGCATAACTTGAGAATAAAGAAACGAATAATCACCCAGAAAGCATAATTCATGAATTTTTTAAAATTTACATCTTCTAAATTCATTTCAATCCTTAAACTGAACTGTGTTATATTAAACAAATGTTTCATTAGTTGTTTTTCAGGCACATTATTGCATTAAGTCAGGTATAAGGACGGTCTTCACGTATCTTGAATCTTACTAGCTTTTGGCTCAGTTACGACTAAAGTGTAGGCCTAAGTTAAGTTGTAACTCTGAATACAAATTCTGCGTTTTCTGCCTAATAAAATCGGATGTAAGTGTAAGTGAATGTGAAGTTGAAGTGACGTTCCTATATATGGTCCATAGTTCTCTACACCTGGCCCCCGAGATCACCGGATTTTACACCATGAGACTTGTTCTTTTGTAAGTGTGATATGGGTACCGTCTATCTTACCAATTCCGTGGATGACCCTAGAATTAGCATTGTTACTGCCGTGTAGTCATAGACAAAGAATTTCCAGCAGCGAGTGTGGAACCAATTTAACTATTTTCTCGGCGTTGCTTGTGTAAATATGTAATATCATATAGGACACATAGGGGAGACTCAGCTAATTCCGCAATATTAAGGAGTAAATCTATCATATTTTTTATTAAAATGTTTATTGAAAAATATTATCAAGATATGTAGACATGGACAAAACCTTTCATTACCAAATGAGATAAAGAGACTTATTAAAATGCAAATATATTTAGTTGTACATACATTACAGTTGAAAAAGAACAACTCTGGTAATTCCGCAACAGTGCGGATAAATCCGCAATAGGACTTGGCCTATTTCACAGTCTTAAATAATTATGAAATACATTATGAAAGTAACATAAAAGGGACAATTTGTATGTAACAATGCTCACTTTCTTCACGAAAAACAGCCAACTTTCGATGTTTCACTGTATTGCCGACAGAGGTGTCGATCAATATCCTTGATTTTTTTCTATAGTAATGCAGAGGACATGCCTCCTGTTGGCAGCCTCTCAAAATTTACGTTCACAGTAATGTAAAGCCGCAGTAAAATCATATATGCACTATTGCGGAATTACCCGTACTATGGAATTAGCCGAGTTACCCCTATAACATGAGGAAAAATACTTTTACATAGTTTTATGGATGATGCATTACTAATCACTTCCTAAACCTTAAAAAAAAATATAGCCATTTGATATCGGATACATAATTTTAAATAACCCTGTATTTTATTTTGTTTCTACACTAGAGTCTGGATTATCCGACATTCCTGATTCCTGATTTTCTGACCCATTCTCCTATTTATCTGTTCATTATATACACTTGTTTATTTCCTGTTTAAGTATATGATTGGTCTAAATTAATTAAGGTTTAAAATAACGAGAGTTGGATGACGGAAATGAACAAATGTTGTCGAGTTCACTTCAAAGCTTTTTCAATGGCTTACAAAATTTTAAATGCTATCCTTAGAATTACTCTTTTAAATAAAGTGCGTAGAACAGATCTTTTATCATTCAATATGGTTTCACATCATAAATAACATAATTTGTGAAATTATTTTCGAAAAATTTTACTTCACTTTTTTCGGTAAAAAGTGGTTAAAATATTGCTTTAATTCAAGTAACATGACACAGCATTGTTTAAGTCAGATAATGTTACTCCTTATACAATTTTAAGCAAGCAACGGAAATTTTTTTAAAGGGACGCGCACTGTATTTAAATTCCATGCCCACACCATTTACTCGTTTTCCAAATTTTCAGCATTTTAAAATGTTTGTTACGCAAAAATATTGTCAGAATGGGCTAAAACTTGGTAAGTATATTGTAATATGTAGACATACAAGGAACGAAATTTATATTGCATTTTGTTATGTGGTGACTTTTATATGGGTTTATTTAAATTTTATATGGTTTTTTACCTTCTAATTGGGGAAATAGCATGCATTTTTAAATCATAAAGAATAAAAATTCAAAAGGTTTCATTTACTAGAATATACACAAAAACTGAATATGATTTAGTTTCTGCATATCTGGAGTGTATTTTAAAAAATTCAGGTTGATCAGATGAAAACAATATTATACTAGGGACTTATCAAGAGAAATTATTTATTTAATAATGTCATTTGCAATATATTGAGAATTAAATTAAGTGGCTTACGCTATTGAAACTTGGAGCAGCATACTGTGTATGGTATAAGTGTGTTCCAAAATTATCATAAATAATCGGTTGAGAAATGTAGAAGTTGAAAAATTAAGCCACAACTCCCGATAAAATATCATTCTCTCTACAGATATTCAAATGTTCCATATTTCGAGATGTCTGCTGTCAGTTGACAACACTGAAATACTCGTAAATTCGGAATGACACTTTTCAAAATGTACGTTACCGGTAGAGTATTTGCTAATTATTATTGTGAAATTTTAATTTTAGTTAATTCCCGCCTCAATTTGTTCCTTTTTTACTGTTTTAATGTATGGTAATGTATGTTAAGTCATATCGTAATAAATTATATTTTTTCTTTATTGCAAACCGCAATGATAATATAGTACATACATTTTATCTTTCCACGCGAGCATGTACTGCACGTTTCTGAAAACATATAAGTAGTCTATAATAAAGTATATGTCTCCATTATGTTGTCCTCCGTTGTTCTCAATTAGGTCGAATAATCCAGACTCTGCTATCATTTTTCCTACAAGTAGATTTGTTTGTAGCAAATAAGATATGTACATAAGCTGCTGTTGTAACTACTGTTATTATCATGATTAGTAGTTCGTCAAATGTTCCAGGAGGCTGCCTAGAAGATGAGTTTGATTGTCAAGACGAAAGATGTATCAAAAAGGAGCTCGAATGCAATGGAATAGAAAACTGTAGGTTTCGGTGGGACGATGACGATCACTGCCTGGTAAGAACACACATTTTCAATTTTTATCTTATTCACAGGGCAATTAAAAAAGATTTTGTGAAATGCTAGATGGTGAAAGATACGACTATTTGGAACAGAAAATAAATAACTTCTTTCTAACCGCATCTCGTTAAAGATATGTTATATTTTGAAGTTTAATTTGAAACACAGTGATATTATGATGCGATTCCTATCACAAAGGGTCGCTATTACTTAAGGGTGAACGACCACAAATATTCTCAGAATATGCAGGCTCTAAATTTCTAAAATTTTATAAGGAAATGAACTCACAATTGGACAAAATTTACAAGGTACACATCAAAACTGATTAGAACTTAAATATTTGATAAAGGTATAAAAAAGGTTACTAATAATATTTTAAAAAAATCACTTTTCACTTTAAATTAAATTTTCCAAAATTTGAAAATTTTCACACATATTATTTAATAACTCCACATCAATTAGAGATACTATTTTGAAATTTTGTACATTGATTTATCATGCATTTATGCAAAAGGTAGATTACAATAATGCCCTTTTTTTTTTTCAAAATGGAAAATTTAGGTCACAAAACATTATGTAAATTTTAATGTATTTTATATAGAACAGATAAATAACTATTAATTGTATTAAAATAAACACTCTACATGTCTGAAAGTAGTCTACTTTTCAGAAATAAGTGTTTATTACATGCAGCAAAAATATGAAAAATATCAGAGACACCATAAAAACGTTATGGTTACCAAATGATGTAACTGCAAATTTTTTTTCATACTCTGATAAAACTAGTTTGAAAAATATTATTTGTAATCTTTTTATACTTTAACTAGCCGTACACATGCGCTCCGCTGCACCCGTTAGAAATAAATATAAAGTAATTACATAATTAAAATAGGAAATTTGATCCAGAGAACATTCGTGTTTGATATAAGGATAAATCGTTTATTATGTTACTTAATTTAAAATTGTATTTGCATAATTAAAATTCGATCATTTTGATCCAGAGACCACTCATTTGGTCATAAAAATTATTTTAGGAAATACAGGAAACGAATGTACAGAATAGCCTATCAAGTTTTCTGTGCATAAGAAGCCGTTTTAATCTTACCTGTCCTCGATTTACTCAGAAGTTACTGTAATAACATTATAGCATTATGTCCATCTAGAGAAACTACACTTGCCAATGGTGAATTAATAATTAATTATACAAATCGGTTAATTTAGCTTCTGATATTACTTCATACAAACACAGAAACGTTATCTGTAGGCTATCTTTCATAGCTTTCGATTGTTGTTGTCCAAGGCCCCTTATAGACGAAGTCATTTGTTTTTTAATTCATTACACGGCCTTGGATGGCAGTTATTTTAATTTTAAAACTTATTTATCTCATTAAATATCAGTCCTATCAAAATTTTTCAAGGAATAAAACTTATCGCAAATTATTTTTAAAGAAATTTTGTTATGAAACATTTTTCACAAAAATCAATAATAAGCGAGATATTTCGATTTATTTAATTCAGGCCTCCTTATAACCCCATTTTAAATAAACTATTTTGAATGCCATATAGCCTAAAATCTAAGTTACAACGAACTTAATTTATATTCCAATTTTCATCGAAATCCGTTCAGCCGTTATTGCGTGAAAAGGTAACAAACATACAGACAGACAGACATACAAACAAAAATTTCAAAAAAGCGATTTTCGGTTTCAGGGTGGTTAATTGTATATGTTAGGACCAATTATTTTTGGAAAATCGAAAATTACCAGAAAAATTTCGGCTACAGATTTATTATTAGTAAAGATCAGATATTTAAGTTCTAGTAAGTCTTGTTGTGTACCTTGTAATTTTTGTCCACTTGTGAATTCATTTTCCTATAAAATTTTAGAAATTTAGAGCCTACATTTTCTGATAATATTTGTGGTACATATACCCTTAATTAACCCTTCGGCGGGCGCGTCTTTTCTGGCAACACGACCAGGCGCGCAGAGCACACTGTGCGCCAAACAATTTTTCATTAAAAACGGCTTTTTGTATTATGTTAACTGAATATTTTTAAGAGCGTTCTTATATACTTTATTATTATATTTTAATACAAAGCGAATGGAAGGCGCGGATAGAAGAAAATAATATGAACTTATCCCCTCCACACACAACCGGAAAATCACGGCATGGCGCATACCGTGCGTCGCCGCTCCATCCGCAGGGTTAAATTTGTAATAACATCAGAAAAACTAAAAAAAATCATTTAATACTTTGTTATTGTTAGTTAGAAAACATTCGTTCGTACCATCAGTATAATGTCAACATTTATGGTACTGCGGAGCTTTACCACCTCTGTTCACAAAACTGTTCAAAGTGTCCTCCATCCATAGTGACGTACACATGGCAACGTTGTCGGTCAGCTGTTGTGACACGTGTCAACAGGGCGGGTTCATGACGAATGGCTTGATGCTTAATCAATGTGCTGCAAAAGTCGTTCTTGATTTAATACATCCATAGTACAAACATTGTTCCAAACAGCCCCATAAGAAATAATCCTACTTGAATTCTAAGGTTAGTGATCTAACTTTTCTTGTAAATTAGACCATCAAAGGGAGGCGTTTCTTTTACAAAACATAATCTCCAAGAGTCATGAAGTATGGACAGATAAAAGAAGGCTGCTGTAGGCCTACTGTAACTACATCAGAAATTACTTCAAATATGAATTTATTTATTTACATTCTTTCATTACCTGGCATTTCACAAATCCTTTTTAATCACACGGTATACAGAATGGAAGGGAACGTATTACGTCCCTTATCAAATATCCTTCTTATAACTATAACCAAAAAGTGTAACAACAATTTGTTTCTTTGCGGACGGCTTTCGAAAAAAAATGTATTTTTTGGTTAAAATTTGATTGCGTTTTTCATGAAATTGTTTGCAGGGTAGTGTAGAGTAAGTATTTACGATCATGTTTCAGTAATAATTTAGACATAAAATAGATTTCGATTAATCTTCTAAAAAGGCACTGAAAATTTCATTCGGCAGCTGTCATAAAGTGGTTATGGAAAGCCGGCAACACTGTAGCCAGGGCACCTCAGACAGAATTTCATCCACCCCTCTGCCAATCAGTGAAGTGAAAGAGTAGGTACTGCTGTTTATGTCTTGCAGCGCCTACATGTTGTATTTAATTCTCTTCTAAAACTAAACATTATTCTCATTTGATTATTCGTCTGATCAGAAAAATATTTGACATATTTTGCTCACAAAAATCTGATTATAGTTATAAACTATTATAATACGTTCCTTCCATCTTGTATAGACTAAGATTAACTGCAGTAGATGTTTAAGATTACTTGCATTTTATGCTCGACCATGCCGAAATGTAGTAATTATTATACACCTGGTAGTAGCCCTTTAATGCACCTCATTAAAGTACACCTATTCATTATAGTTCAGTTGTTCAGCCAATGAGAAATCACCATTGTACCATTATAAAAGCGCAAGTATCGATTATTCTCGGATGTGCAATCGAAAGACAATTAGCGAAACGTCACGGAGGCTGGAAATCCAATACTGTCGCAGAAGGTTATGTTCTGTTACTATAATAATTAGCGTTAATTGTAAATACTATTTAAATAAATTCAATTTGTCATCTCGTTTTTCAATTCTAAATCAATTTCCAGGTTATATCAATATTAATGTTCATGTTATTCTGTGGATTATAT
This sequence comes from Periplaneta americana, assembly GCF_040183065.1. Taxonomy (NCBI): domain Eukaryota; kingdom Metazoa; phylum Arthropoda; class Insecta; order Blattodea; family Blattidae; genus Periplaneta; species Periplaneta americana. The sequence goes on along the minus strand of NC_091119.1, from coordinate 167,211,576 downwards.
CAAGGTCAATGACATTCGTTCCTCGGAAAAAATCAATACTTTCACGTTATTGTTACAACCCTAAATTTACATAGAGTCCTTAAGAACAAAAAGTTCGCAAATAATTATATGAATACTTTCATCAACATATTCTGAAATTCGTGCACACCAGGTACTTTTGTATATCCCTAAAGAAGTATGACTATATTGAAATAATTTTTACGAAGTCTATTATAATAATTGACATTACATTCAAAAGAGCTTTCACCAACATGTTCTGAAGTTCGTGCTAGAAGTCGAAACTAATCAACTAGGTAATTTATCACTTAGTTTTCTTTACCACTAGAAAGTTTTTATTATAACGAAATTCTTAAATGAAATATAATTTTGTTTCAAATAAAACAGTTACTGAAAACTACAGTATTATATTTTAAACAGAAATAGGTTTTAGAAGTAGATAAACTTCTGAATCCTGTAAGAACCATAACTTAACCACTGAGAAATTTTAAAAATGATGGTAACACTTCCATGTATTTATTACTAAGTGCGTAGTCTGTCATTGAGAATTAACTCCATGTTAGTCATCCTCAGAACTATTAAGGTCCTTCCTTCTTCCGCTTTCTTCAGTTGTTTTGCTGCAGGGTGCGCTTTTTGGGTGTATGATCTCAAATTTAGTTGTATATTGAGGACGTGTTGTGGGTGTGTTTTAGTGTGTCGTATTGTTTTGGTGTATTTAATTACTGGGTTTTCGATTGAATGTGTAGTATTTCCATGTCTGTTTTTATGTTTCTGTAGTTGAGATTGGTGTTTGTGATATGTTCTACGTATATGAAGGTATTGTGTAATTTGGTTATAATTATGGTTATTTTTTAAGTAAATAAATTGTACATATCGACGGCCCAGTTCTAAAGGGAAACATCCGAAAATTTAAAGTTTTGAAAAACCTGAATTTTAAAGCTGCATGTTACTGTGAAAAATCCAAATAACTCACTCTAATTTGAAACTTATGGTATATTTAAAACTTCATTAACAGAATTTGGAGTGATTTAAAAGATCCTTCGATTTTTCACTGCAACGTAAAGCTTTAAATCGCAGGTTTCTCAAAACTTTTAAATTTGAGTTGTTTTCCTTTTGAACTGAACCTTCGATATGTTGCCACCATTTTGTAACACTGTGTATTTGGTAACCAGAAAGGGAATCCAGCCGCCAACTCAATATTTTAGTTCACGAACCGAGGAATTTTAAATAACAAAGTACCATTGAATTTAAACGGATCTAAGTCATTGAAAGTTACACGAATTACGGCACATCAATTCGCAACACGTGTCTCACGTACCCGTATCAGTCTATGAAATGCGGATACTAGCTGCTTTTATGTACGGTTTCGTTGCTCTCTTAAAAAAATAACGATGATGTTTCACGATTCATAAATTTGGATATTGCCGTCTCGAACTATCAGCTGTAAAATCTCAACATATTCTCTCGCTTGTAACATCCAGATTTATTGCAATCCTCACGTTGGTTCATCACTGAACAGCATCCTAAAGAAACTCAATATACAAGGGTTGGATAAAAAGTTATGGCAACACTGCTGTCACATGACGATGGTGCGTTCGAGAGCTGCCAGCTGTGTGGACATGAACAAGTACTGTTAGATGAGTTAGTGCAAGTGGCGACAGTACTCTGTCAATCTACTGCAGTGTGTAGAATGTTGACTTTCTAGGGATAGTGCGAGTGCTCTAAGACCATGTTTACAAAACTAGAGCAACGTTCCTGCATCAAAATTGATGTGGCACGAGGTCGTAGTGCACAAGAATATTTTCAGGAACTGCTTGAAGCACCACCACCTTCGTCCAGCGCTCAGGAGACAACGACGACACTTGGTGGTACAGAACCCCATCATTCTTCATGACAATGCAAGAAGTCATACCGCTGCTGCTGTCAGGGCCTCTTGCGCCGCTGACAATGGAAGATTCTGTAACATCCACTGTAGTCACCCGATATGAATCCATGCTATTACGATCTCTTCGCCAAAGTGAAAGAACCACTGCGAGGGACCCGGTGCAATACCAGAGATGAACTTATCTGTGTTATAGAGCAGTCAGTACGGAACATCAACAAAGATGGACGCGCTGATGGTGTACGACGCCTTCCAAACATTTGCAAAAGGTGATAAATAAGGGGGGGGTGACTATATTGAAGGTACGTAAATGTTCTACCCCTGTCAATAAAGCCATGTCAGAATTATCGAACTGTTGCCATTACTTTTTATCCAACCATTTGTATTCCAAACATCAACATAATAAGAAAATAGCGACCAGAATTGTAATTCCTTTTAGATAGAGTTGTGAACGTTGCTTATGTACACACTAGCTACGTCTACTAGTTTATTAATGTTGTCTTGTTTGTGAAGAGGATATGGGAAGGTCAAGAATCACCAGTGAATACGTTAAGAGCACTACACTTCGTTCCGTAATGTTTGACAGGAGAAGTAAACATTGTCGGCAGAGGAGGAGAGAAGTATAATTGCTATTCTGTGGTAGAACGCTTCAGACCGCCCAACTTCAAGTCAAGCGTGGAATGAGACCTCTGCCATTGGCTGAATAGTAATTATACTTCTCTCCTCCTCTGCCGGCAATGTTTAAATCTCCTGTCAGACATTATGGAACGGAGTATAGTAATATCAATTTTTAGAAATGAAATCTTCAGTTCTGCGACAATTATCGGGAATTAACATATTGAATTCTGGAAACAAAATCTGTGCTAATGTGTTGGGTTGATGCTAAAGTTCGTAGAGTTTTTTCGCTGTGACAGAAGTTTTTATTTGAGATGAATAGAAGACAGAAATTAAACATTAATATTATTCTCGAACATTATCTATGACTCTGCGAACGCTGCAGTAGTTATTCGATTCCTATTCTGAAGAAATCCGCTGGTTTGGAGTTAAAGAAGTCGTCAAACCAAGTTTGTTTTCATATAGGTGGCCTACATTTTATGCGACAATCCGATTCTCGTGACATTTTTTTATGTTACTAAGATAAATATCATCTTCGAATATTAGGTTAAATACAGTCTGTAGAAATTGAAACCGAAACTGAATGATTGCCTAATCATCAACGGCATATGATGATCATAATGATTATGAATAGTGATAATGAAGATATGTAAACGCATACTTGTATCGGAGCTGCATATCTTAATAAAACTTAGTACCGGTAATTACATATTTCATGTTTAATTAATATGATTGATGTATGGTTGTTCGTGCATATATGTGCATATTTTAGACTTTTGTGTATATTTCGACGTTAAGATCATATTTCATGCACAGTTTTATTAATTTGTTTTAGCGAAAACTGTTTTCTAGTTTTATGGACTTTGGTAAAATATGTAGTTCCTTAAAGGTCAAGTTAGCGTTGCTTCAGGGAGATGATAGTGATGGGATGTTAATCGAATCGTGTTACCAGGTTATTATTGTCGCCTCAGTTCATATGATATATAACCCGATCAGAATGTTATTATTATCCTTGGCAGAAATCGGAACACATCTGTGTATTACTCGTTGCCGGCGGTCGGTAGGTGAACTAAAGCATAAACGTTGCGTAGGAGATGGATCATATCGCATGACGCAGCGCCAATGACTCTCTCCAAATCGGCATTCATTCCTGCAACGAGTAGTACATATTCGTCCGTCCCTCCAACAACTCGCGGCTTCCTACCGTTGAAAGATGACGTAGTGTATACAAACAGCAGCGCCATCAAGGCAGGAGTAATAACATTCTGGTCGGGTTATAGAAAGGATTTTCTCTAGCGCAAGTTTATTTTTACGGACAGGAGAAACAAGCTGGATCCTGAAAACACGGAAAAGATTATTGTCTCACAAAGTTCCATACTGTCGTGACACAAATTGAATTGTCTGTATGACATAAGTTTTAATTAATTGAGCAGAAACAAATGAGGCAATAACTAAGAAATTTGATTCACTTTCTTTTTCTTTAACCCCAATAACTTGAATACCTATCTCTCATTATTTGCTTGGTGTTTTATTTTTTGTGGAATCCTATAATATGATAAGTTTCCCGGTTCTTCAGCATATACTGTACTCCAACCAGGAGAAAGTCTCAGGGAATGAGACGCAGCGGGGTGATGCTATGAATGAATGTTGATGTCATAAGATCACACACCTGGGTACACGCATCTCCATTGGCTAACTTTCAAAGCACAAACGATAACACTGATACATGATTACAGTACCCTAGTTACAAAATTAGATCACGGTTAATCTCCTGGTCTTTTAATCCCTCCATACAGGAAATAACATATGCAGGAGAGCGCATGTTTTTGACGTTATAATGGTAATATTGTCTATCTACTTCACTCCAATAGATGACACAATAGTAAGCACATTAATTTCACGATTAATCTCCTGGTTGGAGAACAGTGCAGGGTCCGGCAATTAACGTTTCTCATTTTCAAAATACAATAACTGATTTATTGTTTAAAGAAATTACAAACCACGGACACTATTAGGCACGTTATAGTCTTGCATTTACAGATTATTAGTTAATTTTTTTTTAATTGCACCCTTAAAATGTCCACCATTGTTGTAGTTATTACTCCCTGCAAAGTGTCTGGCATGACACCAGCAATTTCCTCACGAATTGTATTTATGAGGCTATTGATATCAGGGAGTCTACGAGCGTAGAGCTTAGTCTTCAGGTATTCCCACAAAAAGATGTTTGATGCAGTGAAGTCTGGGAATACGGAGGGCCACTGACTGTCATCGAACCTGGAGAGAAGTCACACATTCAATATTTGCAGTTGTCCGCACTGTTTTCGCACGAACACGAGGTTTGTTTTGAACAGATCCGATTTCACGCCACTGGCTCACCCACAGACTGAATACTTTTCGTAACGGTGCAATTCCATATTGACGATTATCGCCAAATATCCGCCGAAGCTCTCGTTGTACATCCACAATTGACTTGCTTGATCAATAATGTTGTACGCAGAAAATGCTATGCTGTAAAAGTCATATAAATCCAAGTCCATGCTAGACCCAATCATAATGACCAGGCTTCGAGATTTCGGACCCTATAGAGTAGTTCAATGGGAAATCCGCATAACGGCGTACTGAGTATAGTGGTGAAACGTACAGTGGTTGAGGTACTGTAGAATTAATGCCAACAAATACGCAAAGGAAAACGCTCCGGATTTGAAAGTTCTGACGAGTAATTACTTTGTTTTCATATAAACCTAATTTCAAACTGTGTCTGAAACTATTACACGGTTAGAAAAGTCAGAGCAAGAGATGCCGGAAGCCCTCAAATTAGTTGAGGAAATGACACAGAGAGTTAATGAGACACTAAGTGCACCGGTTACTGAACGTATAAAACAGAAGTGGAAATCAATTTTATGTAAAAATAACGGATATGGAACATTGTGTAATATAAACAGCAAATTAGCGGACATAGAATCACCCGAGAATAAAGGACTGTCTCTTAGAGACTGCAATGATGTTAGGTTCTTTAGTTTTGCTCCTATCACGTCATGCGATGTAGAGCGCAGCTTTTCACAATACAAACTGTGTTTGGCAGATAACCGAAAAAGATTTATGTTTGAGACAATGAAAATGTATCTTGTAGTACATTGCAATTCGGTACTGCAACTGCACTTCCTAAAGACGACCAATAGGATAAATGAAGAAATTAAAATTGCTACAAATTTATTTCCACCATTAACACTGTCTATAATTAAACACAAATGCTTATAAAAGACAGGAGAATAAATGCTTTTCACATTCTTTTGACATTGTCATTGTGTAATGTATATTTGTGCGAGATCGTGCGTATTTGCTTGTTTTCCGCACAGAACCAATACGCGGTAAGTGTGAAATACCACATTCAGTATTCCCAACGTAACACACATAACAATTTCCCTCTTCTTACCGCTTAAGCGCGACATTCATTTTACTGCTTTAGGCTTTTAACATATTATTTTTAGAGACGTTTAACATAGTAATAATTATAAATTGGAAACTTACCACTACAATTTCACCTAAATTGCAATGTTAATTATTGTTTTTAAATATTTGCAAAAATTAAGTAAAGTCTACTACTCCACGAAACTTATTGCATTCCTGATACAAGTAACATTAAGGAAGCCGTGAAAAAATCAACGAGATTCCAGATTCCGATGTTATTACTGCAATATGTTATATAAATAATATTGTTAAAATATTAAAATGAAAAATAAATCATTACATAACCTTACCGTTTGTTTTAAGTTCGCATTTACAGACTGGGGGGGAAAAAAGACAGACGTATATCACGGCCTGCTGGAGTATAGATATTTTTGTTTTCTAAAGTTGCCGTCATTAAACAGAAACCAAGATGGAGATTTCATTGCAACTAATTAGAAATTCGTCTTTCAGGTACGTAATAAACGATCTTCGCACAAAATAATGTACGATAAACGAGCGGTATGTTTGTTTTCATGTTCTCGGAAATTAAAAAAGCTCAACTACGTTTCGCTTTTTCAAACTTTTCCTCGAACATGACAACGTCAACATACCGCTCTTGTAACGTATATTACTATTAATTTCAGAATGTACATATGTGTGTTTCCCCATACTACCGTACTCTAAACAGCAACGTTGTTACCTCAACACATCTCCACCTTTCACTACCTGCACCGAGTCAACAACCTATAGTACATGCACAGTAAACTTATTTTGTGCGAGATCGTGCGTATTTGCTTGGTTTGCGCACAAAACCAAACCGCGGAAAGTCTAAAATTCCACATTCAGTATTCCCAACCGAACACACATAACAATTTCCCTCTTCTTACCGCTTAAATGACATATTGATTTTACTGCTTTAGGATTTTAACATATTATTTTTAGAGACGTTCAATATAGTAATAATTATAAATTGGAAACTTACCACTGCATTTTCACCTAAATTGCACTGTTAATTATTGTTTTTAAATATTTGCAAAAATTAAGTAAACTCTACAACTCCACTAAATTTACTGCATTCGTGATGCATGTAACATTAAGGAAGCCGTGAAGAAATCAACAAGATCCCAGACTCATCATAGACTGGGGGAAAAAAAAAGACAGACGTATATCACGGCCTGCTGGAGTATAGTAAACACAGAAAACATTTTAAAGCAACAATGTTGAAGATAGATATTTTTGTTTTGCAAATTTGCCGTCATTGAACAGAAACCAAGATGGATATTTCATTGCAACTAATTAGAAATTCCTATTTCAGGTATGTAATAAACGATCTTCGCACAAAATAATGTACGATACACGAGCGGTATGTTTTCTTTCAATTCTCGGAAATTAAAAAAGCTCAACTACGTTTCGCTTTTTCAAACTATTTCTCGAACATGAAAACTTCAGCATACCGCTCTTGTAACGCATATTACTAGTATCGGGTCCAAAGTCTCGAAGCCTGATAAACAATGACCAAAGCCTCACCCCTTAAATGTTGCATGCATAATAATTTCCAAAGTAAAATAGTAAACGTTAATTGCCTGACTCTGTATAAGTGCATATTTCCACATCTTAAGTGCGTATTTTAGGGTTTTCTTAGAGCATATAGTTCTCAACACTAGTTGTGAAGAATCTTCACAGTTGAAGGCATAGTTAAAATAGGTTACTACTGCTACTACTTTTAATTGCGAAGTAAGAAAGCGGAACTGAATGCATAGCAGGTTCATACAGTAGAGTGACCAAGAGCCGATTGATTGTCTTCTAATGAAACCCTGCCATAAACTGAAAGCCTTGAACCACGCCTCACAATGGCGGCGTGGGCCTGCCCTCTACAGAGATCAAAGCATCGCGACTTGTAATGAAACAATTGTGCATCGACCGACTGCTCAGTCTCCGTTCAAATTAGAACTCGTCTACATCGGGAACAAAAGAAACCTGTAGGTGTTCTTTTCTAGATTTAAGCGGAATTCTACGGTAGTTAAGTAGGGCGAAAAAAACGGTGATGCTGTTAAAAGAGTCGCCTCGACATGTAAACCCTGAATGCTTTAAATAGCTGAAATTGCCACTTAGCGATGCTAAAGGCCGAATATACAGCTATTTTATCTTTGAAAGTACTTTTATCTGTTAGCATTTTGAACTGCGATTTTGAAGTAAGAAAAATGGGATAATTTTCATTTTAAAAAGACGATACATACGGTCACGTTTTACACATTTTCGAAGCAGTTTATGTTTTGTCATAATATTACAAACGATATGAACAAATTACAAACTGTACATAATCAGTTACTTCGTTCCATTCCTGATGGAGTAAAGACTAAACCTCTGATGCAATGCTACTTCATACACAATAGTACATTTCACTTATTGATTGAAGAGAATGCTCTAATTCTCTATGAGAAATAATTATTATTTATTATTGTATCTCCAATGGGGGGTAGCCCTATTTTACATGTGTATGCTAGGGCTTATAGTTTTACACAAAAAATAGGCCTAAGCATAAAACAAATTGAAAGGAAAAATAAATTAGCTTACACAATGGAAATAAAACATAAACAATCCGTAATTTAAACATTGCGATTGCAAATCAAACATCAGGCATCAATTGAGACATACAGAAAACAGTTACAACACATAAACATAACATTTCTTATAGCCGTACTCTATATAACATAATTAAGCAACTTTCCCTAACATACATCATAAATTAATACACAATAGTCACACAAACACATTCAAGCATCCCATAACTATGACTCACATACACAAAAAAATCAAGCGTTCTCTACAACACATACACTTCAACATGATAACTATACTTTTAAAAGTTACAAATTTGGCTCCACAAGGAATAAATAGGACACTGTTACTAAATACTGTTATTTTCTACAAGGTCTTAAATACACCTGTAATAAATCTGTGAAACTCCTTCAAGCAACATTGCTTCAGAAGAACTTTTGTTATTGGTGGTGAGAAAGTCGTATCGCACATGCTAAGATGGGTTTCTAGCCGGTATCTCTTGCGTTCTTGTAGTGGGCACACCAAAAACAGGTGGTCGACTGTTTGTGTGGGGTGTTCACAGGGACATGAAGAGCCGTTTGGGTTGTCAATTTTGAAACGTTCAAAATATGAATTAAATTTTCCGTGTCCAGTCATGAATTGCGTGGATATGTAAGATGGTTCACAATTCTTTACGGTTAATCTATCTGTGAGAAATAATTACAATACCAAATAATGAGTATTAAAGTAAAAAAAAACTTAAACACCGAAAAAGAGTATGTCCAAAGAATCCTTGAACTAAAACAGGTAAGTGCCATTAATACAACCCCTTAACACACAAGCAGAGTGGAGGGGTAAGGTACCATCACTTGTTTATTTAAGTAAACACGATAAGATCAGTTGTAGACTGACTTTTTTTACATGTGCAATCTGAGAGCTGATTTCATAAAAGATGCATGATTATCACAGATGACAGAATTCATTATCGCATTTATTTGGAAAACGTATATATTTCTGCAACCCTTCTGTTTCAGGGTACTAACATTCTTGAATTAGTGGATCAAAATTGGGTAACAGATCTGGAGTTTCTTACCGATATGTCATATATACAACTTAATAATAACGAGAACGTTAATACATACAGGATGAGACAGGAGGAAAGGTACATGGTTTGAGGGTAATAATATTGGTGATTCTGAACAAAAAAGTTTATATGAACATTTGTCCTGTTCTTAACAGTTTCGGAGAAAACTAATGGAAACAATGAGGAACATGAAAAGTGCAAGTGATAGTAAAATAAAACATTGTTACCTTATGTTCTGTTCATTGTGCACTTTTCTTCATAGAACATTTTCAAAAAGTCCACCGCCAACTTCAGTGCACTTTGCAGCTCTTGTAGACAGCTGCTGTGTTGCTGATCTGAACTGATTCGAACATTCCTTTACTTGAGCAAAAGCATGTAAAATGTGAACGACATCTTTCCACTTTGCGCTTGTAGACTTCGCTCTTAAGCCAACTCCACGCACAGTAATCCAATGTAGTAATGTCGGGTGATCTCGGTGACCAAGAAATGATTCCACCGCTACTAATCCAACGCCCAGGATACGTTTAATTTATGCAACTACAACCTAATGTCGCTTTGGTTTTGTCCGCATATGAGTGCTGATGAAGGACATGAGACTGACGCCCGTGATTTTCAAACAGCTGTATGTCAGATTATGTTAAGAACAGGACATTTGTTCATAGAATTTTTTTCTTCAGAATCACTAATATTATTACCTCTCATACCATGTACCTTTTCTTCTGACTCATCTTACATAAACACTTTCGTGCGTCTAACAGATATGGAAAACAAGTTTATCAGAAACAAGTTTCTATCATTTTCCTTGTGTGCAGTCACTTTTGCGGCCTCTTGAATTTACTGAATATAAATTTTAATAACATGCTGTATTACGTAATGAATGTACTTCATAATTGCACACTATGGAAGGTTCTCTAGATAATTACATTACACACTGTGTACTCTACTTCTAAGTAATTACATATACTCTGTTACAACCTCAACATCCTTTACTGGTTTATATACGTAAGCATCTTATTACATTTTATAATATGGACTCGGTTATTACCTCCAAATTCTACTGATATTATATATGTAACCTACATTTTTAATAACCATACATGTTACATTTTATCAACACTTTATTATTGTTCTATTAATCTTTGTCTAAATGCATATTTAAGGGTAGAATGTTAAATGAACCAGATTTGTAGTGTTTATTGTGTGTTACCCACTATTACGAGACTTGATGATGTCATTTCATGGCAAAAATCTTCGTCTCTTGTAAGTTCTACAATACAGGGTGGAAGGTAAGGTAGTACATTAATTGTAGGATGTGACTCCTTGAAATATAACGAACAAAAAAGTATAATACCACTTTGCTCGTTTTTGCTTATTTTTGAGGAAATAATACTTTTATGCCGACATTTCGATCGCGAATTTTACGAATACTGTTTAAAATACGATGTACGTCCAACTGCACACTAATGCAATGTGAACATCACAACAGCTGATCAGTTGCGAGTACTAGGCGAACTATCTGCCGTCCGGACAGCGATGCCAGATTGTGTACGTGGCCCGAAAATCAATGTTTCCAATGTTTCTTCAATCGATTAATTCGAAATCTGTGAATTTTCTAAATAAAATACTGCTGCAACGTGAACATAACAAACGTTCTCTTCGTTGTTATACAAGAAATTAAACCTTATTTTAAACAGTATTCGCAAAATTCGTGATCGAAATGTCGGCATAAAAGTATTATTTCTTCAAAGACCTCCCAAAAACGAGCAAAATGATATTAGACCTTTTTGTTCGTTATATTTTAAGGAATCACATCCTACAGTAATGTAATATCTAACCTTCCACCCTGTATATTCCATTTTTATATCATAATTTAATGGCTTGATGGTTTATAACATAAGTAATTTGACGAAATAAACAAATTTAGATATATTATTTTTGCAATATATACTTATCGGACTAACTATGTCTTTGAAACTTTACTTTGAAGATAAAGATTATTTTCTTGTCACAACGCAGTCCAACTAAAGTTTTGATCCAAAATTGACATTGCATATGATATATATATATATATATATAAACTGCCCCCCATTGAGGGTAGCTCTTACGGACTCAGTATATCCTCAAAAAAATTATTATACATATGTAAACATAGATACTAAATTTTAAAGAAGGTAAACAAAAAAAAAGGGCGTGAAAAAGTACAATTGCTATTAATGTGGCACCATGTGATTAATTAGGATTTGGCAGGATTTTTTAACACAATTATCACAATGTCAGAGCAAACTGCCGTCGAAATTCTTCGAAAAAAGCTGGTATAGTCCCTCGAGCACTATGAGCAAGCCGAATACCTCAAGGTGAATTAAGGCATATTTCAGCTTGAAATAGTTGACTGTAGGCTCGTAGATCGACTTCTTCTCATGGTGGACCTCGGCTGACTGATGACATTCTATTTCAAAACATATCGTGGGGTCCACAATGATGCCCTGTTTAGTGTCAGCATTGTACGCTAAAATGTCTACTCGTCTCGTTGACCCATTTTCAGCTAGACAGGAGATTTCTTCTTCTACTATCCAGCCCTTATTTCTTAATGCGGCAGTAATTTTGGATCTTACAAGATGATGTCTAGAGTTCCTCAAGAGCAATCCCTGTTCACAGAATCCCAAGACGTGTGCTAAAGTTTCAAGTTAGTTGGTATATTAGCATTTGGTGCCTAAAATCCGTTTCCTTATTATTATACACTCAGGGACAAAAAAAAACCGGACACTTCTATATTTGCTTGTATTTTGTTGCCAATTATTTCAAAATGAAACAAAACCCATTTAAACAAAATAATGTTTCATTTAGCACCTTATACGACAATATTTGAAAAAAAAAATCTCTGATGAGAAAATTTACAAAAAATTACAAAGGGCGTATAACTATGGCATCGTTTGGTCTAACTGTTTTTTCATTTTATGGTGCCTTAAACATTAAAAACTCTTTTTAGTAACGGGTATTACTCCCTCTGGCTTGAATAACTGCATCCATACGTCTTGGCATACTCTCAATTTGGTTAGCAATGTCTTCTTGTGGAATAAGTTCCCATTCTTCGCCAAGTGCTCGCCTCAACTCTTGTAATGATTCTGGTCTCGGTCGTCTATTCTTAACACGCCGTCCCAGCATGTCCCACACGTGATCAATTGGGTTCATGTCTGGACTCCTTGCTGGCCATGGAAGAACATGGATTCCCACTTCTTGGAGATAATCTCCGACCGCATGGGCAATATGCGGCCGTGCATTATCATGCATTAAAACAAAATTATCGCCTACAAATTGGCCAAATGGCACAATATGATCAGCCAAACATTCATTTATATACCTATCAGCTGTTAGTCTTCCATTTTCAACAAAAACCAACTCTGTACGAGCATCCGTACACACTCCTGCCCAAACCATCACTCCACCACCTCCATACGGCAAATTTTCGGAAATGTAACACTGTGAAAATCGTTCTCCCCTCCTTCTCCAAACTCTTTCACGTCCATCAGGTGGGCACAAATTGAAACGGGACTCATCGGTGAATAGAACACAGCTCCACTGTCCATTTCTCCATTTGCAAAACGTAGTCGTTCAACTCGATGTATCCTGAGAAGTCTGGGACCAGTTGCAGGTCTACTTGATATCAGTCCACTTGCTTTCAACCTCCTTCTAACTGTTTTGGCCGAAATTGGGCGTCCATGCATGTTAACAAATTGCTGGGCTACACTAGTAGCTGGCAGGTTGCGCTCCCTAAGAACTCTCGACACCATATACCTGTCTTCATTTGGATTTGTAGCTCTTGGACGACACGAAACTGGTCTTCTGGTATATTCTAGGGTCTCTCTATACCGTTTTATGGCATCATGGGTTGTGCTTCTAGCCATATTCATAACATTTGCAATGTAACGTACACTGCGTCCATCATCGTAAAGGGCTACAGCTCGAGCCACATCTTTAGGTCGCATCTTGTTTTAAGACAAATGTTACAACCCCACTTAAACTCAGAAAATGTAAAAATAAAGAAATAACGAATGATAACGATAATGAAGCACAAAATGGTTGAGACAAAATTGTTATAGCTGAGACTCCGAAAGCAAAATTGGAATATTTGGTTGTAATGGCTTGTTGATAAAACAAAAAACAATCAACAATGTATACACGTCTCCATAACAACAGATGGCTACCATAATATTGTATGAGAAGATAATGTTTTGCAAAAGACCAGCAAATATTAAAGTGTCCGGTTTTTTTTGTCCCTGAGTGTATTATGATAACAGATAATAAACTTGACGTGTGTAAAGTAGATTCATTTTCCATAAATTGAACATTCCAATTATTTAAAATCCCAAAAATCGAGTTCCACCACGGACATGACTTTCGGTAATGAGCGCTTGCAGATTTGGAGGCATTAATTCACTCTTTCACTCCAGTCTCTCATGTACGACTCTGTCGTCAAGTTTCGTAATTAAACAGCCGCGAATCAAAACTTTTCTTGATTGTAATGTAATTCGTCACTCTCTACGAGATCCCATTCTTCCCCAGCTTTCTCTGTTCCTACACCTTTGCTCTGTGGAGATTTATTTTTCCCCTTCTCACATTCCCCGTTCTGCGCTTTTACGAACATGTTGTTTTAGTCTTTTCCATGCCTCCTCCTTCCTTCCCTCATTTCCGTAATCTGGAACCTTCAAAGACACGAGGCGACTGAAAAGTTCGTTTTCAATATGATCCGTGAAACATAAGAGTGACTTAAACGCAGTTCCAACTCCTTATTGAGTTTTGTTTTACAATCTAAGTTGTTCAAAGTGACTGAACTTCGAGATACGTCTTCCTGAGTGTTCAAATTTTCAAGCAATTTATTCTCATGTAAATTGGCTACATCTGTGACTGAAGTCTTATTTTCCAAAAAAAGAAATTGTATTTTATTCTGAGTTATGTACAAACGCTGTCTAATGAAGTCACTATGAAATATGATTTTTAATCTTCAGATTTCAGCTTTCAATTCTTCATATAAGCATGATTCTTCTAGATAGAGTTTAGCCTATACAGAATGATTCATGAGGATTTCCTCTCCTTTAAAGAGCTTATTTCCGAAGACACTGAGTCAAAAACGTCATATAAACATTTCTTCTAATCTCGATATTTTCAGAGTTACACTAATTTTAATTTCTTAATATAATAATAATAATAATAATAATAATAATAATAATAATAATAATAATAATAATAATAATAAGTGCGGCAGAAACAAGTTAAGTGAATGTGCAGATTGTGTACCAAATAAACAATACCAAGCATATAGATTGCATATAAATCACTAGTACGTCCAGTAATGGAATATGGTGCTGCATGTTGGGATCCTTACAGAATAGAACATATTAAGACACTGGAAAAGATTCAAAAACGGGCTCTCAAGTGTTGTCGGAAAAATTCACCATTAAAATGGGACACACTCACGGACAGGAGAACACGAATTCGATTATGCGCACTGTTCAAAACATACAGAGGTGAGCCTGCCTGGAGAGAAATAAAAAATAGGTTGCAGCCGCCAAATTACTCTTCAAGGAACGACCACTCTTATAAATTGAGGGAAAGAAGACAGAGGACGGACACTGGAAAGTTTTCTTTTCTCAGTCGTACTATCTGGGACTGGAATGCTTTACCTGCAGACTTACTAAAGGCTTTACCAACAACCAAAAATGTATTTAAAAATAGGCTTAAGGACTTTACTAATAGACAATAATTATACACAGTATTTAAAGGATGTAATTGATATTTTGTTATTGAAGTGTTCTATCAGTGAAGAATTATGTTGTGTCAGTGAAGTGTGTTGTGTCAGTGAAGTGTGTTGAGTAGGTGGAACGTGTTCCTGTCAGTGAAGCTTTAAAGTTTATAGTGGCAATGCAAAATATTTGAACAGTGAAATGTTTTTGAAGTGTTAGTGAAATCAGGATAGAATCAGTGAAATGTGTCGTAGTTCCAGTGCAGTGAGTGAGTTGACAACGAAATGTGTGTAGTGTTGAAAGGTACTTGTGCAGATTTGAACATATCATACTCGTGGGTTTTAGTTCGAAAATAGGTTTAAGGTACAAATTAGATTTACTTTAAATGTTATTTTTAACTGATCGTGCTTCATTTAATGTAGGATGTTCCCTGTTATTATTATCATTATTATTATTATTATTATTAATTATTGTTAGTATTAATTATTAGTATTATTATTAATTGCATTTTTATTAATTGTGTTTATTATTGTCTTTATTGAATGTAATTAGTTACCACTGCCACCGGGTATATACCCATTGCAGTGTGAATAAATACATACATACATGCAAACATCTCTTACGCGGAGTAGCTCACCGCGTGAAACAAATAGAGCTCTCCCTTTATAGGAGGAGGCCTTTGTCCTCAACGGGTCATTTTTAGACTAATCATTTCAAGGTCATTAGAAAAATATTTGGGATTAAGAGGAATGAAGTTACAGGAGAATGGAGAAAGTTACACAACACAGAACTGCACGCATTGTATTCTTCAGCTGACATAATTAGAAACATTAAATCCAGACGTTTGAGATGGGCATGGCTTGTAGCACGTATGGGCGAATCCAGAAATGTATATAGAGTATTAGTTAGGAAGGCATAGGGAAAAAAGACCTTTGGGGAGGCCGAGACGTAGATGGGAGGATAATATTAAAATGGATTTGAGAGAGGTGGGACATAGTGATAGAGGCTGGATTAATCTTGCGTGGCGAGCTTATGTGAGGGCGGCAATGAACTTTCGGGTTCCTTAAAAGCCATTTGTAAGTAAGTAAGTAATCATTTCATTTCAGTATACTATAAGACCTCTGATTTCACCTTAAATTTAAAAATAAGCCTCGGACCCAAATGTTGACAAGAGTATTTTCGACTAAGTTTTGGATAAGGAGAACTATCGCTATGATGTTCCCTTGTTCAAAGGACCAGAAAAATTAAGGAATATTAATATTTAAGTCTTCACAACTAAACGAGTCTCTCACAAAGTATCGGATATATTTTTGAGAGTTAAGCAATTTATTTTTTGCCTAACAACTCTTTACTAAATTCAAGAACAGAAAAGTTTTTAGTCAACAGCCGGAGTTTTAAAAGCCAGTCAATTGGTTCATTGTTGGATATGAAAAGAAGTCTTGTATGTGACCACGAAATAGATAGACGCCCCACATATTCGTCGACTTCACTAGTTGTGAAGTGCTGACGTGCTGAAGTGTGGAGGCCAGGAAATTATCAAAGTGACGAGGCAGCGTGAAGGCTTCCTGAAACGTGACACCTTTCAAGTAAGCCACGCGAGCCAACTCAACAGCTTCAGCCGGGAGGTTCATTGATCGTATATCATGTTTAATATTTTTATCTACTTATAAAGTGTTTTCCTTGGTCATAATTTAATTGGTACAAACTTTAACAATACGTGAGTAGGAAATGAGAGAAACAAAAAAGAAAAGGAAACTGAAGGAAGAAAAGGAAGAGGAAAAGAAAGAACGTAAGAGATAAAGTGATGGAAGAAAGAAGGGAAGAAATAAAGAAAGAGTGAAACAAAAGAATAAATACGAAAGTATAAATGAAAATAGAGAAATAAAATTGCAGGAAGATAGAATAATATAATTAATTAATTAATATTTGAGGGGTTGTGGGCAAGCCACGGCATGGCGCGTCCTCAGGTTGCGGATAGAGGAGACGGCCTCCAGATATGGAGGGTAGCTGCGAATATATTGAATAAGCAGTCGTGGACAGCCGATAAGGGATGGTCCTCCAGCTTGGGGGTTGGGCGAAGGGCTAACAACCCATCACCGTAAAAAACAACTTGTTACGAATCCCTACAAAAAAGTCTGCTGTCCAAAAATCTGAAAGTTAGAATTTATAAAACAGTTATATTACCGGTTCTTCTGTATGGTTGTGAAACTTGGACTCTCACTCTGAGAGAGGAACATAGGTTAAGGGTGTTTGAGAATAAGGTGTTTAGGAAAATATTTGGGGCTAAGCGGGATGAAGTTACAGGAGAATGGAGAAAGTTACACAACGCAGAACTGCACGCATTGTATTCTTCACCTGACATAATTAGGAACATTAAATCCAGACGTTTGAGATGGGCAGGGCATGTAGCACGTATGGGCGAATACAGAAATGCATATAGAGTGTTAGTTGGGATACCGGAGGGAAAAAGACCTTTAGGGAGGGCGAGACGTAAATGGGAGGATAATATTAAAATGGATTTGAGGGAGGTGGGATATGATGATAGAGACTGGATTAATCTTGCACAGGATAGGGACCGATGGCGGGCTTATGTGAGGGGCCATTTGTAAGTAAGTAAGTAAGGGGATGTGGGCAAGAACATGGTAACCCACATGAAGACGAATTTTGAACTAACATGGCGATAATATGTCAGGGGACATGCTCTATCTAGTGACGAAGTAGTTTGCGTCTATCCCCAAGAGATGGCTTGTTATACTTGTTTCGATAACTCAAATTTCTATTCTTTGGAATACATAACACAGTTACTTTTCCTCATTTTTCTCAAAACCAATAAATTGTGGGTTTCCATGTTCTTGCCCACAACCCCTCATTTATTAACTGCAAATGGACTTCCAGCCGGTAATAGTAACAGTAAAAATAACGATAGTATGTAAATACAAAACATATTGACAGAAAAATTATATGTGCAGCGTAGGAATATAAATAAAACAAGTCAAGGACAACAAACAAGATAGAAAATAAAATATACACTCAGAAGTCTGTAAAATGTATGTTATACACTATCAGTCTTACTAATAAACCGTGTATAGTTTTTATACGAGACTTATGCAGAGTTGAGACAGAAAACGTTACTAATAAACCGTGAATAAGCTATGGACGTATAAACAGGCTGTAACTATACAATGGGAATTGCTTTGCAGTAGTTATATACATGAAACCCCTTGTTTAAGTGTTGTATATAGAGAAAAAATGGCCGCCCCTCTAACAGCTGTTCGTATCGACTGTCATTTTATGATGATGGATGCCTTGTAACCAAAGGAGAACAAACCAAAGATCATAGAATTATTAGAATAATATTGCTGTAGCTTGTACTCTCTGACCAAAATGTAGTGTGGTAATCGATTAGAGCCAGTTTTACTATCGATACTTAACATGCAACACTAGAGCGCTCTACCGGATGCAATAGAGAACCTCAGATATTCTATTACCTTTCGTAACGAAGTAATGACGAAACTATGACGTAGCTGTGTAATAGTTGTATTGTTATACACGACGTATGTAGTGATTATTAGTAAGGAATTTACACACGACGTATAAACGAGCTACTCATTGTATAAGTATAAGACAGTTAAACGTGTGTATATAGAGTTTTTATTAGTAAGACCGTATACATATACTCTTCACTGCTGATATTTTCAACATCGCCTGTATATTCATTAATCACTGCACATTAAGTGCATTAAATTATTCGGTCACTTAGGCTAACTGAACTGGCTCTGTAGCCCACAGCACTTTCACTACAAAACACTGCACACACACTATAACTCACTGCACTTATATTGCTTATTCACTATAACTCGCTCATTTTCACTAACAAGGGAAGTACCCCAGCTCGAACGGTTAAATCCGGGTGTAAATGCGTTTAAAATACAGAGCTGTGCTTGTTCTACCATCCATCAAGGTTATTTATCTGTAAAACTCCGCAGTCGTGTACAATCAATGATTGAAGAATAACGAATCTAATGACTAGAGAAGCACAAATCGCTGAAGAAACAACACCGTGTAACAGACAGTTATGACAAGCAGATCCACAAAATACATAAATGAGGTATTATGTGGCAAGAAGCTACACGGCATTTGCTTTAAACAATATACGAGTATAGGGTATTTCAAAAGTCAGTTCAAACATTAAACCGCTATAAATATTATAATATGAGATAGGGAAAAAACAAAAACATCACAGTGTTGGGCAAACAACGGGGTTTACAAAACATTGGGAAGATTTCCGCCGTTCTCTTGCTCAACGTACCGCATTCTGTCTGCTACACCATGCACAGCATTTTGCAGATAATGCCTTGGAATATTGGCAATTTCTTGAGAGATTGCATTTTTCAGTTGCAGTGGGGTTGTTGGATGTGTGAGGAAAACTCGTTCTTTAAGGTAACCCCACAACCAAAAGTCGGCCGGATTGAAATCTGGAGATCGCGGAGGTCACATTGTTGGAAAGTGCCTACTGATGACACGATCGTCAAACATCTGCGTAATGAATTGTTTTTCAGGGATAAAGATGTGGGGAGGAGCGCCATTTTGCATGAAGATTATGTTTTCCATATCGTGATTCCTCAGTCTGAGGATGACGAAGTTCTGTAACATGCTGTAGTAGCGCTCTCCGTTTACTCTAACAGTCTGTCTTATTCCATTATTGTCCACATCTTTAGAGTGACGGTTAGCGCGTCTGGACGGGAAACCTGATGGCCCGAGTTCGATTCCCGGTTAGAACAAGTTACCTGGTTGAGGTTTTTTCCGGGGTTTTCCTTCAACTCAATATGAGCAAATGCTGGGTAACTTTCGGTGCTGGACCCCGGACTCATTTCACCGGCATTATCACGTTCATCTCATTCAGACGCTAAATAACTTAAGATATTGATAAAGCGTCGTAAAATAACCTACTAAAATAATTAATGGTGGAGTTAACAAGCGCAATTAAGGTTCGTTTTCCGACCAAAGTCATCAGTAGGAACTTTTCAACCATGTGGACTCCGCGATCTCCAGATTTCAATCCGGCCGACTTTTGGTTGTGGGGTTACCTTAAAGAACGAGTTTTCCTCACACATCCAACAACCCTACTGCAACTGAAAAATGCAATCTCTCAAGAAATTGCCAATATTCCAAGACATTATCTGCAAAATGCTGTCCATGGTGTAGCAGACAGAATGCGGTACGTTGAGCAAGAGAACGGCGGAAATCTTCCCAATGTTTTGTGAACCCCGTTGTTTGCCCAACACTGTGATGTTTTTGTTTTTTCCCTATCTCATATTATAATATTTATAGCGGTTTAATGTTTGAACTGACTTTTGAAATACCCTATACTCGTATATTATTTAAAGCAAATGCCGTGTAGCTTCTTGCCACATAATACCTCATTTATGTATTTTGTGGATCTCCTTGTCATAACTGTCTGTTACACGGTGTTGTTTCTTCAGCGATTTGTGCTTCTCTAGTCATTAGATTCGTTATTCTTCAATCATTGATTGTACACGACTGCGGAGTTTAGAGATGAATAACCGTGATGGGTGGTAGAATAAGCACAGCTCTTTATTTTAAACGCATTTACACTCGGTTTTAGCCTTTCGAGCTGGGGTACTTCCCTTGTAAGAATTTTCAAGCACCCTTATAGCCTCCTTAAATGCAGTTCTCAAGGATCAGTGTTGGGTCCTATCTTATATTTAATAATGGTTAATGATTTGATGTGCAATGTCTCTGCTTATTCTGTGGTATTCGCTGATGACGCCACTTCCTTGACAAGTCATAGTGATATTAATGAATTGAAAACTCTTAGTAATTCCGTTTTTAATAAAGCCAAGAAATGGTTTAGTTCTAATAAATTTCTTTTAAATGAAAGTAAAACTGCATCTTTGTTGTTTAGTAGTACAGCCATGGAAAATAATAATTTTAAACTTCTTGGTATTACTGTGGACAGCAGACTTACTTGGGCAGATCATGCTGATTCTGTTTGTAAAAAATTGTCGAGAGTAATATTTCTTCTGCGAAATTTGAAAATGTATGTTCCGAAGAATTACATTAGAGCTGTCTATTTTTCTTATTTTCATAGTAGTCTTTCTTATGGACTACTTTTAAGGGGTAATAGTTCTCATACTAATAAGGTACTTATGTTACAAAAAAAGCTATTCGAATTATAACTAATTCATCAATGAAGGCACACTGCAGACTGTTATTTGTAAATGAAAAAATTATGACTGTGACATCACTGTATATTTATCAAGCCCTAAATTTCGTCAAAGAAAATTCACTTATGTTGACACATAGGAATGATGTTCATATATACAACACCAGAAACCGTGACCTTTTTGACATACCTAAGTGTAGGCTGACTAAAACAATGAATAATTATTTTATTATGTTGTTAAAAATAGCAAATAAATTTCCGAAATATCTTTTTAATCTGGAAAGGAAGTCTTTTAATAGACTTTTCTCTGGTTGGTTAATCAACAAACCATTTTATGAAATTAATGAGTTTTTTAATGCCAATGTTGTTGAGAGTTTTTGAATTAATTTTATTGTTTTGTTGTTTACTTTTTATTACAGACGTTGTCAATTGCACAATGTTGTGTGCTCTGACTGTACAATACTAAATATACTAACTATACTGAATATTGGTCATTTTAAAAGAATAGAATAAACTAATTAATAAATAACTTAAAATTATATAATATAACAAACAAAATTATATGAAAATAAATAAAATAAGCTATAATAAACAGAAGAATTAACAGGATTTTCAGATGACAGGACAGCCGAAAGAATATCTGAAGTTTTATTTGATCATTTAGAAGAATTTAACTGTAGGAAGAAATTAATTGTGCAAACGTACGGCGGAGCATCGGTAAATATCGGGCAGTACAATGGCTTAGGAGCCATATTCGCAACTAAAATGGGGAGGAGAATCGAACTTCACTACTAATAAATTGCCAGTTCCAGAATGGTGAGTCAAAGACTAACATAGGCCTACTTATATTGATTTTGCATGCTCTATTATTATTATTATTATTATTATTATTACTAATATATTATTATTAATATTAGTTTCTGTCTTGGTCATCAATCGTCAATCTCATATCCTACATACAAAAAATATCACGAGTCGCCACTGGGTGATTATTGTTATGATGATGATGATGATGATGATGATGATGATGATGATGATGTAAGTTGCATTGTATATTTCAACGTCAGGAACACGTTTTATAGAAAATGTTTCAGCTCTTCTCTAAGGCCATGACGTTAAGAATATGGTCCTATGATACATCGTTGCTTGAAATACGAGTAGACTGGAAAATAAAGCGGATTGCATCGTACTTGCTTGAAAGCTTCTTCTCTGAGGCTTCGCTACCGTCTCACAGGGAGCGAAGCTGTTTGATGCCAAGACATCGAGAAATGCGTAGCGTATAATATGATCTGATATCTTGCATGTTATAATATAGTAAAATAACATGGGGAATTCTGATATATTCCACAAAGTTCTCCAGTTCTCAAATGCATTTAATTAAAGCCACAACTCCCCATACCATTACACACGTTTTCACATAATGCTCTTAAACAAGATCATAAGATTGGTGAAACTAGTAGCTAAATAAGCGGAGTTTGGTTAAATTTCTGGCTATAGAAGTGGAAAATTTAGCTTTCATAAAGAGGTATCAGCTTCTCTTAACTGAAATTATGTCCTTCCTCTATGCTGATTAAGGAAAAGAAAATCTGGATATTTGTAATAACCAGACTGCGGACTAGGGCCACCGATTAGCGAGACTGAAGTTTGGAACGCACGGAGTATACATAACGTCATGACCAGGCTTCGAGACTTCGGACCCAATAGAGCAGTTCAATGGGAAATCCGCATAACGGCGTACTGAGTATAGTGGTAAAGCGTACAGTGGGTGGGGGTACTGTAGAATTAATGCCAACAAATACGCAAAGGAAAACGCTCTGGATTTGAAGGTTCTGACGAATAATTTGGTTTTCATACAAACTGTGTCTGAAAATATTACACGGTTAGAAAAGTCAGAGCAAGAGATGCCGGAAGCCCTCAAATTAACTTAGAAAATGATACATCAAGTACACCGGTTACTGAACGTGTAAAACAGAAGTGAAAATCAATTTTAAGTAAAAATAACGGATGTGGAACATTGTGTAACATAAACAGCAAATTAGTGGACATTGAGTCACCCGAGAATAAAGGACTATCTCTTAGAGACTGCAATGATGTTATGTTTCTTCGTTTTGCTCCTATCACGTCATGCGACGTAGAGCGAAGCTTGTCACAGTACAAACTGTGTTTGGCAGATAATCGAAAAAGATTTACGTTTGAGACACTGAAAATGTACCTTGTAGTACATTGCAATTCAGTACTGTTACTGCACTTCCTAAAGACGACCAATAGGATAAATGAAAAAATTAAAATTGCTACATGCTTATTTTCACCACTAACTGTGTATAATTAAACACAAATGCTTATAAACGATAGGAGAATAAATGCTTTTCACATTCTTTTGACATTGTCTTTGTGTAATGTATATTTACTTTCAGAATGTACATATGTGTGTGTTTCCCCGTACTACCGTAGTCTACTCTAAATAGCAACGTTGTTACCTCAACACATCTCTATCTACCTGCAGCGAGTCAACAACCTATAGTGCATGCACAGTAAACTTATTGTATCGGGTCCAAAGTCTCGAAGCCTGGTCATGACCCATGGGTTGGGATGGCACTGTGAGAAATTACATTAATGTCTTTCTAACTCTGCTTGGCGTGGGTTCTTGCAATCACCACACGTACTTGAAATCCTGTGTGTAAACAAGTATAGCCTATTTTATTTCTTTTCATTTATTTATTTCATTATTTATACATGCATATTTACGTTAGTGTTAATTTCGCTGTTTTATAATTCACACTACTGAGGAATATGTCGAAAACCAAGAGCACCGAAGCGTTTCACTTGAGAACAAAAAGAAATATTTTCTGATTAAAGGTAAATTGTAAATTATATTTTATTTAACGACGCTTGCATCTGCCGAGGTTATATCAGCGTCGCTGGTGTGCCAGAATTTTGTCCCGCAGGAGTTATTTTACATGCCACTACATCTAGTGACATTATTAAAGGTAGAAAAACACTAAATTTTGCAAATTGTTAAAAAGATATGACAGAACTCGATTAATTCAAAAGCAGTGTAATAGCAAAAAGTACATGGAAAATATTTAATTAGGTATATAATTATACAGAGATTTGTGTATAATGCTGGTACATGTCAACATCCCTTTCAATAATATTTCTAAGTATTTCTTGAAAAAACGTTTTCTTTTGATACATTGCGAATGTACCTTGTAATTCGGTGCAATAAATTGTAAAGAAATGTATGTTACGTAAGTTATGTATATATTTTCTTTCCTGCTCACTCACAAATTATTATTTCACATTGTTAAAACTTGTACAGTATAATGTAAATTGAAACATCTAATGTTAGGCAATTATTTTTTGTGCTAGAAATGCACTTTATATATTATATTTGTATACGTGAACATTTATTTTGTGAACTACTGTGACTGAATGTTTAGGCCTACATGTTGAAGCAAGGATTAACTATCACAACTGTAGCTTATAATCACAGTAGCAACTTCGGTCCAAGGCTCTACGATAAGATAAGAGTTAAATTAACAAGCATTCAATTTGCTAATGCTTTTTATTTTAAAAAATGAATTAAAATTATTGTCTAGGGAGAAAATATAAAATAGCTTCAATTACTGTAATATCTGTGTTTTTCTTTTTCTCTTTTTACTTTATTGTGTTAATTAATATTTTTTTTATAATTTTGTGGAATGCCCCCAAACCGAGTATGTACTCTTTCTGGGAGTGCTAGAGTGATTTATATGTATAACTTATCTTTGTTCTAGCAATAAATTATTATTATTATTATTATTATTATTATTATTATTATTATTTAAAGGTAAAATCCCGTAATATGATTTTATGCAAAATAAAGTTGGCTTCAATCGAACGTAAAAACCATGATCGGAAAAGATTCTCTTTTATGCAAAACCAATAAAAACGTGCAATTGTATGAAGTTTCGCGGCCTACTTATAAGCATTGTATAGACGATATAATGTGATAAGATAAAATAATCTTGTTTGTTAAAAAATCTCTAGTTTTTATTTTCCAAATAATGCCCTATTTCCTTTCAGCAACTGCTCGTCAGCTTTAATCCCCTCTAGGCCTCTGATACAATGTTACGCATACAGCATGTTACCCGTGGCATATTTGTGTCCGTATTAATGCAAGAGCGCGTTTACATGGAAGGAAATGTGCGTGTATATACAAATACGAGTATAAATATGAAATTGGTAGTGGTATAAAATCGATTTCTTTTAAATATTTAACAGAGTTGGTATCAGTCCAATGGATTTTACTTGATTTTACGAAAGAATGAAATATTTCATCCCTGCTGTGTATACATTTCCATTTAATGCCAGGGTGTGTTTTATTGGCCAGATTAAAGTTGTTCGAAGCCTATATGTAAAGCTATTGAATAATGTCAAGTTTTAAAAATACGAAACATAAAATCTTTCTTACTCACTCACCCAATATTTTTTATACAGGGACATCATTTTATTTTTACTAACATTTTTAATATTAACCTGTCTATACCTTTAGAGAACCGGAAACAACGCTTGCTCCCCCCTCCAAGACTGGAGTTCGATGATACTGGCGTAAAACACAAATCACTCTACTAGGTATAGGAAGGAAGAAAAGTAGTTCATCCATTTACGTAAACTAGAAAAATATCGCGATTTTGAGTTTGATAATTTTCATTAGGTTTTTCTTTAATCAAAGTATAGTACTGTATTAAGAATAAGTGTTTTTACTCACGAAGTGAGTTATCCATGCGAACGTATTCATTATGCAGTGTATATTATACTGTCTACAGCACATTAGCGTACAATATAGAGAAAGAAGTTGAATTGAAAAATAATCATAATATGAATATTTAAACACAATTTTGAAAATGGTGGCCGTTCATTTCGATACCGGCTTCAGTTCTTTTGCGCATATTATCGCATTATAGACTATTGCATCTAATTCCAATTACCAGTTTCGTCCTTCGTACTAGTAACCCATGTTGAAATAATTCTGTACCTACTCTAAGTACTGTACATTCAATCTTCACTTCTGCCCGACCCGAAAATATAAAATTACTCAGACATGCTATCTACTGTCCGTCCAAGTGGTTATGCCGCAGAATTGTAGAAAGGGAGGAAATCACGTGACAGTTAATTACTTAACGAGGCCCTTTTATTTAAGTTAAATTAAACAGCTGTATAATATTACGTAAACGTCCAATTCCTAACAGAAATTAATGTTTTCAGAAAAGAGCTAAGGCAGCCCAGCTTTTACAGAGGGGCGAGCAGAAGCAGGTGGGGGAAATCGGGATGCGACGTAGGCAAACGGACAGTATCTGTGCGAAAATATGATTCAATATTGAAAGCTCTTTCGTCACTGGAAAACGCGAACATATTTCTGGAACGTACTATACTCAGTAACTCAGTAGTGCTTACTATCTGCGGTCTTGGTTCTGTGTGGAGTTGGAACTTCAATAGTAGAAGGGGTGGGAGTGAAGTACATTCAAAAACTCAGGTACAATAAAAATTGAAGTAAAAATAAAATGATGTCCCTGTACAATGGCTGGTCGGTACCGTTTTTGACCTCGCCGTTTATCCAAGCGTCCCATCTCTGAGTCAAAACAAAAGCTGTATTCTTTTTAAAAGTTTAAGGGTGTACTTCTACCTTTGAAAACTACAGATAAGTACAAAATTAAATATATTTTTCTCAGGAACCAGAAAGTACATTAAGCTCAGAATTTGTGTTATAAATATTCACTGCCTCTATTATACTTACTTATGGATTTAAGGAACCCGGAGGTTCATTGCCGCCCTCACATAAGCCCGCCATAGGTCCCTATCCTGAGCAAGATTAATCCAGTCCCTACCATCATATCCCACCTCCCTCTATTATAATAAACAAATTTCAGATATTAAAAATAATATATAGTTACCGGTAGTTACATATTCGAAATGGTGTCTATGAAAAATGCAGTGGAAAAGCGTTTCCCACCTAATGTCCTTATCTCCCTTTTCCAATCTATTTTATATCTTATAGGCTTATCTATAAAAATACCAGAATAGTTTATATGCCTGTATCTATATGATAAATATTACTGATTAAATTGAAAACTTCTTTACCGTGTTAATATTTACGATTTACCTTGCTTGTCTAGTTTCGAAGTCTTGTGCTTCATTGTCCAAAGCCTAGTAGAGATCCCGCGCTATCTTCCAGTATTCTGCTGTGGTGGGGTGTGTTCATTATTTGTGTCGAAAAGGGTGTGTGTTTTTAAATTGAGTTGAGTGTTCACGTTTTTTTTTTTTTTTTTTTTCTGAATGTGTAGTATTTTCATGTCTTTTTTTATGTTACTGTAACCTGTCTTTGGAATTTGTGTTGTGTTCTTTGTAACGTGTTTGAAATGATCCACACAGTAATTAAACCTACCTGCCCTTCTGACGTCTGTGTGGTCTTGTACACTTTATACATCTATATATATATATATATATATTTAATTTTAACTGGTAATGGAAATTACGGGAAAACGGCTGAACGGATTTTAATAAATGGCCCCTAATTTTGAAGCTTGAAACCCAAAGTTTTTCGGAAAAATAGTAGTCTTCAGTGAAATGTCAATTTTCCTACATAATTTCCCTATTTTCCAAAATCCATCTGTCGTCAGTTTTGAGAACTAGCTAATTGCATTCAGGAGAAGCGAAGCGAGCATCAAGTCGGCCGTGTTGCATTTCAGAATAAAGCAAAACACACACTACAGTAAACAATATTACACGAAGGCCATGATCTGCAAGAATGCTGACATATTTAGAGCTCAAATTAAATTGGTTATTAAAAACTTAACTTACTAAAAATAATTTACAGGTTCGATTCTGTGGTGTGTAATTTTCTGGGTACAGCTGTGTATTGGATATTAAAAACTACAAAACTTGAGGGGTTTGATGACATTATTACTATTAGAAATGAAATATTATTGTAGTTAATCCCGTGATGTGACTATTTTTCATTAATTATACATATTAATGCTATATTGATGATATGAAAGTGAAACGTTTTGGGGTTATATAAGTAGATGTAGAGAATAACTTAAATTAGATTTTGATTTCTATATTTTACTGAGTGGCGACTATATAGTATATATAGTATATGTTACTGAAAGCTATAAAACTTACGTAAGATAATATTAGGCTATTAAAAATCAAATATTTTTATAGTTATTAATCAAGTGGGGTTGGGTCTTTTCCATATATTTAATGGCGGTGTGGTGTAGATATTTATATGCGTGGTTCTCTTCAGTATTGGCTCGAGAGATAATATCTTTCATTATTATGGAAGCAAATAAATTTCAGAATGTCTGCTATTCTTCATTGAAAATAAATCTGAAAAATGTTTATTTGAACGTCTAATGAACTTAGTTTGCAGCATTTGCTGCACAAGCCACTAGTTATAAATATTTTTCATCTTTCTAGATATAACAAACAGTATTGATTATTAACTTTTTAGGCGTCTATAACGACTAGTTTAATATTGTGTAATAAGCAGAGAGGCAGTGTAGGTCTAGAGATTGAAAAGCATGATATGAAGCTTATTCAATATTCTTATGAAAGACATTTCTTGCGTCTAATGTCATTACCACGAAAAGAGCAGTGGTTCTATTATACGAGTAGATATCTCCTTTCTGGTGCCGCTGGATTGCCGAGATGAAAATGAATTACGGGAGGGAGATAAGCAAGACCTCAGCACCAGGCTACGTGCGTGGAAAACTGAATTAAATCGCTTATTACGTGGAAAACTGTAGTCTTAACATCTATGAAAATTTTAATGTCTCTTTGGCTTGGAAATTTTATTTTGTATTTCAGTTTACGTTTGTATTTTCTCATTGCTAGGAATTATATTTTTAGATAGATAGATGGATTTATTGAGTAATATTATACATACAAATTTTATATTTTCATAATTTTGTCTAAAATCCAATACACGGGTCTTCTGACCGTACGTGCTTTGTACCCGAAACAAGTCCTCCTCTGTAGGTCCCCCCCCCAACCTATGACTACATCCAACTACTCTCTAAAAGAACACACATATTAAAATGGAAGTGGCACAATAAAACACATTATATAATATATCCTAACCTAAAATACCTAAAAGTGTGCAGGTGGGTGGATACTATTATCCCTTCCTCAGTTCGCGCCGGAAACTTCAACAGCTGCAGTTCTAATATTTCTCGCCTTCAAGAGGAACAATCCAGTCTTTTGTTCCCATTCTCTATTCCCCATGAGGTCAAGACATGCAAGCGAACTCCTATTCTGACCTAGCGTCGAGGGTGGTAAATATTTTCTCCGTGCATGTTCCAATTCGACACACAGTAATAATAAATGTTTATAGGAATCCTTTTCTTTGCAAAGCGGACAAAGACGCTCCCCTTCTTCGTTGACAATTTTATTACCCTTCCATGCCTCCAATCTTAGCCACGCTAAACCTGCTCTGTTGTCTTTGTTACAAGAATTTATGTAGTCACACCTAAATAAAGTATTTTAATTTCGAGATCTTCGCAGGAACGCACGTTTTAAGCATTCTAGATATCCGAAAAGTTGTTTTAGGCATTGTCCCTGTCTTTGTACAGAGATTTTCTCCTATTTGATTAATTTTGTTAATATGCTTGATCTAAGAGTAAGTTTAACTTAAAATGAAGCCTATAAAATATAGTATTTTTTATATAAAAACTCATACATTTCATTTCCTTTCTGCATAAGATGAGACAAATAAAATTAAGAAGGCAATATGTATCCGGAACTGTATGTTTTGGAGAAATTATTAGCAATCATGAGTATTATAATATAGAGGAAGTGTTACAAATATGGAATACCATTTTGTTTTTTTCGTTTTCGAACCTACATATTTTGAATACTAAACGTAAAATATCGTCTTGTTTATTGCTGAATATTCCTGTGAATGGCACACCGGACTTAGAAGTTCGTAAGATGTTACATAAAGGCAAAAATGTATAATTCAAAAGTTACCATTAACCCTTCATCATTTCGTATCATAAACTTCAAAACTGATGTTCTAAGCTGTCTCGCCTTCAAGAGAAACAATCCAATCTTTCGTTCGTATTCTCTATCCCTCATGAGGTCAAGACATGCAAGCGAACTCCTATTCTGACTTACAAGGAGAGGACACGCTCTGTATATCACCGAATTAAATCAGATTTTGTGACATGAAAGTACAAGACACACTGTTTAAAGTCATACCTGGTATGGGTGGCCAATGACCCCTCGTTTTGGAAATATTGGCTATTGTTTATGACATACTTCCGTTAGGTGTCTAATAGGGAAGCATTGGATTGTATAACGGCGTATCTCATGTGGTTGGATGCTGAGTTGTCATCGAGGCAACCCGAGTTCGAATCCTAATGCTTTCTTATTTTTTAAAGCTTATTATTATTATTATTATTATTATTATTATTATTATTATTATTATTATCATTATTATTATTATTATTATTATTATTATTATTATTATTATTATTATTTTAATTCACTTTCAGTTGTCAGTTCCTATATTCAAAGCCATGTTGATATATGCGTGGTATGCATCAAAATTGATAAACGAACGAGAAGTGTTTGTGAATGTGAAGGATATCTGTTTCGCAGCAGAAGTGCGGAAAAATGTGTGTGACTGTGGACAACCTTCTTTCATTTGCTGTGCATGGTGCAGGAAATATGTATGTTTTGTGTGTTTTTATGATATCATAATGAATCGGGTACAAAATGAAATGGAATAGCTTCTACAGAAATAGAACAAACACCAGTGACACATCTTACCTTCCTGCGTGAGCAGTATTTCATTGTTTATCCTTTACATTACAATGTTAGTTAATTAGTAATTTGTTTAAAACATGATGAAGCATTCAATACATTGAGAAATGTGATATAGGTATGTAAATAGATAACTGTGATCACAATATTAATCATTATTAAAAGGAAAAATATATATATAGAACCAGTGAAGATTCGAACTCAGGTCGCCTGGATAACAACTCAGCATCCAACCATATGGGCTACCTGTTACACAGTCTAATGCTTCCCTATTAAGCATCTAACGGAAGTATGTCACAAACAATAGCCATTATTTTCAAAACGAGGGGTCATTGTCCACCCATACCAGGTATGACTTTAAACAGTACGTCTTGTACTTTCATCTCACACAATCTTATTTAATTCGGTGATATACAGATCGTGTCTTCTCCTTGTTAGTATCGTGGGTGGTGGATATTTTCTCCGGATATGTTCTGTTTTTTCACAGTGCGCTAAAATGTGTGTCCAAGAATCTTTTCCACGCATAATGAACACATGCGCTCTCCTTCTTTGGTGACAATTTTGTTACCCTTCCATGCCTCCAATTTTAGCCACGTTAAACCAGCTCTACTATCTTTGCTACCTCCCCAAATTAAGCATGAGGACGGATTGTTAATGTAGTGAGATTTTTCCGAACATTGGAGCTCAATCTCTTGCCTCTCGATATCAATTAAACGCATCTTCACATTACGTCATACATTTCTTCTATTATTTTCTCCTTTTTCCCCGACAACCATTCCAATCTTATATGATGCCCTGAAGGGTTTTCTGAGCATTACAGAGGTCATCGCGACTATACTGATGGCCGAACATCGTGATCAAATTTTGTTCACAGGAATGTCCCATCCCAAAATAAAAATTCCCGCCTTCTTGACCGCTGCGGATCGCTGTTTGCTCACCCCTGGCCTAAATAGCTGCAGAATCTTATTAATCGCTCACTGTTTCCAGGAATTGTTTTGTTCACACGCTTGTACAGTATCCTTTTCTATCTGTAAACAAATCAAATTGTCTTACATACCACGCGAGTTCTTGGCCGTCTCCACTGTACACAATTTATATTAATCCGTGCCTGCAGAAAGGGCTGGCATTCTTCGTATGCTAACAATGCGAAAGCTACTGGCTTTGATCAAGTCTAGTTGCTGTTCGCGGGATTAAGAGCGATTCTGAAGTATGCACCTCTTTTCATGGTATGCATTAACCACAAGTCTAAATTTACACACAAATGCTAACCGTTTTACTTTCACAAGTAATGTTTTCATGCACAGTCTTTCATAATTCGGTCTGACTTCTAAGAAATAAATTCTTTCCGAAGTCACTGAGAAAAGACGTACGAACTTTGTTTTTGTCGTTTCAAACCGAGTTGCGTATTCAGATATATTTATTGCATCAGGTTCTATTCTTAGTGGTTATTTATCTACGAAATTACTTATTGTCATTCAAACTCATGAGTGAAATCTGATGTCAACAAATGCACGTGTCGTGACGTCTCATGATCTACCGTCTACCACAGTACACCTCTCGATGTGAAGGATCTACACCTATAGCTCGACCAACTACAAAAAGACCTTCGACTTTTCCAATACTCACGTGGCCATGGATGGGAAGACGTCATCGCTATACGAACAGCTCCCTAGGCTGGCTTGCACTTGTCGGACTCCAACTGTTGTAGACGATGACACTGCCTCTTACTTCAAAACGTTTTTTTCAAGTTGGCCGAAACTCCCGTAGCTTCCTTGTTGATGTGACAACATTATATTTCTACTTAAATTCTTTTTTTTTCTCTCTCTCTCTCTTTTAAGAGGTTAGATACATCTTACAGCAGTAGAATTTTGGAAATATCCAACATTTTTTTCCTCCATTACTGTATCTTGTACAATAATGAAAATTGGTATGTGTAAAACACTGTCCTTCTGCTATATGAAAAAAATATTTTTACGATATAAAAAATTATTTACATTTTTTTTTTCAAAATTCATTTCACTGTGCAGAGATGAAGCATTTCCCACATAACTCAAAAACTATCCAACATTCTGTGATGACATTTTTTTGTGTGTATTTATGCATGTTATATCTACAATATGATGCAAGATCAATTCTCTACCTTTGATAGATTGTCTGATTGTTCCTCTTGAAGGCGAGAAAGATTAGAGCTGCAGCTGTCGAAGTTTGCGACGCGAACTGAGAAAGGGATAATAGTATCCACCCAATTGCACACTTTTAGGTCTTTTAGGTTAGGATATATTATATAATGTGTTTTATTGTGCCATTTCCATTTTTAATATGTGTGTTCTTTTAGAGAGTAGTTGGATGTAATCATAGGTGGGGGGACCTACAAAGGAGGACTTGTTTTGGGTACAAAGCACGTACGGTCAGAAGACCCGTGCATTGGATTTTAGACAAAATTATGATAATATAAAATTTGTATGTATAATATTAGTCAATAAATCCATCTATCTACAAAAAAGGATTGATAAAAAATAAATTTATTTAAAAAAATGGTCAAGTATCAGTACTTTCTTCTAAAACAAAATAAAAAAAATATTTATTAAGCAATGTAGTTGAAAGACCATGATATTGTAAACATGAATTTCAGTAATAAAATAAAAGAGAGAGAACAAGTGTATAAATTATGAGGGAAACGCTTCATCACTGCACAGCAAACTGCCACCATTTTGAATTTGTAAAAAAAAATATATATATATAAATAATTTTTTTTTAAATCGTAAAACTATTTTTTAATCTAGCAGAAGGACAATGTTTTACACATACCAATTTTCATTATTGTACAAGATACAGTAATGGAGGAAAAAAATGTTGAATATTTCAAAACATTTTACTGCTGTAAGCTGTACCTAACCCCATAAATACTTCGCAACATTATAAATAATTTTACGTGCGTCCCTTTTCAAAAGCCTGCCGCGCACATTTGGTTTCCCTTCCATTATTATAAATTACAATCTGTTTTAACTATACACAATACGTCGAAATGGAATATTAATAATTGATTGAAAAGTGAAAGATTGGACGCGGACACGAGTACTGTTTCGAATAGTTTAGAACGTACTCGCTGAGAAACGTCGAGCGCATCTACACACAACAGATCCCCCACTATGGGAACCTGCGCACGAACGAACACTGGTTTGTGGCGCAGGTTTTAATGTCAGTGGTCGGGCTATAGTTCGATATCAGATTTTGTATGCAGAGATAAATAATTTTTTATCCTAAGGAATTATCTGTGATGGTTACCACTTGTTATTAACGGAGAAAAATTCGCCCCGGCTCCGAGAATAGGAGAAATGTCTCCCAGTTCTACGCAATGGGCGCTCTAACCGGTGTGCTACGCCGGAGTTCAACCCACCGCACCGGATCTAATCTGTCTACTTTGGTTCTTTTCCTTAGTGGCCTTACTCCGTGTTCGAATTATCATCATCATCAACCACAGGGATTAGGCCTATTGGCCTGTTCCGTCTTCAAAGTTTATGTCGTCTATCCATCTTGTTCTTGGTCTACCAACATTTCTGTGTCCTCTTGGTTCATAGTTCAGTATTACTTTAGGTAACCGGTCGTCATTCATTCTTCTTATATGTTGGTACCAATTATGTTTTTGTTGTTGTATTTTCTCAGTCAAATTAAACATATTTAGTTGTTCTCGTATATTTTTGTTCTTTTGATGATCTAAAAGAGTGAGACCAGCAACACTTCGAAGGAATTTCATTTCGCTGGATTCAATTTTCTTTTTAGTTGTTCGGTTTATAGACCAATTTTCTGAACCATAGGTTAATAGTGGGACAGCTAACGTTGTATAAAATTTTAGTTGTGTTGAACGTTGTGTTTTATTTTTTAAGGTCCTTCGTATTGTTCCACACATCTGTTGAAATTTACTCATTTTATTTTTGACGTCTTGTTCTTTTACGTATGATATATTGCAGCCTAAATAGTTAAAGGAGGATACCTGTTCTATGATTTCATGATTTAAAACTATTTTACATCTTCTGTGCTCAACTCCTTCAAATGCCATTGTTTTTGTTTTATGATTAGAAATTTTAAGATTATATTTTTCCATTATTAATTGTAGTTGATAAGCTGCCACCTGTAAGTCATCCTCCGATTCTGCCATCAAGATCTGATCGTCAGCAAAAAGCATGGACTTCAATAATGTCGTGCCTATATTTATGCCGGTTGTTATTTTATTCTGCCATTCTTCTGTGGCTTTATCTATGTATATATTGAATAATGTTGGAGATAAAGGGCAGCCTTGTTTAACACCCTGATTTACAATTATTGTATCACTCGTTTTGTTTCCTATTCTTACTGATATTCTTGTCTCGTATAAGCTTTTAACTGTTTTCACTAGGTGTGTTGGATATCCTTCTTTGGACAGTATATTCCATAATTTATTTCTTAAAACCTTGTCAAAGGCTTTTTCGTAATCCACGAACATTATGTATGTAGGGAGATTAAATTCTCTTCTTTTCTGGATTATTTGTTGCATCACAAACACACAATCGGCACAAGACCGTCCTTTCCTAAATCCACATTGTATTTCGTCTAATTTTGTTTCACTAATGGTGTTCAAACGGCGAGTAATTATTTTAGCGTAGAGTTTGTAAGTGGAGTTCAATAGACTAATGCCTCGATAATTGTTGGGATTTCCGCGGTCACCTTTTTTATATATTGGTATTACTATTGCTTTTGTCCAATCTTCTGGTATTTTATATGTTATTCGAATTATATATTGACATATATTTTAAGTCAACAGTCATTACAGTGGTTAGAGAGTCCATTGCGTAGAACTGGGAGACTCGGGTTCGATCCTAACTGTAGAAGCGAATTTGTCTTCGTTTAATAAATGGTAACCATAACGGATAATTCTGTAGGACCAAAAAGTTAGTCTCTACATAGATGACACGCCTAACAGTGCATACACTGTAGGAATCCCGGTCGCCAAGTCACTCAATTGAATGCCCTTCTTGTGTGATAATTACATGCAACTGTTTCCTACATACAATCGATTTCAGAAGTCGAACATTAATACGAGAGTACCGATAGAACTAGTTAACTTATGTCTTACTTAAGCGTATAACATTCTAAATGTTTATCATATTACCACAGTCTAGTATATACAGTCGCGAAGCTCATTACGTAGTAAATATGCAAACATTAGATAGTTGCTCA
Source organism: Periplaneta americana (assembly GCF_040183065.1). Taxonomy (NCBI): domain Eukaryota; kingdom Metazoa; phylum Arthropoda; class Insecta; order Blattodea; family Blattidae; genus Periplaneta; species Periplaneta americana. The sequence goes on along the minus strand of NC_091119.1, from coordinate 167,175,064 downwards.
CCACTAGGATCGCTAATATCGCCTCATTACAGGCAATGCAAAATAGTATCGTCACAGTCTGTTGTTTCTAGCAGCCTCAAAACTCATGCTTCGTGGCTGTATATACAGGGACATAATTTTATTTTTACTAACATTTTAATATTAACCTGACTATACCTTTGGATTAATGATTGAGACCCGGAAACACCGTTTGCTACTCCCTTCCACGACTGGAGTTCGACGATACTGGCGTAAAATACAAACAAATCACTTTACTAGGTACAGGAGGGAAGAAAAATAGTTCATCCATTTACGTAAAGTAGGAAATATAGCGATTTTGAGTGTGATAATTTTCATTAGGTTTTGTTTAATCAAAATACAGTACATTATTAACAGTAAGTGTTTTTACTCACGAACTGAATTATCCATGCGAACGTATTCATTATGCAGTGTATATTATACTGTCTACAGCACATTAGCGTACGATAGAGAGAATGAAGTTAAAATGAAAAATAATCATAACATGGATATTTAAACACATTTTTTAAAATGGTGGCCGTTCATTTCGATACAGGCTTCAGTTCTTTTGTGCCTATTATCGCACTAGAGACTATTTCATCTAATTCCAATTACCAGTTTCGTCCTTCATACTTAGTAACTCATGTTGAAATAATTTTGTACCTACTCTATAAAAGAGTACCTTGCGTTCTGTAAATTCAATCTTCACTTCTGCCCGACCCGCACAGATAAAATTACTCAGACATGCTATCTACTGTCCGTCCAAGTGGTTATGTCTCAGGATCGTAGAAAGGGGGGGAATCACGTGATAGTTAATTACTTAACGAGACCCTTTTATTTAAGTTATTTTAAACAGTTGCATAATATTACGTAGACGTCCAATCAATTCCTAACAGAAATTAATGTTTTCAGAAAAGAGCTAATAAAGCCCAGCCACTAGTCTTTACAACGGAGCGAGTAGAAGCAGGTGGGGGAAATCGGGATGCAACGTAGGCAAACGGACGACAGTACCTGTGTGAAAATATGATTCAATATTGGAAGTTTTCGTCACTGGAAAACGCGAACATATTTCTGAAACGTACTATAATCACTAACTCAGTACTGCGGCCTTGATTCTGTGTGGAGGATAATTGGAACTTCGTTAGTAGAAGGGGTGGGAGTGAAGTACATTCAAAAATCAGGTACAATAAAAGTTGAAGTAAAAATAAAATGATGTCCCTGTAGTAGACTGTCATATTACCAAGTAACTGCATTAACTACGTCTTAATTAAACGCATCACTTTCTAAAGGTTCGTCATATTTCCACGTAGCTACATACGACTGATTCATGGGTACAATCGATATTAGTAGTCGACCATAACACGACACAACCAATAGAACTGGTCATATCTTACTTAAACATATGAAAGTCTAAATGTTTGTCATATTACAATATAACTACATACGACTGATTCCTGTGTACAATCGATTTCAGCAGCCGACCATTAACACGAGAGAAGCGATAGAAATGGTTATATCATAACTCACCCTATCAAATTCGACATGTTTTTTCATATTACCATGTAACTGCATACGACTGATTCCTGAGTACAATCGATTTCAACAGGAGATTATTAACACGAGAGAACCGTTACAACTGGTTAAGTTATATCTTAATTAAACGTATCAAATTCTACAAGATTATTAACACGTAACTTCATACGACTAATTCCTGTGTACAATCGATTTCAGCAGTCGACCATTACACGAGAGCACCAATAGAACTGGTTAACATATCATGTAAACGTATCAGAACCTACGTGTTTATCATATTACTACATAAATACATACGACTGAATCTTATTCAAATTTATCAAATTTCAATGCTTATCCTATTACCACGTAACTACATATAACTGATTCCTATGTACAATCGATTTCAGAAGTCGACCGTTCACACCGGAGTGCATATAGAACTAAGGTGGGTGCTCTTGTTATGGCCATGTTCCTGATATGGCCAACCCCCTATTGTGAGTTAGTTAACCAAAAAATCCGCTAAATTGCAGCAGCATCCAGTGAAAGGGCATCCTGGTATGTCGCTTGACCGTTTTCCATCCAGTCAGGTTGAGCAATATGGCGTCAGTTGCCTGTTTTGCGGTTTTCATGTGACCTCTTCTTATTTTTCTCTGGTAAGTCTCCTTTATCTTATGCATGTTTTCAAAGACTTGTTTCATGAAAACCATTGTACTCCATTCAGTTTTAAGTTCTTTTGATTGGTGTTGTCGTTGATGGCGTATCTTTTACGAGTTGTTCATAATCAAACGATTTTCGTGAAAGCTTACCTCTCCTGATATGGCCATATTAAATGCACCATGACCATATAAAGTTCATTTCACTTTTATTTTTTCACCTGACAAATTTACATGCCTTACAGCTGGGATTACGCAAAAATTTTGTATTTTAAGAAAAACAACTTAATTTTTTTATGGAAAAACCTGTTTTGACTACACTTTTGAATTATAAAAAAATATTATTAAGTGTCATTTTTATTTATTTTACACCAAAATTATTTAATTTTAGCACAACTGCACTATCAAACTGAAAACAATCACGATTTGTAGAACATAGAACAAGGGTGGCCATATCATGTGCACATGTTCCTGATATGGCCAGTAGGTAGACTTTTGGAATTTGGGACTTTTTGGACAATTAAAGCTATTTTTATGGGGAAAGGAAATTGTTTTAAGAAAGTCCATTAGACTGAGAACGAGTAAGAAAAAAGTAGTTTATTTTTTTTTTCAAAATGGCGGCTAGAAAAATTCTTAAACCTTAGCATGGCCATATCAGAGACACCTACCTTAGTTAATTTATGTCTTACTTATACCTATCAAATTATATATGGTTATCATATTACTAGGTGGCTACATACGAGTGATTGCTGTGTATAGTCGACGTCAGCAGCAGACAATTAATACTAGTTAGCATGCCTCACCGTGAAACGAGAGGGCCTGGATATAAATCCTGGTTGAGACAAGTTACCTGGGTGATGTTTTTCTCCGGAGTCTTCCCTGAACACATTAAGAGCAAATGCTGGGTAACTTTCGGCGCTGGACTCTAAACTTCTTTCGCTTACATTATCAGCTTCATCTAATTCAGAAGCTAGATAAGCATAGCAGTTGATAAAGCGACTTAAAATAAACCAGTAAAAAATATATCCTGAATAATTTCAAAGAAAAATTATTCCGGAGCCGGATATCGATCCCGGGATCCTTCGCTTAGCGCGCGAACGCTCTACCGACTGAGCTACCCCAGGAACCATACAAGACACCGTCACAATTTTTCCTTTTATTCCACACAACTCAAATGAGCTGACAAGACGCCACAACTCAACTATGAGTGCACACGATACTGTGTGACTTAATTTGTGGCTTTCTGTTAACGTAACCTCCAGTAGAATGTATTATACAAATCTGGCTTTCAGGTAGTAGCTCCCTGTAAAGCAGGTTTGAATAATTTCAAGTGCACACAGTATTATGTGCACTCATAGTTGAGTTCTGGCGTCTTGTCAGCTCATTTGAGTTGTGTGGAATAAAAGAAAAAATTGTAACTGTGTCGTGTATGGTTCCTGGGGTAGCTCAGTCGGTAGAGCGTTCGCGCGCTAAGAGAAGGGTCCCGGGATCGATATCCGGCTCCGAAACAATTTTTCCTTGAAATTATTCAAACCTGCTTTACAGGGAGCTACTACCTGAAAGCCAGAAATCCTGAATTGGCAACATAATTTAATTCAAAACTGGAAAACTCTACAACTGCGGCGGAATTTGAAACACGAAATAAGCCATATGAAGTTTTAATACGATATAGATTGTTTGAATACCTGGAACAGTGCTCTACCCCCATAATTCAATGCTGGAATACGAATTGCTTATTTTTAGCAAGGACGTATCAGAGAGATTTAGCACGCCGCTCTGCTAGCGGTCAATGATAAACACGTAGACTCGGAAACATTGGAAATCTCACACACGATAGAGTGAAAAACTAATTTCCATTGTTTTTAATTAGCATTAACCCTTCAGGAAGGATCCGTGAGGTCAGACACATTTCATCGCATTCCAATTACTGGATCCAGCCGCTCCAATTTCTATTGCATCAAAGGAAGCGTGATCAATCGTTCAGGCGAACCAATATTTTATTTACAGCGGAAGTGGCGCACGTTGCTACCAATTTGCACGGAAAACAGCCAACTGGCGCGGCGACAATGGTGCAAGTGCGCAGTAAAAATTAATTCCTTCTCACTTGCCAATCACGTTCGAAATCACTGAGAGTAAGTCCAGAATGTTCTTTTACCGAGCGAAGGTAAAAAAGCTTTTTATCATGGTAATATTAATCGTTTGTAACATTAGAGAGAGTGACATCTTAACATAGGCCTATAAATATTTAATATTAAAACATCTGAATTCCGAAGAAAAAGTCACAGTCCTTAAAAATAATAGGCCTACATAAAAAAACTCAGTCGCTCCGATATTACAAAGAATAATTATATGACAAATTCCAGAGAAGAAGTAAAACATATGACAGAAGAATTTTCAGACATACTGTAGATCCCTTAGAACTGGATGAAAAAGAGAAAATACTCACTTGAGGAAAAAGTAATAATCTGCAGGGAGTGACGGGTTAAATATAGAAAGTTCAAATGTACACCTCAATAAATTAAATTAACATTCCTAACCAGGCTTAATAAGTGTTGGAATACTTATTATATGCCAGAATAGTCCACACCTGTGAAGTAACGGTTAGCGCGTCTGGCCGCGAAACCAGGTGGCCCGGGTTCGAATCCCGATCGGGGCAAGTTACCTGGTTGAGGTTTTTTCCGGGGTTTTCCCTCAACCCAATACGAGCAAATGCTGGGTAACTTTCGGTGCTGGACCCCGGACTCATTTCACCGGCATTATCACCTTCATTTCATTCAGACGCTAAATAACCTAGATGTTGAAACAGCGTCGTGAAATAACCCAATAAAATAAAAAATATACCAGAATAATGGAGAAAAACACCAATAATATTTCATGTTGAAGGTATACCGATAAGCTATCACAATTTGACTATAATTATGTGTGTGTATTCCGCCTTTGCTTCATACAATTAAATGAATAAATTAATTAGTCATATTTTTCATTAACGTTTTCGGTACGTAAATTGTACCATCTTCAGATGTATGTATATGATGCTAATTGTTAACCAAGCCTATGGGTACATGTATCGTAGACTTAAATGATCAGTGTTTTTGTGTATACTGTGCTATGTCGGTGAAGTGTTGCCATGATTACATAAATGATTACCTTAACTCTTATATACTATTTGCTGGTACAACACATTATCAAAATTAATTTAGAATGTTTCAGTCAATATTTAAAACACTATTTAAAAACACTATTTAAAAAACACTGTTTAAAACTGTTTAAAAAGCACATAGTTTGTACATCACTTTAAATATTTGAAGTATGTGATCACTTATTGTGTGGTGTTTGCCGATGTGAAGTTAAATGAGGCAGTTGTGGTGATCTTGTTATTTAGCGTTGAGCTGGACGCAATATCGTTAACATGGCTATGTTTGCTAAAAGTGATGTTGAGACACTTCTATAATAGTTGATGGCATTACTGTGATTTGTACCCATAGATGTAATGTTATAACAGAATGAAGGTTGTCAAGTCCATGGATTTAGTATCGCCTGGCGTGTAGTTTTAACGTGTATTGGTCTGCTCGTGCTTGATGCTAGGCTGATACTAAATCCATGGACTTGACAACCTTCATTCTGTTATAACATTACATCTATGGGTACAAATCACAGTAATGCCATCAACTATTATAGAAGTGTCTCAACATCACTTTTAGCAAACATAGCCATGTTAACGATATTGCGTCCAGCTCAACGCTAAATAACAAGATCACCACAACTGCCTCATTTAACTTCACATCGGCAAACACCACACAATAAGTGATCACATACTTCATATATTTAAAGTGATGTACAAACTATGTGATTTTTAAACAGTTTTAAACAGTGTTTTTTAAATAGTGTTTTTAAATAGTGTTTTAAATATTGACTGAAACATTCTAATTTAATTTTGATAATGTGTTGTACCAGCAAATAGTATATAAGAGTTAAGGTAATCATTTATGTAATCATGGCAACATTTCACCGACATAGCACAGTATGCACAAAAACACTGATCATTTAAGTCTACGATACATGTACCCATAGGCTTGGTTAACAATTAGCATCATATACATACATCTGAAGATGGTACAATTTACGTACCGAAAACGTTAATGAAAAATATGACTAATTAATTTATTCATTTAATTGTATGATAAGCAAAGGCGGGATACACACACATAATTATAGTCAAACCAATAATATTTGTAAAAATCTTATAGGCTGTGTTTATCCGGATTCCCTTAGTTGTGATTGCAATTCTTTCTGAAATCTCTCCAACAGTAGATTCTTTTTATTTGAAGTCAGATTTTAATTCATTTTTGACCCATAGATAGTATTTCGTTACGTCATGCCAGGTAGGTAATTGTGATGGGTTCAGCCCTTCTGGCATTGCGATTACAGGGTAGAAAGTCAGCTTTCTTGTATGAATTAGATATATTCTGATTTAAATACCCTGCAACATAAGAAGAATGAATTTCCATTAATTTTATTATATTTATTATATCAGTTTAAATGTAGAAAACAAAGAACGGACGTGGCAAAATTTTCCTTTGTTAACCGCACAATAGTAGACTGGAACAGCTTACCTGCTGCAATGTTTCAGGGTGGTCATCTCAAAATCAATACATTTAAGGAAAGGTTGAGAAGATTAGACTGAAAATGCAATTGTAGGTGCAGTGTAATTATCTAAGTTGTGTCATGTAATTAATTAAGTTGATATGTAATTAATTAAGACGATATGTAAGTTAGTTGATATGTAAATAAATTAAGGTGATATGTAATTAATTAAGGTGATATTTAATTAAGTTTATTTGTAATTAATTAAGGTTATATGTAATTACTTAAATTGGTAATAGTTACGTGAAATAGGAATACTTATAAGTTAGGTTTACTTTTGCTTATTGTAGGCGTTATTATAGAATAGTTTTTATTTATAGTCCTAGGTTTATTGCATCTACTTATTTATAGTTAGAAATAAATTTAGGTTTATTTTATTTTATTTTATTTTATTTTAATTACATCTACTGTAATTATTGTAGAGTTATAATGGTATTATTGTATATTATATGTCACTGCCACAGGGTGTATACCCAATTGTAGTGAATAATTTCGAGGGAAAAATTGTTCCGGGGCCGGGTATCGATCCCGGGACCTTTGGTTAAACGTACCAACGCTCTCCCACTGAGCTACCCGGGAACTTTACCCGACACGATCCAATTTTTCCCTCTATATCCAAAAATTGGATCGGTGTCGGGTAAAGTTCCCGGGTAGCTCAGTGGGAGAGCGTTGGTACGTTTAACCAAAGGTCCCGGGTTCGATACCCGGCCCCGGAACAATTTTTCCCTCGAAATTATTCAAATTAACTTTACAGGGAGTTATTCCTGAAAGCTTAATTTGCCCAATTGTAGTGTTAATAAATACATACATACCTAAGAGTTTTGTAATTATTCCCAAATTTCTTATAAATTGAGGTTTTTGTGACACTTCAGGATGAAACAACAGGGGACCAAAAATATTCCGAGTGTTTTAACATGTCTTTTTTTACATTTTCCTGGCATCCTGTTCAGATGAAATCGCTGGAGAATGTTCTCTCGCTAAAAAATCTGAACCTCAAAATTTTGTGAAAATTTCAAAATATGATGCTCTTGGGGCACCTCTAAATATTAATCTAGAGAAAATATATTTTGCATTGTTCTTTACGATATCACCCCACAACTTTTCCCTGGTATTACATCTTGATTCTATGAACTTCATATTTTCACTCCACCCTAATGCGCAGTGTGCATTACTTCTGGGATCGCCCTTGTAACATGGATTTCTCTTAATCAGGGGCAGAACCCTTTGGAGGATTATGAACCAACATTATACATTCACATTTAGGAAACTATCTAGTCCTATGGACAGACACAAATCAGGACCCAATCCTGATGGGAGGCAAAATGTCTTCCTTAACAACCTCGGTTAAGAGACTGTAATCGTCTGAGAGACATAGGCTTCGAGGATATAAATTGTTTAAGTCTATTTAAGTGTAAGGGGTAATTCAAGATTTAAGAGGGCTTCAAGAGACGAGAATTCCTCAGTAGCCTTTAATGAAATCCTTTACCTAAATTAGGCTTAGTTATTTAGCCAATCACTCAACATTTCTGTGTGGAACAATTGAGATAATTTCGGATGTCTAATTAAAATTTTGTGTTTTGATTACGGAAAAGAAGTATGACTACTATTCGTTACAAACTTCAGAACTTTAATAAAATTTTTCATGAGCAAATTCTAGCAAGGACAATGGATAACTGTCTTCTGTTAATAAATGACATCACATCTCGTTATTTCAAAATGTTTGCAGGCCTGGAAGGAAATATTTTCGTTAATTATATCCCCTAATGTAAGCATTTTAAATTAATATCTAAATGGGATGAGGTATGGCTTACGCACAAAATATAATGGCGATATTAAAAGTCGCAAAAGAAACCGAGACAATGGCATTAAAAACAAAAGGAAGAAGAATTTCTCGTTTTACTGGTATAATTATTATATTTGTCGACATAGACTAAGAGTAGAAATATGGTAACATTCGCTTCTCGTGAATAATCATGAAATAAATTTTAATAATCAAGTAAATGTGAGTTGCTTTCCGATTGTAGTAATAATAATAATAATAATAATAATAATAATAATAATAATAATAATAATAATAATGATTTATTTTAGCTGGCAGAGTTAAGGCCGTAAGGCCTTCTCTTCCACTCAACCAGCAAAAAGTATACATACATATGTATGAACTTACAAAGAATTCAACAATTTGATTTAGATAAGAGTTACATGTATACAAGAGTTATTTACGAATTAAACAACAAAATACTATGAACTATTAATTAGACATTGAAATACAAACTGTGTAGCAGAATTAAGCTAAAATACAAAGAATATTAATATATTTCAAATAATGTTACGTAATAGAAAGAGATTATTATGAGACAATTTTGAAAATACAGCACTATCAGGATGCATGTCTAAAGGATGAAGTAATAATGTAGTCAGTGATAGTTTAAGTCAGTATGATTGGAGTGAAATACTAAGAAGGTTATCTTTTAAGCTGTATTTAAAAGTGTTTATTGTCTTGCAGCCCCTAATACTTTGTGACAAGGAATTCCATTGTCGCGAGGTGAATACTGTAAAATATGATGAAAAACAAGATGTTCTATGAAGAGGTATACTTAGCGTGCCACAGATAAGATCTGGTATTTACGTCGTGGTTAGAGATAGATAAGAAAAACGAGACGAAAGGTAATTTGGTGTTGAAGTGTGCAGAATTCGAAAGAGTAAAGTCAAAGAATATAAAGTTCTACGTTCTTTAAGTCGGAGTCACGAAAGACTTGCGAAGGACGGTGATATGTGATCATATCGTCGGATGTTGCACACGTATCTGACGCACATATTCTGAACTCGCCGTAACTTGACTGACAGTTCAGAACTTAGGTCACTTAACAAAACGTCACAATAATCGAAGTGCGGCATTACTAGGTTTGTACTAGGGTAAGTTTTAGTTGCTGGGGCAAGAAGTTTCTTAAGCGACTCAAACAGTGAATGGAGGAACAGATTTTTTTTATCGTTTCTTTAACTTGAAAATTCCAATTTAGATTATTATCGAAAAAGAAGGTAAGTTTTTTACGACAGATGAATAAGGGATTAGCATGAACTTGATCCAATACGACGGGCTATATATGGATCAATATATATGTATTCCATCGTGCATCGTAAAATAGACTTCCCAACAGCAGCGTAGGCCTAAGCTAATAATAATAATAATAATAATAATAATAATTATTATTATTATTATTATTATTATTATATTACTAGAAATATCACCTCCAGAAAGAGTACATACTCGTGCTCAGGGTGTATTCCACAAGATTTTATAACACGTATTTAATTAATTAACAAAAAATAAAAAGTAAAAAGAGAAAGAGAAAAGCACAGACAGTACAGTAATTGAAACTATACAATGCCTCTCTAAACTATAGTTTTAATTGATTTTTTAAGTAAGGAGCATTATCAAATTGAATGTTTGATAATTTAGCTGTTATCTTATTATAGAGCCTTGGACCGGAGTTGCTATTGTGATTATAAGCTATAGTTGTGGTACATTTGTTTTATTTTTAATGTCATTGTCTCGGTTTTTTGTGACTTTTAATGCCGGCATTATATTGAAATAAATATGTCAAGCATATGTTGTTTGATCTTTTAGTTCTATATTTATATGAATACAATTTAAATATATGACGGCTTTTATCTACGAAATTCAATAAGATATTGTTATAAATTTGACGGATATCAAATATTCAAATTCAAAATTATCCGTGGTAATTAAGGCGGTGGGCTCAAAGGTTAATCGAAAAAATCGGATAATCCGTACCATAAAAGATTTTCGTAAATTTAGTAAATAATACTTACACTTTCGTATTTTCCTTCATGATCTTGTATTTAACATACTAGGTAGAGGATCAGAAGTTTACTAATTTAAGTCAGGTTGTCAACAACGAGTTTTTAAGGGGCATGGAAATTCATTGTAATGACTTAATGTGGAAATATAGGAATAGTGAAGGTCTCGTGTTGAAGACTTACATACTTTATACACTTATCCTTAATTTATATTAAATTGCACACAGTTGTAACTCTAGTAATTCGATGCGAGATGAACCATAGTTTATCTTTCCCCAAACCATTTAATGATTTGCACATTTTTCGATACTTAGCACAACACGATTTCTTTTCATACTCGTGAAAAATAATTGATTATAAGTTATAGGATCTATGAAGTACAACTCGAACAGTAGACCATACTGTGTAAGAGTAAATGCTTGTAATAACTCTCGCTAGAAAAACGTGCTAATATAATGTGCAGTACCTACTTCATGTATTTCTGTAGCGAGAGAGAGAGAGAGAGAGAGAAGAGAGAAGGCAAAAGAAAAACAGTCGGATAATCCATCAATCCGTTAATAGAGTGACGGATAATCGGGATTCTACTGTGCAACAGCACTGAGGGATAATCAAGAGGCTTATTAAAACATATATTTATTATTCGTTTCTGTAGCAGTGTTACTGGCATGAGAGAGGTACTAAGAGCACAACCCCATTCTGTAATGTCATATTGAGATATAACTTGTACTAATGTGAAGTAAATCATTCGTAAAGTTGCGTAATCAAGTAATTTTTAAGTAGGTTATTTTACGACGCTATATCAACATCTTAGGTTATTTAGCGTCTGAATGAGATGAAGGTGATAATGCCGGTGAAGTGAGTCCGGGGTCCAGCACCGGAAGTTACTCAGTATTTCCCCAAATTGGGTTAAGGGAAAACCCCGGGAAAACCTCAACCAGGTAACTTGTCCCGACCAACATTCGAACCCGGGCCACCTGGTTTCGCGGCCAGACGCGCAAACCGTTACTCCATAGGTGTGTTCAATTCGATTTATTCTTGAGGTATCTTTACACATGTACAATACATATTATATATGTGTGTGTGTGTGTGTGTGTGTGTGTGTGTGTGTGTGCGTGCGTGTGTGTGTGTATTTAGTTAGTTGATCTGAGTGGCATAATAGTTAGAGTGCTGACCTTTTGTGCCCGAGGTTGCGGGTTCGATCCGGGGCCAGGTCTATGACATTTAAGTGTGTTTAAATGTGACAGGCTCATGTCAGTAGCTTCACTGGCGTGTCCTGCGGGACAAAATTCCGGCACACCGGAGACGCTGATATAACCTCGGCATTGTGAGCATCGTTAAATAAAACATAATTCATATTTATTTATTTACTTACTTATTATGTATTTAGTTATTTATTTACTTATTTACTTACTTACTTATTTATTTACTTATTTATCTATCTATCTATCTATCTATCTATCTATCTATCTATCTATCTATCTGTCTGTCTGTCTGTCTGTCTGTCTGTCTGTCTGTCTGTCTGTCTGTCTGTCTGTCTGTCTGTCTGTCTGTCTGTCTGTCTGTCTGTCTGTCTGTCTATCTAACTAACTAACTATCTATCTATCTATCTATCTATCTATCTATCTATCTATCTATCTATCTATCTATCTATCTATCTATCTATCTATCTATCTATCTATCTATCTATCTATCTATCTATCTATCTATCTATCTATCTATCTATCTATCTATCTATCTATCTATCTATCTATCTATCTATCTATCTATCTATCTATCTATCTCTCTATCTATCTATCTATCTATCTATCTATCTATCTATCTATCTATCTATCTATCTATCTATCTATCTATCTATCTATCTATCTATCTATCTATCTATCTATCTATTTCGGACGGAACACTTTGAGAACACTTTGAAGCGTGAAAATCGGAATAATCTTCGATTTTTCTGGAACATGTGGGCATGTGGTAACCCTGGTGACACGGTCAATTAAAACTCCCACATACAGCCCCAAAGTTCGTTTCATAGACCTATAGACATGTTATTGTGGTCAATAAAGCAGAGGAATTCGAAAACCTTTAGTGTACAGCTGTCTGCAGGTAATTTTCATACCTGCAAATATAACATTACCAGTCGTAGACAAAGCACAAATGCAAAAAGAATGAGAGAAATATATACACACACACACACACACACACACACACACACTAGTGGGAAGATCAGATTTGATAATTGATAATGGGTACAAAAGGTACACAGTATATTGTTTATTTAATATATTAGTGATTAATAAAAATGATTAAATGTCTAGAAGTAAGTAGCTGACTGTGCAAATGTAAAGCGGAACAAAACAGTAACAATTTCGAAACATTAGAATACGGTACTCAGTTTACTGCATTGCACTCGACGCAGTAATTATATAATATATTGAACAATATATTGTTTATTGAGAAATAACCTATTGCTGAAGCTTCCACGAAATTTTAAGATGCAAATTAAATCGTATCTCCAAAACTTACATATGTGCCAAATTTATTCTTGTGCTTAGTGTAACTGAGTTTGTATGGATGTGTGAAGATGTGATGCTATGTTCGCCTCGTGTAGCAAAGGTTTTTTAATATTATGGTCGTAAATCTCTGTGGTGTATTATGTAAAGCGAAATGTTTACTGCCATGTTGTCAACCCTGGCACCGCAGAAGGGTCACTTGACGCAGCCAGTAAAAGAAGGGATGAAAACATTAAAGATGGAAATAAATGTGGAAGAGAGTTGTAAGTACTTGTGGAGCACATCGGGCGGAGGTTAGGTAGGCAATGCATTATGTCTGTATGATTAATAGTGAGAGAGGAAACTCATACAGTCTGCTTCCAAACGAAAAGGGAGCGCCCGCTGCGTCCCCGGCATGCCAAGAGATACCGATCAAGAGACCACCGTTTATTTTTATTATTATTTTGAACTTCATACCAGTTAATTAATTTTCGTTATTTTCGAACTGTTGAACAGCGGAGAGAGTTGAGCAGGCGTGAAATAATTTTACGCGTCGACGAGCGAGATATTACTTAAATCTTTGCGTGTGCTCAACGGTGAAGACTGAAAATACTGTTCATCTCAAATAATAAGGCCTACTCCCAAATGTACTCTATGTCTTTAGCATAGTATTGTCCAAGCAGAAAACAATAGTTATGCATCATAAGCAAGTTCGAGACTTCGGACCCAATAGAACAGTTCAGTGGGAAATCCGCATAACTGCGTACTGAGTATAGTGGTAAACCGTACAGTGGGTGGGGGTACTGTAGAATGAATGCCAACAAATACGAAAAGAAAAACGCTCTGGATTTGAAGGTTCTGACGAATAATTTGGTTTTCATACAAACTGTGTCTGAAACTATTACAATGTTAGAGATGTCAGAGCAAGAGATGCCGGAAGCCCTCAAATTAATTTAGAAAATGATGCAGAGAATTAATGAGACATCAAGTACACCAGTTACTGAACTTGTAAAACAGAAGTGGAAATCAATTTTATGTAAAAATAACGGATATGGAACATTGTTTAACATTAAACAGCAAATTAGTGGACATAGAATCACCCGAGAATAAAGGACTGTCTCTTAGAGATTGCAATGATGTTAGGTTTTTCCGTTTTGCTCCTATCACGTCATGCGAAGTAGAGCGCAGCTTTCTACACTACAAACTTTGGCAGATAACCGAAAAAGATTTACGTTTGAGACACTGAGAATGTATCTTCTAGTAGGTACATTGCAATTTGGTACTGTAACTGCACTTCCTAAAGACGACCAATAGGATAAATGAAAAAATTAATATTATTTCCACCATTAACACTGTGTATAATTAAACACAAATGCTTATAAAAAGACAGGAGAATAAATGCTTTTCACATTCTTTTGACATTATCATTGTGTAATGTATATTTACTTTCAGAATGTACATATGTGTGCTTCCCCATACTACCGTACTCTACTCTAAATAGCATCGTTGTTACCTCAACACATCTCTATCTACCTGCAGCGAGTCAACAACCTATAGTGCATGCACAGTAAACTTATTGTATCGGGTCCAAAGTCTCGAAGCCTGATCATAAGTATACAGTGGATGCGGGATGACTTTTCGTTGAATTTAAGTGCACATTCACTATATGTGAACCTTCTCTGAACATAGACTATAAATAAAAAGAAATATTTAAAATGTATTACAATATGGTGCACGGAGCATTTTATATCAAACGATATAAAGTTTTATAAAATTATTAATATTTACAGAACTATTGTACTTAGAAAGCTTAAACTTTTTATGTCCATTACTAATAACATACTTAGTATCCATGATCAATTTCAAACAAATCGGATAAATTTTGTGGATTTTGAAATATTCATCTCTGACTCCTCTTAAACAGTTTTTGGATCGAGAGAATTTCTGCAGAAAACCTCTAAAATGGGGATCACTCAATTTATTTAGAGGAATATTTGTACTGAGCATCATGTTGCACGTGTCGTTAGACCCGCACAACTAAATGATGATGATGATGATGATGATGATGATGATTATAATGATGATGATGGTTTCTCAGATTTCATTTCAACGCACTTCCTGTGCGATGTACTGTTGCAATGTTTCTCAATAGCCTGAGTTGTTCTGGTTTTTATTTCAATTTTACATACATTACACACGATACTGTCTTCGTTAATACATAAATGTCACTCTCATACTTCTTAATTGCATTTCGTATCTCTAAGCGAATTTAACGTTTTGACTTCTACATTATGAATGGATCAGCACTACACTATTCAACGTGTACTAAATACTTGAGCAGGATAACACAACTGCACGGATCGGGGTTCCTTCGTTATGTACGCTGCTGTACTCGCCAGGTACACAAAAAACGAAAGACGCGGCACGTGCCATATACTCCGATACGAAACAACTTCACTTTTCCTTAAGTCTTCCCGCATCCACTGTCTAATCATAAGCGTTAAGACAGATGCCACGATATGAGAGATCTAGAAACAGAACGTTCTCGTATCACATACAAAATCGTATTTTTCGGGAAAATTTAATTACGTTCTACGACTTATTGTTTAAATAATATTTTCAATTTGATTTGTTCCATGTTAATAGATTTCAGTGATGTAAATGAAAATGTCGTTACTTTTGAAACTATTTTTTTTTACGGAAATATTCAAACTTTTAATTTATATTTGCACTGGGTACTTTTTCATGCAAAACTTTGAAATTAAACATTTTGGAACTCAAAGTTATCCGATTTTCCTGGTAGGGACTGGATTAATCTTGAATAATTTCGAGAGAAAAATTGTTCCGGGGCCGGGCATCGAACCCGGGACCTTTGGTTAAACGTACCAACGCTCTACCAACTGAGCTACCCGGGAACTCTACCCGACACCGATCCAATTTTTCCCTCTATATCCACATATCTCGAAGTGGGCTGACAACCGTCAAGCAACCAACATTGAGTGCACACTAACACTGTGTGACTTAAATTGTGGTTTTCTGTAACGTACAGTGACGTGTATTATGCAAATCAACCTCTCAGGTATAACTCCCTGTAAAGTTGATTTGAATAATTTCGAGGGAAAAATTGTTCCGGGGCCGGGCATCGAACCCGGGACACACAGAGTTAGTGTGCACTCAATGTTGGTTGCTTGACGGTTGTCAGCCCACTTCGAGGTATGTGGATATGGAGGGAAAAATTGGATCGGTGTCGGGTAGAGTTCCCGGGTAGCTCAGTTGGTAGAGCGTTGGTAAGTTTAACCAAAGGTCCCGGGTTCGATGCCCGGCCCCGGAACAATTTTTCCCTCGAAATTATTCAAATCAACTTTACAGGGAGTTATACCTGAGAGCTTGATTTGGATTAATCTTCTCCAGAATAGAGACCGATGGTGGGCTTATGTGAGTGCGGCAATGAACCTCCGGGTTCCTTAGAAGCCATAAGTATGTAAGCAAATAATAATAATAATAATAATAATTATTATTATTATTATTATTATTATTATTATTATTATTATTATTATTATTATTATAAATGAGACAATTTAAAAATTTAACTGCAGTATTCATAACAATAAAAAATGGAGAAAATTGAAACATTAGGGAGAATTATTTGTTAAACACTTCCTTAGTCTATTTTTAAATTCGTTTGATATCTGACAGTCTCTGACATTGCTCGGTAGGAAATTCTAAAGTCGATGAACGTTTACAGTGAAATGAGATGAGCATTAGAACGTTCGTTGGGAGGGAATGGATAATATAGAAGAGTGTTGTGATCGTGTGTCTAGATTATGATGGGTGGATAAATTTTGAAAACGAGATAGATAGGAATGGAGAAGTGCAATATATAAAAGAGGAGAGAAAGAGAGTAGATTTTTTTTACGACCTTCTAGACAGAGCCAGGATAAAATTTGGAGGGATGGTATTACATAATCAGCCCGGCGAATATTGCACACGAAACGGTCACACATACTATAAACACGTTGCAGTCTCTGCATCAAAGTACGTTTAGGTCAATAAACAGAATATCACAGTAATCAAAGTTGGACATCACGAGTGTTTGCATAATTGGTAAGAGACCAATGTCAATTTAAATTTTAAGAACATTGATGAAAAAAAAAACATTCTTATCTGAATCCTCAGTTCGTGACTGTTTATTATTTAGTCCTACTAATGTAGTCTACTTATTTACTGGCTTTTAAGGAGTTCTACCGTGGAGGTTCATTGCCGCCCTCACATAAGCCCGCCATCGGTCCCTATCCTGAGCAAGATTAATCCATTCTCTATCATCATATCCCACCTGCCTCAAATCCATCTTAATATTATCCTCCCATCTACGTATCGGCCTCCCCAAAGGTCTTTTTCTCTTCGGCCTCCCAACTAACATACTATAGGCATTTCTGGATTCGCCCATACGTACTACATGCCCTGCCCATCTCAAACGTCTGCATTTAATGTTCCTAATTATGTCAAGTGAAGAATACAATGTGTGCAGTTCTGCGTTGTGTAACTTTCTCCATTCTCCTGTAACTTCATCCC